>NC_091027.1:2969821-3276785 GCF_041296385.1 Aphelocoma coerulescens | reverse complement strand
CAGCAGAATAAATTGGCAGGTCAGAAGGAATGGCTTCAAACTGAAAGAGTGCAGAATTAGATTAGGTATTAGAAAGAAATCCTTCCCTGTGAGGGTGGTGAGGCCCTGGAACAGGTTTTCCAGAGAAGCTGTGGCTGTCCCATCCCTGGAAATGTCCAAGGCCAGGTTAGACAGGGTTTGGAGCAACGTGGGATGGTGGGGTGGAACTGGGTGACCTTTAGGGCTCCTTCCCCATCCATTCTGTGATTCTATGAAATGATTTTCTGCAAATCATCTCCAGCGTGCACAAGGGCACAGGGCAGAATTTTACACAAGTGCCACTCAGTCCATGTTTGCTGAAAAGTCTGCTCTGATAAAAATGAAACGAAGCTAAAAGCTCGGGCAGGATTTAAGATCAGAGGCAATGCTGGAGAAGGACACAGAGCACTCCTGCCTTCCACTAAGAAGATTCCACCTGGCTTTTAACCAGTCAGTGCCTGCTCCTCGTGTGAAGTGACCCAGCAATACTCAAAGGGCGTCCTCCAACGGTGAGGCTGAAACTGGAGAGAAATGGAGGCAGCAAAGGGTTTTAGGAAAAACCCCTTCCCTTTTCTTGCTGTCTCAAAATCTGCCCCTCATCTGATCCATGTGAAGAGCTCACCCTACAGACCCAGTCAGTGGCCCATGGAAATCTGTTGCAATAGGCATGGAAACCATAAATATTGTGAGCCATGCCCTGGGCTCAGATAAACTGCCCAGCCCGAATAGGCAAATTTTCTGCAGTTTTATTCTTCTTGTACTGTATTAATAACTTTTATTTTAGAATGATTGCTTTCCTGTTTTAACAGTGGCCACATGAAGAGCAGTTTCATGCTGGCTGGACACTGAAAGGGTCAGTGCAAGCCCCATATTGGCACCTTTAAAAGTGGAAGCTGGAACTGCAGATCCTAAAGGCTTCTGTTTACGTTTCCCTGGTGTTTATTTCTCTGTGGTTTTCACAGGAGCCCTACAGCTCATGCCATTCTTTGGTGGGGCAAACGCAAAAAGAGATTCCTGAAGAAATGAGTTTTGCAGGGGTTTCACCCACTCGGCTGCACAAGGCTCAGGCATTTCCCTCTGATGCTTTAATCTGGAGCACAAGTGAACAATGCATTTCAGATCAGGCACATCTGGAGTTCTTTTTGTGGTCAGATGTCACAGTTTAGTGATAGTAACTGACTGGTAACAGACTGTGACTGGATATTAATATAGTAATCCCCTACAATTTATATTTTCCCTCTATTATTTTTAATATTTCAATGTTTTCAAAGTATTACATTTTTGTTTTCTCGTATCATGTCCCTTAAAATAGCCATCATGAAATAAAATCACCACGAAATGAGGGTTTCAGTAGCCAGACCATCTGAAAATGCTCAACCAAATCGGTGTAAAAATGCAGAAAACCACGGTGCAGCTCATTTTTGTTGGCTATGATTTATGTGCTGTATTTAAGCTCCAGTTTATACAGAAGGTTATCGTCACAAGGCCTCACTCAGAGCACAGCATTCATGGGAGCTGGATTAAGCTAAACACAGCGCTTTTGGCAATCAAATAGAAATATTAGAACATGCTAATCTAAATGTCTAAATTTCTAAATTTCACCCACAAATTCTACACATAAATTCAAAGACTCTGCTGTGACACAGAGCAGTTGGAGAAAAGGGAAAATGATGAGTGCTGGAGACATTCAGTGCTGCTGCTGCTGCCCACAGAATGCTACATTTGTGTGGTGTCTTGAAAGGCATTTTCAATATTTATTTTAACAGAAGCATTTTAATGAACTGTGGCAAGGTTAAAGAACTCAAAATTGACTCAAAGACAATCAAGCCGTACTTAATTGATTTCCTTGCTCTTTTCCTAAGCAGCTACAAGTACACATTATTAGATTCACCTGAGAATTCAATCATGCCCTCAGACCTCCTCATGGAGATGCCTCAAATTTCAAGGGACATCCAGCAGGAAATTTAAGGATTCAGCTGTTTCAGCCTCCTGCACTTCCTTCCATGGAGCAGCTGCACGTTGATGTGTGGTTTTAGGTGCAGAATGCACCAACCCTGGTTATATTTCTCATGGGATGGGTGGATTAACAACGTGAGAGGGTGAAACCTGTGCTGGACTACATATTTGTCTGTCTGGCCACTAAAGCCACACCAAAAAATAAAGTTAAGCAATGGTAGAAACCATCCCAGCGTGGCAACGTGTGGGGACACAAGACAGCTGTTGTTTGCTGTCCCTTGGCCATTATCCAGGGCAACAGCTCCAGGGCTGGAAGACCTCAGTGATTCATCTAAAAATAGGGTGTTCACCATGTCAATGCAATTATGGGTGGTTTCAGCGGGCAGGACTCGACCCTGCCCTTGCAGGCAGAGAGCTTTGTTGGGATACCTCGGGCTCTGAGCTCGCACAATGCCATTATCAGCCCTCATTCACATCCATTGATGTGTGGAACTTGCTAATGGGGATTTTACCCGTCGATAATTACGCCCTTTCCACCAACACGGATGAAGCGGATTATGCTGGTAAATACTTGCTCCCAAGTGTCCTGGATGGAAATCCTATGGCCTTTTGGAATCCAACAGTACAAAAAAAGAGAACCCTAAAAATATAAGTTGTCGTTGAGAGCTATAGCCAAGGAAATGCACACGATTTTATTCATATTATGGTTCAGGCTGAAGCAGCAGAGGGGAGGAAGGCAGGCAGGAGGGCAAGGAGTGTCCCAGGACTGACTGGGTGGTCTTTAAGGTCCCTTCCAACCTGAAACATCCCATGATTCTGTGATTCCTATTCCTTAACTTCCTCACTCAGTGTTAGAAGTACTGGGTTTATATTTCAGGAAATAAGGTGATGGCTCCATTTTATGTAAACTTTCAAAGGGAAGGATGGGGAAGATTGCCTGGCAGACAGGTGTTTTGAAAATATAGGAGATTTCTATATTTCACTGTATAAATATTGATACTGGCTTGTATATTTGCATTTTACCTCGGAAAATACAAATGTAATGTATTTACATAATAAACAAAGTTGATACATTTATACTTAAAATATAAAATATAAATATGTCTACTGTAAACATGGTACTTGCCAGGCTGGTGCAGCAAGAGGAACTCTGCATCCTTTCATATTTTTCTCTGTTTTTTCTATTATTTTATGGTCTCTCCTGTAGGCATCTCACAATGATGTTGTGTTAGGCCTCACTGATACCTTCCTCAGTTTCTCTGATTTGCATCCAGCTCCTAATCTCTTACATCTGATATAAATCTTCATTTGCTATGGGGAATTCAGGCAAATTGCTTAAGGAAACGTGTTTAAATATGCCTCAAGGGTTGGCAGAGTTTATGCAGAGTCTATAAATTAGTTTTATATGATCCCACACTGGCTGTAGAATTATCCTTACTTTGCCCTTATGGCTCAGCCCAGTTCTTTCACAGCCTGTTAAATTCAGCAAGTCTTGACATCAGCCACGAATATTTCTAAAACTCATTGTGTGAAATCTTCTTAGCATAGAAAATGCAAATCTGTAAGAGCATTTTTATTGTTAAGGTTGCTGTCTACATCTGGATATTGCACTGCACTTAGATCAACTGAATGATATAAAAATCTGTTTATTCTATTCCAACAAATATGGGAGAGATTGAGTTGACTGAATGTAATTTTCTACTTTGGTTTTGTCTGATCTCAAAATCATCTGGCTTCCAGCACTACTATAAATCAAGAAGAGCAGTGCTGACTTCCAGGCAGCCAAATCCAGGTGAAATATTCAAGAACTGGGTCAACCCAATTTAGAATTTTTTTCACAAGTGCTCCCTTCTAAAATAGAGCAGGTGTAACAGAGTGAGGAGTACTTCAATAACTGCTCTGCTCTACCTCCTGCCTGATAATATTTAAGTGCCTTCTAAATATTCCTTTTTTTCATGGAAAGAAATAGCATGACCATAATAAAGGTGAAGCCAAACTGTGCAACTGCTGGCTTTGGTTAATGGAGTAAGTGTCTCAGTGACTTGAAATATCAGATGTAGCCTGAAACCTACATATTATACATGCTGGAAAGCACATTTCCAACCCAAATTCTGTGTTGCAGACACTGCTGAATTAACATATGTAGCCTATAGTAATTCTTTGTTATAAATGCTAAACCTAAATGCAGATGAGAGTCCCTGTGTATTTAGTTTGTACATAGAAAACATAATTTTGTGTAGTACAGAGAACTGGCTTACAGGATCTGGCTGAGACCTTGTTTCTCAGCAATTCAGGAAGGGTGTAGATAAATTGGGTGTTATGAATATGGAGTTATAAGGTGCTTTAAGATCTCTGGGTAAAACTGAAAGGAAAATGCAAAATATTGCTATTTGCATCATTTCTCACGAAATGCACACCCAGTCATCACAGCTCAGCCAGCCTTGTGCCTCACTCTAAACATGCAAATCAGAATTCCTGCCAACCTCAATTCCTTTATCAGCTGATAAATGTAAAATAACACCAACAAAACCAAACCCCTTTTCTATTCCTGGGTACAAGAAGTGCATTCATGACTGGTCCTGCAGAGAGCTGTGTGAATACAAGCCAGGCTCACATCCCACTCATCCCCTGCATCCCAGGGATAATGAAAACAGATGTTTTGTTCTTAAAAGTACACCCAGTGCCCACTTACCTTTGTACATTTCTCTCCTCTTGTTGCCACCTAAAATCTCGAACATCCAGTGTGGCTATTTTACCAAAACTCTCTTATGCTGGTGCACGTTTTTGTCTGGACAGAATTCCAGGGCATTGGGGATGAACAGCAGGCAGAGTTAGGAGATATTTTTGGGGATGGCTGAGGTGTGGGAGGGAATTGGGAGAGATGGGAGTATTTGGGATATTTCCTGGCATGCAAGTGGTACCCAGGATTTACCCTTCTCCCACAAACAAAGTTTACTTCATTCTGTTTGATCTTGCAGCACCTGTTCCCTCTAATTTCTCCTGGAGATGAGGGTGTCCCCAGCATTTCACACAGGAATGGTCACTGTGCAGCATTGAGAAGACCAAAAAGTTCCACACACATTATTTTGACCACTGGTTTTTGTGCATTTGGACATGATTTAAAGGCAGTCCTGAGCTTCATTACAAGGCAGTTTGCAGGAAATTTTGTGTTTAGTTTTCATTGATGTTAGAACCAACACTGTAGAAAATAAGAGTCAGATTCTTGTTGCCCCAAACCATATCAAGGCTGAATAAAACCCACGGGTGCTTCCCTGCAGGGAGGTGTAGGGGAAAAGGGGAAAGCACATTTGAAAACATAGATTCACTTCTATGTCCTTGTGCTGAATATCTGATACATGAAGTATCTGAAAGAGAACAACTGGGACATTCCTTTAATTTTTTTTTTTTTTTTTTTAGAGTCTAATTTAGTGGATTTTAATCTGTGCACTGGTCAGCACTGAAAAAACTGCGCTGAGATTTCTGACTCTACAAACTCCTCGGCGCTTCAGAGCTCCAAAAATGTCCTGAAGGAATTTGATTGGGAATTAACCAACTGGAACACCAAAAGAACGAGCTACTCCTGTAGCAGTCTGCCCATTACACATTCACTCTGAAATATCTGGTTATTAAAACCGCCCAAGATTACTTGGAGCTCTTCCCGTGTTTGTCGCCTTTGTCAGCTGTGCAGAGCTGATCTCGCCTTCTTAACAGCTCAAAACTTGGCAAAAATCCTTCATAATATTAACATGTGCAATGGTAAAAATACAGAAAATTGCCCACTTTAGCCACAGGGGGAGGAGAGGCAGGAGGGAAGTGGAGGAAAATGAAGTTTAGGTGTTGTGCTGGAACACCTGAGCAGTCATTCTGTCAATGGTCTGTTGGTCGCTGCTGTCTTATAGATTCCCTGGAGATGTGAGACCTGAAAACACAGGCTCTGACACCTCCTGCTTTGTTGATCACACCCCCTGCAAGCAGGATGAAGTGTATAAAAGAGCAAAAAGGCCCTGCCTGGGAGCAGGCAGCGTTTCTCAAGTATCAGCTCTGGAAGCTGATGCTGCAGAGAGCAGGAATCCATTCCCAAATCCTTACCATTCCTCTGCCCAAGGCGGAGGGCTGAGGTGGGTATTCGCTCCTAACGTGAAAGAGCATTTCACTTTTGTTGGAGAATAGAATTATTGGGATCAATAAAAGAACTGTGCAAGCAATCGGGCTGGAGGTTTTTGGGCCTGTGTGTGTGAGAGACATTTTCCATGGGAAAGTCCCTGTGTGAAGGAAACAAACAGCCTGAGAAAACATACAGGGAGTAAAGAACTTGCAGCTGTGCTATCCGGGCGTGATATGAGGGAGGCAAGCACAAAATTCTTTTGATCATAACAAGACTGTGGAAAACTGCCAATGTAGTCCAATTATGTAGAAATAGAAATGTGTCTTGATAAGCTTTAAGCCACTTAGGAGCTAACAAGCTGGTATACTATATAAGTGCCTTTGGACTGCTAATAAAACAGAGTTCATTTATCAACCATATTGGTTGGGCTTCTGTTTTCTTGCTCCTCCCGCCGGGGATCTGGGCTCCTCGTCCCGCGCGGCTTCCAACAGACTTTCACCTTAAACGGATGGAAATGGGATTGGTGAGTCACACAAGCAGGATGGTGCTGCTGTTAGGGCCAGGTTTGCTGTGTTGCTTGCACGTTGCCTTGAGCTCTTTGAAGAGAGATGGAGCCTCCAGCAGTTTGCTCTTTTAATCCTCCCAATTTGTCTGGTGACTGCCCAGATTTAGTTCTGGATTTGGTAAAGAAATGGAGATCATTCGTGGAACAAGGGGAACAAAGCCCTTGGAGATTTGTTTGGGGAGCACACAGAGGATAAGATTTTCACAATTGGTGTTGGCAGAGATATTTCCAGGCTTTATGGGTATTTCCAGGCTTTTTGGAAGCCTGTTCTGTTTACAAGGTGACACAGACAGGCATCCCTTTGGTTTTTAATGCACATTCCCCTCACACAGGAGTTTTAAGAGACTTACTTTGTTTAATGTTATGGGAAGATTTTCATGATGTCCCAAATGTGGAGTGTACTGCTGAGCAAGAATAATCACATATGTACTTTTAAATTATTTTAGGTTTGCTTAACCTTGGAGGAAAGGTGAAAGGGGAAGGCAAAATTATTCCTGCTTAGCTACACTGACAGGTAAACAACGTTTATTTCCCTTCTCCCCATTTAAGATCTCCTTAGCTGCCTCCACCAACTCTCCCTCATTCTTCTTTTCATATTTCATCCCTAGTTTTAAATCTTATTCTGAATGACAATATTAGCTTTCTAAACTACTCAGCACTATCAGTTTCCCCCCAAAGACTTCCCTGAGGCTGATTTGTAGAGGCTGCAGTTGTCTCTGAATTTTTTTTCCCTATGATTTACATTGAACAATACCCTCACTAACAACATTTCCCCAGCAAGGATGCACCAGGGAAAAGCACGGAACGAGAAGCAGGAATGAGGAATACATTCTAAATGGATGGAGGAGGAAGTGCTACAATTTGCTCCTCTATCACTCCATAAAAAACGACAACTCTTGTCTTTTCCCATCAGCCACAAAGATGGAGCACCGTGCTGGGATATTCTTAGGTAAATCAGGTGTGACATTGCACAGTGCAGTTTTGCACCCTCACAGAGAAAAGCCAAGCCTAAGCTTCCAAGGTGTGTGTGTGTGTCTGTCTAGGTAGCCTGACTTAAAAGCCTCAGCTAAAAGAAAAGACTAACATAAAGTCAGGATGAAAATGCAATCAGTAATTTCCTGGGGGGAGCAGGTGATGTGCAGAGGAAGGGTCGTTCCAGTTGGGCAAAATGAGTCGTTAGGAAATTCCTCCATCAAGCCATAACCCCAACTGCTGCTCCTCTCCTCTGAGCTGCACCTGGCTGTGTCCTCATGGATTATTTCCTTCTCTCCTCTCCCTGTTTGCTCAGGGATACTCCCTGGATTTCCAAATCTTTTTAAAGGCAACCAAAAAGGCTGCACTTCCTGAAGCCTCGTCTAGACATGCCTGTGCTCCTTGCCTGCTGTTGATATTTGTTTCACAGCCCAGCCTGTAAGAAACCAGGCTCTCCTCATTCCCCAGGCCCCTTGCCAGCATCTGCTAAGAGCCACTTGCACCTGCCCATGATCAATAGACAAAGCCACAGCTGATATTTCAACAGAATAAACTTTAATTCCAGCAGGGAACTCTCTGGAGTGCACATGACCAGCTTTGCTGGAAAAACTTGTGGTTTTCAACTTTTCCCAAAGAAGGAAAATGCAAGGAAACTGCCCTGAGTTCTCTGGAGCTGATACACCAAGTTGTCTCCTCCCTTGCCTGCAGCAGAGCTCCTTGGGTAGAAGACATTGCAGATGTTCACAGCTGGGGACTAAACCAGAGATATAAACTATTTTCTGTTTACTTGGAATACTTGCTTGTTCTAGCTGGAATTTAACGTATTGGAATTCTTAGACTGCAGGAATTATGCTGAACTATCACATGCTTGCACTGGAGGATTTCTGGGTAGCTTAGCAATGTCACATGGGATAATAGAAAATGTCATTTTCACTCAGCCATCACAAGGAGCCTTAGAGAGTGTGCTATTGTTGCATCTTCACTTCTCACACAACATGGATTTCTCAAAACTATGAAATCCCATGTGGGATCCATCTAACCCAGAAAAGTGTCAGAGGCAAACATTTAGAGGAGTGTCTCTTGTGAACAGGATGTTTTGGCACACGGGAGCAAAGGTAGACCAGGGGATCAATCTAATAAAAACTGTAGCTTGAACTTTGACCATCAGTATCTGAATTAGATGAAGCAGTGTTTTTGCATTTGCATTTCACAGACTTCCTTTCCTAGTAAGGTGTCAAGACCATGAACTTCACAAAAAGAAGCAGGCAGTGAAACATTGACACACTCCAGGGTGAAAGTTACTTACCTGGAGGTTTTTAGGGCTTTAGAAACAATCCTAAGATTTTCCCTGAAATTATTTTTTCAGGATTTCCCTGGAAAACTACAATGCACTGACTTGGTTTTCAAATTTAGAGCATCCAGCAACCTCTGCCTTGTCCCTTTCATTTGTTTTTGACAGATTTAAAGAAATTAATTTGCTTTCAAATTGGTGAGAGTATGGGGTACTAAGTTTGCATCGATGAAACTCTCAAGAGGACACAGAAAAAGAAAACTTTTCTTTTTACAACAGGCTGCTTTGTAGAGCCATAAAGAATAATTGGCTTCTGCTTAGCACTTATTTGCTTAATTTCAAAGTATGTTATCCTTTCCAGGCCTCAGAACTGATGCCAATATGTGTTAGGGAACACTGTGCTGAAAGCCCCGTGCTGCTGGCAGGTCAATATTGCTTGATTCCACTTAGGAGCCTATTCCAGCAGCTCATTAAGCTGTTTTTGGGACTAGGACACTTGCACAGCTCCAATTTGCAGCAGCACACAGCAGTCAGGAAGCATGTCTAAATATTTACGCATCTCCAGTGGGACAAGCAAACACACACACCACTGAGCCAGCAGATTCCCCCCGTGCAACTGCTGTTCCTGGAAAGGATGGCTAAAATCAGAGTAGAGATGGCCAAATGATGCCCTCCTTTAGCCAGGTTTGATTATCTGTGTGTTGGTTGAGACCTTGGGAGAGTTTTGCCCACACAAAGCAGGACACTGTGCCTGAGAGCACTGAGTGAGCCTCCCCTGCTGCTTTATTTCATGAATGGTGAAAAAATGCCAATTCTCAGCAGCTGTCTTGAAGTGTTTTGGTTTGATTGATACCTTAACTCGTTTTGTTAACTCATTGGAGCAAAGAGAAAGTTTCTAATTTTGTCGTGAGCATGCAGAGCCTTTTCTTCTGCTCGCTCAGGGATGAGCTGCTGAGGGAGGAGGAAGCTGCTCTCCCTGCCTCAGCAGAAGCATTTCGAGCAGTGGATGAGCTGACCTGCTACAGAGAGACTCTGCTTCACCTAAATTCTCCATTCCAGTACTAAAGTCCCAGTTATTTCAGCGTGGGTATTTTCTTTTTGTTTATTAGAACTCCTTAACTCATTATCTCTGTGCAGAGGGACCCAGTCCCCCGTCCATACAAATGCAAACAGAAGACAAAATGAGATTGAAAGTTTAGGCATGGCACTACACCATCTCATTTTCTTGCTGTCTGTTTCTTTCCTTGATTCCTAAAATAATTTCTCTTTTCAGCCCAGGATTTTAGCGGGGAAAATTACTCCTTAATTTACAGTAAACAGCTTCACTTCTGTCTTTTGAAGACTTTTCAAAGAAGGCTGGGTTTGCTGGAGGCAGTATTGATGAGGGGTACATGTGAGCAGTTAAAGCCTTCATTTAAAAGCTTCCCAGAATTTGTCTGGAAGGAATGTGGATGGCAAGAAATGTAGGGAAGACAATAAAACACAAAACTGCTCATTTAAACAGGAGTCTTGATAAAGAGGGATTTTTTTTCTGCTGATGGTGTTTAATGGAGAAAAGGGAGGTAAGTTAAAATAAACAAAGCATGTGAAGATGTATTTTTTCAGTGTTTTGATTTCTGTTATTTATCTACTGCCTGTTCATTTATTATCACTATTTATTTCTTCCAGCCTTGGGGTAAAGTGCCACAGTTGAGGTAATAGGGACTAAAAGTGGCCTCTGAGTGGATGTGGGTCAGGGAGGGAACATCCCTGAACCCCAACAGCATCCTCAGGGACCAGTCACAGAGTCCTTGGGGGAGAGAAGTCAGGGCCCTTTTCTAATCACAGTGCAAGAACAGTGAGATAATCTGTAAATGCAAAATTCTGCAATCAACCAAATTAACATCAGCTCCACGCCAAGCCATAATTAGTGATAATAACAAAAAAGAAGGCATCTACTTGGAAATGCAAGTGCTTAGTACCTCCAGAATAGGTTAATGGGAGAGAGATGTTCGGTTTTAGGGATTTCTGGCCACAACTATCTGAATTTCAAAATGGGAGTGTGAGAGTTGTATAAAGCAGATGCTGTGTATCAGCTCACATAGCTCTGGAAAAACCTGCTTTTGTTTCTTCTTTGCCTCTTCCCAGTGGCTGAAATGGTGCCACTGCTAAACTGGTGGAGTCACTCCTGACTTGTGGTTTAACTGGGACCAGAAAAGCCTACATTGCTGTTTACTGGGTATTAAATATATCTGAACTTTCTCCTTCCTACAAGCTTGTGTGGTTCCAGCTTCCTCTTGGCTTCATCCCCCTTCACCATTCCCAGACTGAGTCTCTGAGGGCTCTGTGGTGGGAGGTTGTTTTGAAGGAGGGCTGTAAAGCAGCTCCATATTCTGCAATCCTTCCTTCTCATTACAAAATATCTTAATATTTTTTCACAGAGTGGCTGAAAATAAAGTAAAGGGGGAAAAAAAAAAAGGAGCTGGTGATGAGAACTGGCATAAAGATATACTTTGAACTATTATTGCATAAACACTGAGAGTTGTTATGTTTAATGGAAGCCAGAAACTACAGCTTGATGCAGTAGCCAGTGTGCAATTATGGTAAAAAAACCTAAACAGCCAAATGAACTCCCCCAAAGAGCCCTTTACCCATGCAGGGAGTAGCCAATGACCTGGACTGTGAGGACTGAGAGTCCATATTTTAATCTTTGCTGTAATGCTTGATTAAACTATTCTTGGTCATGGAAATGTGTCTCCCTATTTTAAGCCCCAGTCACCTGTGTGCCTCCAGAGCAGCTTGGAGCTGTGAGCTTCAAAGAGCTGAAAGATGCCTCAGCATTATTATTTCATAGTATTGAAACAGCAGATGCTGCAAACAGAACAGATCCACTGGCCAAGCATTTTGGTACCTCCCTGTTCATCATTTAATGAGTTTAATAAATATCAAATGTATCCTGAGGATGACAGTCCTCATCTTCTCAATTAACAGAAAACAAGCAAAGTTTTAAAGGAAGAATTTAAAGAAACCCCTGAAGTAGGGAGGGTTAGAGCTCCAGGACAGGACTTGTTGCAATCTGGGGCGTTCTGGTGTATAACCAGCTCTTGGTCATCCCCCTGCAGTAAATAATTTCAAACTCTACCAGCAGGGCAGATACTCAGAGAATAATAAGGGACAAGGCAGTCTGCACCCAAATAAAGTCATCAGATTGAAAGCCTTTGATTTTTTTTTTGATGTCTCCAACTTTAGATAAAGGGTGGAAGTTCGTGGCTCTTGGGGCTGTGTGTGCCCCGTGGGTGAAAACAAGCATCCCACTTTGGAAAATCAAAGGTGCTCCCTGCCAGCTTCCAAGCCCCACCATGCAGCTGGAATCAGCAGCTCCAGGGTTGTTTGACACACACTCCAGCTATATTCCTTCTGCCATGCTGCTCCTGACTCTTTTAGATCCAGGATGGCACAGGAAGTGAGGGATCTCTCCCCTGTTTGCTGAGCAAAGCAGCAAATCCTTTGGGTGAGAATTATTTTCGGCATGGAGCTGTTTTGTGCTTAAAAAACAATCCCAGGTGGGTGGGCTGAATTTATAGGGGCAATGATGTAGCAAACACTGCTGATAAATACCCGGTGATGGAAATCAGTGGGAGCAATTGGGAAACCTCTGCCTGCATGTTTAGGCACTTTCTGGTTTTAAATGCCTAAATTCGTCCCTAATGGATGTAATATAAAGACAGTTTTCTTGAAGACTCCGAGGTTATATGCATTTTCCATAGACATCCAAACTCTTCAGCTTCTAGTGAGAGATCTATAAACATGAGAAATGTCTCATAACGAACCAAGGATCTTTTATAAATAGAAAAATAACTTCAGCAGGGACTGCAATTGAAGGAAATAACCACGCTGTTCCCAACAACCTTTACTATTACTAACTTAAAGCTTCACTTTTGTACTTTTACCTTCTGCTGCTCTGGGAGCACATAATTGTCATTGCTTTTCAAATGTTCCTGCTGCAGCTGGATTATTTTCCATGGATTTTCTTTTTCTGTTAAATTGGTGGCTCAGAACATTCCAGATCTCAGTTTAGCATCTGCTTTCTCTGCCTGTCGGATTTTCTCCACCTTTCCACGAGGTGATATTTAAATGTCCTTTGGGAAGTGTGACAGACTGCACTTCATTGTCCAAAACCAGGCAGAAGTGGACATTTCCCTGATCCTTCTCAAATACCTTGTTTTAAATGTGTTTCCTCTCCATCTGTCAATCGATTGCCTTTTGTGGTGAGTTTTTTACCCCCTGATTCTGTTCTGTTTATCCTAATGGGATAAAAGCTTTTAAAGGTAACTTTCAATTCAATGATGGATAATGGCAAACTGGTTATTACAAGAATTACTTAACAGATATTGCCAATTTCTTTTTTTTTTTTTTTTAAATGTTTATCTACACAGGAAAGCTATTGCACAGCAAGGTAGAAGATGAATTTAAAGCAAAGTAACTGCTTCACATTTTAGCTTCCCACAAGGATCCTGTCATCCTGCACACAGGTTCCACTTAATCCACTCCCAAATTTGGCTGAGTAAACTTGTACAAATGTATCCTTGCTGTGAAATGTTGTCCACATTAAGAAATAAATATGAAAGAGCTTTCCAAGCTCCTTTCCAAAAACTGATGCACTTTCCTGGTCCCCTCTTCAGTGGTACCTGAGTGCCTCTGAGTTTATGATGTATTTATTCTTTTAACAGCCCTGTGTCTTTCCCAAGGCTGTGCAAGAGGGCTGGAGTAGAGGAGAGAGGTGAATTTATTTTCCCAAGTCCAAAGCTGGCTTTGTCACTGCTGAGCCATCCTTTCTCTCCATGAGCTCCTAATCCTGTCTGCTCAATCATAATTCCATTTATCCTCCACTCAGGTGTGACTCAGCTGCACAACAACACTGGTGGCTCTTGCAAGCTGAAGTTGTTATTTCCTGGCCATGTGATGTTTGTGTTAATTCATGTTCTCATTTGCATTCAGTGAAAGTAGAGGAAAAGCTCAGTGATGTGTTTTGATTCAGATTCTCAGGGTTTTGTTGTTCTTGGGTATGTGAGTCCCATGGCCTTTAAATAACTGCAGAATCTTCTTTTTTTTTCCCCTGGAAAATATTGAATAGCCTGTTTTAAATAACTTGTGTTCCCCGTGCTTGCTCCTCTCTCAAAGGAATTGCATTTGCATAGAAAGAGGATTCCTTAAATAAAGGCACAAAATGTGTTTCTGAATAGAAAGAAACTCAGCAGCCAGGACTAATATTAGGATTAAGCACTGCCCTTCCAGCTGAGTAACAGACTAATTCAAAACTCCACAGCATTTTGCTGAATATTAGAATTAAATGGAGTTTTAATTATACATTGATCCATTTATTCATTTGTCATACCCTAAACAAAGAGAGGATTCCAGATCCCTTCCATCTTCCTGCCCAAGATCTGATATCTGGAGCAAAGGAGGCCTTTTTTGCTGCATTGTTCAGAGGCCTGACAACCAAAAAAAGGTGAAGGTTGGACATCACCAAACACTGGATTTTAAAATGCAAATGCATTTTGTTAACTCTGAAGACTCTTAATTCTTTTGGCGTAATGCAATGGAAAAGGGAATCTGAAATAATCTCTTTTATTTCAAAGTGAGGTTGCTTTGCCTTGTTTCTGTTCAGATTTGCTTCCCTGGCTTGGCTGGGGTTTCCCAGTTCCTGGTTTAGGGTCCATGAAGGATATGGAGCCCGTGGGTAGAAGCTGTTTATTGGAGGCTGATTCTCAGGGGAAGGCAAAGATTGAATCCATCAAGAGGAGTTTTTCCACAGTTGTTGGTTGGTTTTTAATTCGTGGTGGGTTTTGTTTGGGTTTTTTAGTTTTCCACCTAAACTCTGAGTGTTTAGGTTAGCAGCACATCCTTGTGTGTGGAGACCATCCTGCTTGCAGAAAAGACACCTCAAATCCCTGGAAACTTTTCCAGCCTGATACGTTATTAACAACAGGAAAACCATTCCTTTGAAATATTGCCATTAATGAGTGGCATATGTGCATGCATTTCTTGGGGTTTTTATTTCATAATCGGCTCACAAACAGTCACAACTCACTGCAGCTCTCAGCACCTACTGCCAGATTGGTTGGGGTTTTGTTTGTTTGGTTTTTTTTAAATACCTGAGGTCTCTAATTTCAGGTAATTAAAAATCCCAGCTTATTTTTATTTTAGCACTGAAAGAAGGGTTCAATCTGTTTGTGATACTATGACTGACATTGCTTCAAAGCAGATTTAGAGATGAGTTTGGTCCTGACATTTAGTCAGCAGGTGGGTGTTGTTTATTGCCTAGCAATTAGAACTTATATTAACATAATATCTCCTCAACTTCAAAAATTTCTGAGAGCTCTCCATGAACAGATTCCCAAGAGCTCTCCCCTGCTCTCTTCCCTTTGTCTTTTCACTTTCCCACCTCCACAGCCTTCCACCCACCTGCCTTTAAATGTGCTGTTTCAAATTTAGAGTTCAAGAAACTTTGTTTAAGTCTAAATCATGAGCGATATTTTCTTCTAGGGCAGAAGCTGCCCACAGCCCCTTTATTTTAAACCAAGTTAAACCAGTGCTTTTCAGTCTTCAGAAACTTTTTTTTCCCACTTGTAATATTTCTCTGTGAGCACTTCACTACAGAAAATGTGTGGTGAGGAGGGCAGAACCTGCTCTCCGTCTTGAAATGATCCAGGTGCAACAAGTATTCTCCTTTCCACCTGCATCCTCAGGGCTCCCTTTTCTCTCAGCAATTTCTCTGATGTTGTTATCAGTTTATTATGGAGATGCATTCATTAGATTTCTATTAGATCTGCTTTTTATGAGATTGTCACATTCATTTTTTACCTCTGAGCTAACGGGTTTTCCACAGGAGAAAGTGAAAATGAGACGGTTCGAGTTAAAGATGCAATGAAGGCAAACAAATGTGAGAAATGAAACCTAATCCAAATGTATTACTTTGAAAACAATTTCTAATTGATTTCAAGCTCAAGTCGAAAGACCCTGCTGTCCACAGCCAAACATTCGCTGCTGCTCTGTCACAGGCTTTGCTCACAAAGCTGGATTAGCAAAATGCTGAGGAATTCTGGTGAAATCAGACAAAACCAAACATTGTTCCTGTGCATTTTCCCCTGTGCAAATCCACCTGTGCACACACATCCTTAGAGCAAATCTTCATCCTTCTTTCCAACCTTTATTTTTAAGCTTGAGCTCCATCATTTTGGGGTTAAGGAGCAGCACTCGGTGACTGTGTCCTTTTTTTCCCCCAAACCATTAGAGTGGATGTTTTTCATCAAAGGAGACACGTCCCTCCCTTGCCTGGGAGGACAAAATTATTCAACCAACCACAATTAACACTGAACAAATCAGCTCTGGGGAGTCATCAGTGCCTTGCTCTGATCCTGGGGCCAACCCTGAAGGATCAAATGCTGCTTCCTTCCCTTGCAGCCACCACCATCACACAGGTGCCACGTGCTGGTTTCATAAATCATCCCAACCCTCCCAGCACCCACTTTGGGGAGGAGCAGGAGCAGCCTTGTTTACTACCAGATACAAAATCGCTGCTCAAACCCCAATGGTGAGGAAGAGGATGGTTAGGAGGGAAAGTGGTGAGGAAGAGGATGGTTGGGAGGGAAAGTGGTGAGGAAGGGATGAAATTCTCAAATCGAGTGAAATCCAGTGAGGCTGTTCTGTCGCATTGGTACCTCCCCGACCCGGCAACAAAATTAAAGGAGCTTATCCTGAAAGAGAGCAGCTCCTCTGGTGTGAAGGCTGCCCGGGTAAGCACTTGTGGTGCTGCTTTTTATTAGGGGAGAGACAGCAAAAGGAGCGTCGGAGCAGCGGCTGCTCCCTGGGAATGGGGATGGAGCATCCCGGCTGGATCCGCGGCTGCTCCACAGGGAGAGAGAGGTGTGGGACCGGCCAGGAGTGATGGCTTTTGGGGGAAAACGGGAAAACGATCAGTTGGAACGTGTACAGGCTTTTTTTCAGGCTCAGCAGGAAATGAGGAAAACGAGGAAAGCGGCTTCTCTCCTCTCAAATGAAGCGGCTCCCCGGAGATGAGAGCGGTGCCAGTTTACAGCAAGCCGAGCGCTCCTACAAAGAGCTGACAGCAGCCTTTATTCCCCGGATAACGAGCTTGACAAGTCTCTTTGCCATTTGGGCACATTGAATTCTCAGGAGAGCTTCACATGAATAAATCATTGCCTCTTTAGTGACTATCCAGAATTAATGATCCCCCACCTTTTTTTGACAAGCACTTCTCTTGCTGTAGGTTGTGACTTGTGGCTCCTTGGAGGATGGTGACAACTGAGGAGGCCTGGAGGATTTTGCTTTCTCCTTTTTGGATATTCTGGTAACTTTGCCTGCCACTGAATAGCTGAACAAGTGTCTATAGTTACCAAAAAGGCTAACGTTTTCAGAAAAGCAGCACAGAGCTGGGAGAAGAAATCCCAAATGATAGGAAAACCAGGTTAGATCAAAGTCAGAATCAAAAGAAGATAGAACTTCCCAGAGTTTGAGAATTAGGATTTAATTACCGTTCATATTGGGGCATTTCTTGTTTCAGGTTTTCATTAGCAACACATCAAGCTGAGAGAAAACACCTTTGTTTAGATATTTCCATCATAAACTGGAAATTATGAATGCTTTCCTTGTATGTAGCCTTGTTTTTCCAGACAATTTGTCTGTCCTGAGAGGTGCAAAAAGTTTGGGGAAAATCCCTGTATGTCACGGCACAGCTGGAATATCAAATGAATGTGACCCTTTAGTCCCTGATTTTTGCTTCCATCTGATTCGAATGCAGGACTGAACCACATCATGTTTTTCTTAATTTTGTGTCTTATCTAAGACAATGTATTTTTTTTTGTTGTTTTTTAGATTTAGGTTGGAAAAGTACAGAACTGGCTCCAGGGAGTGGAAAATATAACGTGAGACCTCACCATACTGAAAGAAAAGGAGACATAGATAGAATCCCAAATCCCAAACTTTTAAGACATTTGCTTTGGAGGGAAGTAGGAGACTGGAGATGTTTTGTCAGCATTTTAGCATTCCCAGTGCTGAAAAGAGAATAAACTCTTAAATTCAGCCTGAGGTTCAGTGGGTCCAGAGCAGGTACTAACTTTTCCAGCTGGGATAACTCTTAGAGGTACAAAGGTAAATGTTGAGGGCAGCAAAAGATTTATGGTTTTAGTTTCACAGCTGTGAGTGCCACCTTTAGAAAAGCTCTGCTTGAGCAGCAGGATTAACCTTCACCTGAGTGTATTCTACCCCAGAGTTTGAAGCTGTTGTTCCCAGGCAGCAGGAGATCAAAACTGGTGTTTTACAGCCAGGTCTTACCAAGGAGGGAAAGGGAGAAAAGGGGGAATGAAGAAATTTTATTAAACCTTGTGGTATAAAGGTTAGTTTGAAGTAACTGTTTCAGAAGTATCCAGCAAAGAGGTGAGGCAGTAGAAGTAAAATATTCAGAATAACCCAATTTATGGCTGATACAGAACAGCTCAGTGTCAAATGTATCCTCTCATGGCTAAACTGGCTTGTTTTACAAATCTAGATTTAGGCCAGAGTTTGAATTATGTAATCTTTGAGCTGTAGAATCGAGCCTCACATGTAACTGTGTAGCTTTTAAACTATTCTTTTTATCATTAGACTTAAGATATTCTACTGATCTGTGTCAGGAACCAAATTAACATATCTTGAAATGAATTTGCATAACCTGAAAAAAAAAAGGTTTGCAGAGCCTAATATAAATTTACATTCCTAATAAAATATTAACATATCCAAAAATGGATTTTAAATAGTACCACTATATTTTAAATCATTCCTGTATATTCCTAACAAACACCTTTGATTTGCATGTCCTGACTTTGCAAAGTAACACAGAACTGGTAATTGAGTGGTTTGTAAATCAGCTTTTTAGCACTCTGCTGCTGCCACCTTTGTTCATGTAGATGAGAGTTAACAGTGAAAAAAGGCAACCAAAAGCTTTGCCTTTTGCATGTAGGAGCACTGAAAATAAAGCCAGAGTTTGCAGTGGAGAGGATGTTCCAGGAAATGCTTTATTAGACTCAGCTGAAAACGGAAGTGCAAAGCTTGGATCAATCTTTATGCACTCAACGTGTGACCCTCAAACCCACAGCACTTCTCTCTCTCACTTAATAGATAAAATCAGGGTTACAGAATTGTAGAATTGGAATGGTTTGGGTTGGAAGGGACCTTAAAGATCACCTCCTTCCAACCCTTGCTTTGGAGACACCTTCCATGGTGCCAGGTTCCTCCAAGCCCCATCCAACCTGGCCTTGGACACTGAAGGATGGATGGGGGTGAGGACTTTGGGCTGTCCCTTAAGAGATTATTCCCTGCAAATACAAGATGTTTGTTATTTTGCAGCATAATTTTTTTGCAGGATAAGTTTTTTGCTGAAGCCTGGAGGAATTTCTAGAGAGAGTTTGGAAGCAGCGTGGCAGGACTGAGAACTCAGTAGAGGATTTGGATGGAGCTCTGAGCAACAGGGTCTAGTGAAAGGTATCCCTCTGATGGCAGTGGGATTGGAACTAGATGGTCTTTAAGGTCCTTTCCAACCCAAACCACTCTGGGATTCTCTGATTCTACCAGTGGGGGAGGTCCTGACATCTCAGCATCAGCAGCTGGCCCCGGATGATGTTGGAGTGTCGGTACTTGAGTCTGGAGCCAGGGATGCATAAAGGCTCTGATTCAACAAGGTACTTCAGCTTTAGGAGTCCTACTGAAATCAACTGAATGATGCATGTGGTTAAAGTTATGCACATAAAATCTTCTGTAATGGAGACAAGAGCAACTCCCATTGAAATCTGCCATCGAGTTCAGTCTCTTGCTGCAACTGAAACACCGGATTTTAATAGACTGCCAGAAGTGAGATTGGGCAGGAATGTGCTGCCTTACAGTTTTCTGTGCTCCCTGGAGATGGTACAAGCTGGCAGTGAGATTAGAAGGTGGGGCAGGCGAGACACCTCTCTCATTCTCGCTGTGGTTTTCCCCAAATCCTTCCCAGGTTTTTTTTTAAGGGCCTCTTTTGGGTCAGCTCTCTCGCTGCTGGCAGCTGAAATCCTGCCAAGACACCCAAACCCCATGGCCAGGCAGGCAACTCCATTTCTGTGGCTGAAGATATGTTGGGAGCCTCTTAGAATAAAGTGATGCCTCTTGGGGTAGAAAAGGAGGAACCAGTGTATGGTTTAATTTGTTTAGCAAATTCCATCCATCACCCTCTCGAGAATGCGCTGAAGGGAGCGAACAGTTTTAACCTCAAACCTGTGATGGGGTGTGGGGCAGCTCAGAGCTGGAGTTTGTAACATCTGGAAGGCCAAGTGGGTTCCTTTTGTCCCCTTTACGACCATCTGACTGTGCCAACCTGAATTTAGCTGTCACAAGAGTTTCCCCTTATTTGCTGGCTTGTGATTCTCCTTGCAAGGTGGCCCCGTGGTAGGAGATTACTCAGCCTGCTTAACTTTCCTGTCTTCTTTCTCTCTTTTGCTTTACTCATCAATCCAGTCCTTTAAACTACCTGGTAAAGCTCTGTCTGCTACTTTTGCTGCTGATAGAGCAGAAAATTATAATAGATATAAAAAACATATTTATAGGGGCTTTGTGGGTTTTTTTGTGGGTTTTTTTGGTTTTTTTTTTTGTGTGTCCCTATGGTAAACTGAGTGGAAATCCTGTGAGTGAACATTGTGTGGACACCACTGAAACAGAGTAAATAAATGAATGACATGATGTTATTTATAGCAATTAGGGTTTTGGAGCATAATATCAGCGCTTTGTAAAGACCTTTGTTTGTCTCTGTTATATAACTCTGCTGCCCTCTCCATATGGTGGGGTTTGTGTGTGGTTAAGAGCCAATAAATCATTCTTTGGGGATGAGTTCACAGGAAAAATTACAGTAGGTGCTGAGATGATAAATATTCAGTAGGTGGTTACTTGTTATTGCTGTTATTTTACTTTTTATTACTTGTTGTTGTTCCTGGCATGGCCTCCCTTTTAAAACTCCAGGAATAAACCCCAAAGGCCTCATTGGAAAAGATCTTAAACCCCAGCTCTGAAGTGCTGACCAGGCAGATGGGTATTGGCATCTGCAAAACCTCAGGTAAAATAGGTACAGGACATTCAAATAAATTTCTTTCACTAAAATTTTTGGTCAGAACACAAACTGTACTGGATCATTAATCAAAGTTTACATCAGGTTTTTTTATTGGACTGGATCATGATATGTGTTATACTTAAATATTCATCCTTAAGGAATGCTGATTTTATTTCTGCAGCCAGGAGAGCCAAATAAATCAATCCAAATTCCCTCTGCTCAGTTTACTGTGGGAATCAAGCTCAATTCCCTGTTCCATAAACAAAAGAAAGAAAACAAATGGATGAGAGTGACAAATGCTGAGATAAACACATCTTAATCAAAGGCAGACCCACATCATGAGAGAAAGAAGATGGAGAAAACTGTTCAAGAAATTCTACAGAATTCTTAAGCCCACCACACCTTGTAGAAGAACAAAGTCTCCCACTTCATGCCATGTACCAAGATTTTCATTTTGGCAAGAGATGATAAGAGTTGCCAGGTGTGTATATGGATATTCAGCAGGTGCATACATATATATATATATATATAAAAATATAAATATATATATATATTCAGAGCACAGTACAGAAATTATCTGAGAAACTCTCCTAGCTTTAAATTCAAAGCTGTCACTTTATTTCTCTAGCAGACAACATAATTATTCCAGAAGCACTCAGAAGCACAGAAATCCTTTACACAATGGGTGCCTATGTTAGAAACAAAACAAAACAAAAAATCAGAATTTGCAGAATGTATAAAACATGAGAGAGGTTTACACACAGAAATTGCAATTGAATACATTAAAATCAAAGGCAGGCAGAGAATGAATTAATTCGTTTCAAATGATGGGATGTGGTTTAGTCAGGTTCTGTAATTTAATTTTAGTGAGCACAGTACTTCCTAATTATCCATATACTTGCAGATGCATAAATAAATCATGAATTTTCTTTCTTGTATTCCAAGTGTTCATACACAAAAAAATACTCCAAACCCAACATTTTGGTAACTTCAGTGTAAATAAGCCAAATAAAGCAGGGGCAGCAGGCAATAACAGCTTTATGTGAGCAAAACCATTCTCATAAAGTTTTAAAGCATCTGAGGAGCAATAAATTCTCACAGTTTCTCTGTAAAGATCACTCAGTTTATGCAGGAAAATTGGAGGGGTATTTAGAGGTGTCTTTTTGCAAGGTAGAGATTGTATTCAAATTTGTTGGCAATTTTTTGGGTGCAAGAGGAGATAAATTAGGGTTATCATTCTTATGCCCATCTGGGTGGGCATAAGAAAATCAAGAGAGGACAGTTCAACATAAATGTGTCTGTCCCTCTCCTCTCCTGATTCTTTCACTTTCTATAAGGATTAGGATATATTTTTATTTTCAGTTTTTTCCTGCAGCAGCCCCATGGTGGGAGAACCATGAAGTCAATTTAAGGTAGGGCAAGATGGTCTTGGCTTTCTGGAGCTCAACAGGAAGTGTTTTGGAGGGTCTGAAGACACAAAAATTGTCAGAAAACGTGACCAGGGAAGTATAAGTGCCTGGTTCACTGGAAATAGCAATGTGTAACATCCCAAAAAGTTATCAGGGATTTATTTTTTCTTGCATTCCTAAGAACAGTCAGTAAATAAACAACATAATAGGGAGAAGTCAGGGAAATGACGAAAAACAAGGCCAGAAATAGAAAGGAATATTGGCTTCAAAGAGTTGGTATAAATCACATAAAATTGATGGAAAAAATGTATTAAGTAAACTCCCCTTGGAGGGGTCACAGGCTTCAGGGTTTCCACACAGGCAGCTCTGTAATGGGAAGTGAAGTCTTTACCCTGCACCACCACATTATTTTAATAATTTTTTCCTCCTCATCCTTCCTTCATGACAGTTCCCATCTAGATCAGGGGAAGAGCCAGGAGTGTTCCTTCTTTCTGCTGCTCTCCTGGACAGACTGGGACAGGGATTTCCTTCTGTTCCCTGTCTGTCCAGCACCTGGAACCTGGAGGTTGCTGCCTATGCTCAGAGCACCTCTGCCTCAAGAAAATGGTGTTTTACTGGTAAGAACAGATTTTATATTTTGACATTTTAGCCCAGCAGCTTCACAGAAGTAAGAAACCCTCAAGGATCAAACAAATCATAAAATGGTTTGGGTTGGAAGGGACCTTAAAAATCATCTCATTCCACCCCCTGCCATGGGCAGGGGCACCTTCTACTATCCCAGGGTACTCCAAGCCCCTTCCAACCTGGCCTTGGACACTTCCAGGGATCCAGGGGCAGCCACAGCATCTCTGGGCACCCTGTGCCAGGGCCTCCCCACCCTCACAGGGAGGGATTTCTTCCCAATATCCAACCTGCATTTCCCCTCTTTAAGTTGGAAGCCATTCCCCCTGCTCCTGTCACTGCAGCTCCTGATGAAGTGTTCCTCGAATCTCTCCAGGTTGCTGCAAATTCTGGAAATGCCCTGGTCTTTCCCAACAGTTGAGATTTTTCCCCCACAGCCTGTAAACATCTACAAGAGGTTCATGGGCTAGAGAGGACACATCCTTAGTAGTGCCTGCTCATTGTAACCACGTAGTAAACTCAGGAACCTGAGTGGCTCTGGGCTTGCTCCCTCCTCTACAACAACAAAACCACAGAGAGGGGAATGAAGGCGATTTTTGTGCTGCTTTTGCAGCCTGGTTTGTAGTGTTCCACTCCAGTTAGAGTGCAGATCACTGTGATTCAATCAGTCAGCAGTAGCTCAAAGCCACCTCTGGTTGTCTTTCTGCCCTGATAAGCAAAGATCTCCAAGTACACAAGCTCTGGAAAAAATTCGCCTTGGGTCACTTGCCTTGCTAGCAAGGACGCTGCAGTATTTTTGACAATATGCTTTGCTTTGAGAGGTCAGTGACTTTTGCCTGGGTGGTTTTTGTTCCAAATATAACATTTATCTAAATGTTCGGAAAAATCGGAAACGTCAGAGTCTGCTTTACACAGCAACATAAGTAACAATTTTCTTGGTGTGTTCTAAATCTCCAGTAATTTTCATGGAAAAAACTCAATCCAAGACAAGCCATTTTTTACTGTTCAGAGAAATGGGAAAATACTTACAAAAGATTATTTGAAAGTACCCTTAGAGACATCTGGTTTTAGGTGGGTTCTCAGAAGGGACTGTCCATCTGGATCACTGGTTAATGGCTCTCAGGAGACAAAGTGCACAATGCTGAGCTCTTTGTGGTTTGTCATGTGAACTCTGTGGCCCTCATGATGTGTCCAGAGCAATTATGCACAATTCAGTTCCCCTCTGCCAAAAAAAGACAAAGGTTGGGAAGAATTCTCTTGCTGCAATTAAAGCAGGTCTCGATCAGAATCATAACCAGGCGCTCAAAATCACCCAAAGAAATATCCCCTGATCATCTTTAAAATGTTGCTTGATTCGAGTGCAGGATCTCTCCCTCTTTGATTTGAACAAGAGTAAGTGTTCTCTAACATGATGAACTGTGTGTGATTAACACATCCCTACAACAGTTCAGCTCACGGAATAATTATGAGCAGATAATATTCTTCAATTACTTTTATTTGCTTTGCTTGATAGAAAAAAATGTTTTTTTCCCCAATGTATTTACTACTTGAAATTAATGGATAATTTTAGCTCTGCATTTTCTCTTTGTGAATGAGCAGGTCTCTGTGCACGTTCAGAAGTCAGAGTTGAAGCAGTTTCGCCAGCAGAGGTGGAATTTGGTGGCAGACAGGGCATTTCACATCTCCACAGCTTCTTTTCCTGACTCTGCAGTGCCAGACAGCTCCTCTCCCTTCACTCCCTGCTTCCAGCACACGTGGGGCTTACACTGAGATTCCAGGAGCAATCCCCAAAATCACTGCTCTGTTTTTGCACACACAGACAAGACTATTTCCACATAACGTGTCACAATCTTCAGATCACTGTTGAGCTGGATAAACAGCGTTACAAATGGGACTGTCATGCTTTCACCCAACAGCTTTCACTCATCAGCAGGGGATGAAATGCAGCAATCTGTGCACTTCAGCAGCCTCAGAGGTGTGGCTTTTCCTACAGCAGAAAAGAAACAACATGGGGCCTTTCTGAAATGTGCTTCTGTACATGCTGTTATTCATATTTATCCTCAACCATGCACACCTCCCACACAGGTTTTTATAACATATCAGGTGTGGGATCCCACTACAGACCCAGGGGGGTCTGCAAATCCAGCCAGGGAACTGCTGCTGGTTTGGTGTTTGGATCACGATGAGGAGACGCCCTGCAAAGGATTCCTGGAAACTCCAGCCTCCACACTCAGTGAAAATCAGGGACATTCTTTTTAAGAATAACAGCAACTGATGATGGGTTTAGGTCTTCTGAGGTGGTGTTCCAGCAGGGGTCTGTGTGTGAAGGTGGTGCCACACGAAGGAGTCACTGCACGAACGTGGTTTTGATGATTATTTGACAATTATCAGCTCTTTGCATCGGGAAGATCAACGTTACAGCTCCCATCTGACTTATGGTCTCACTTTACAAGCTCATAATGATGTTCCTTGAACTTCTGAAACATGTGGACCCCAATATTTGGGCTTTTTCTGTGGAGACCTGCCTCCTTTTTGCAGTTTTATATTTATGGATAAATAGGCTGCTTTTCAAGGTCATTTCCCTAATTCAAGGGAATTAGAAATGGATAACAAGAAATAATTCTGCAACATTATAAAGTCCTATACAGCGAGGTGTTTTGTACTGTATTAGTGCTCAACATGCAGCATATTTTAGTGTCTGGCTTTTTTTTAGGCTGTCAGGTTTCAATAATGACATTTCAGCGAACAATGAAGGCAGCACAGTCCATGTAATTTAGTTCCTCCGAATTTTGTAACTTCTTGACAAAATAATAGCCAGCCACAACATTTTGATCTGATTAAGTGCTCTCCTGTCTGGGGATATTTGCAGTGAAGCTTTACAACAAAAAGTCAATTAGCTGTCAGTCATTAGCTCTGTTTGCTGGTTTCTGGAAGGTTTTTTGATAGCCTTCACCTCTTTTTTTCAGTCAAGGATTTCTTTAGCTGAAAGACTGTAATCCCGTGGTAATAACGATAATGTTTTAACACTTCCAAGTGCCAGCTTTGCGAGTTTTCCTTCAGGATAATCCATTCTTAAACTACAAACTTTCCCCATTTAATTTCTCTTGAGCTTGGCTTTGTGAAGCAGAAACGTGAAGAAATAAAAAGGAACAGAGTGAATCTGATTGAGTGTGATGATCAATATGAATATTGTGGATTCATGACCTATTATTAACAATCCCAGGCTGTTTTCTGGAGTAATAAATGTTTTAAGCACCAAGATTGTTCCAAATTTCAAGATAAAGGTCAAAAACCAGATCTCCACAAACCGATAATAAGTTTTTAAAATGTGGCCTTCAAATCTAAATGTTTTTAGCCTCAGATATTTATCTTTATGAAGTTACCAGCTGTGCTTGGACTCAGAGGTACCTCTGCAATGCTGAGTTGATTATGGCAGTGTTTGCATTTTTTATTGCAGTTTTACTATAGTTAAATTACCTCTTAAAATGGTCCGAAGCAGCTCAACTAAATTAAGATCTGTATTTAAAAGAAAACTTTTAAATGAGGGCTTTTCTGGAACAGGTTTTTTCTTATTATTTGGGCACTATTATCCAGCTGAAATCCTGCAAATTCTGATCAAGTTTAACACCCATTCTTGGGGTGGAACCCAGAGGCAAAGTGGCTCTCTGGATCTAGAGGTGGTCAGAGGGGAAATATCTGCCTGTCCTTAGTGACTGTTGTTTTGGAATGGGTTTGGTTTTCTACTTGGATATTTCAGCTTTTTGAGGGTTTCAGGTGGCATAATTTGTGCTGGATCCTAAACATAATTAGCAGGAAATGCCAGTGCTTGAATGAGCGAGTTCTATCAAGAATATAAATTGTATTTAAAAAACACCATTTAAAATGTGTTCCTTGCCATGCACAAGGCAATTTTCTTGAACAAATAAAAGAGCAGAAGTGCAGTGGTTTAATTAAATATAGTTAAGGACTGGAAACCAATTAATTTCGGGAGAAATGGAACTGTAAGGTATTTTTTAATGAATTTTGCTGTCATTAACTTACCCTGCTACTGCACCAATTGAATGGAATATTTAAGTGAATTCAAATGCATCGTGTCAGATTCAAGGTTCTTTCAAATGGATTGGGATAGAACGAAGTGTTACACTGAGATGACAAGTATAAGGCTTAAAATCTTTTATTTCTTTTCTTAAAGTGCACAATCTGCACGTCAAATAGATGGATGTTCACAGAATCAATTTAATTCCAAGACCTTTGATCAGAGATTTGGGGGGAGCCGTGAAGAGAAATTCTCCTGAAAATGTTTGCTGCTTTCTAATGAGGACTGGCACCATTTGGGTAGAGAGATGAAAGCACACCTAATCTTTTCGACTCCTCCTCCTTAATAATACCCTTGGAGTCAGAAATTAGGCACAGCAGGCAGAAGGATCCTGTGCAGCACATCTCTGCACTAATAAAACAAGCAAGCTGTTGAAGGCCTGAAATAAGCAGATATTTCTCACACAGGAAGCCATTTATCTTTGGGGCAATGGGATGAGAAGGCAGTTTGCTTCATTTTCACACAAAATTGAGGAATAATGATTTGGAGCTGTGCCCATGGAAGCTGGAATAGCCTGGGATAAAAAGCAGCTCCAAGCAATTGGCCTCTGTTGCATAAGGAAAGCTCATGGTAAGGGATCCTCGGTTAGGGTTAACTGAAAGGACCAGAAAACAGAGCCAAGATTTCATTTGCCCCTTCCCAGGGGATGAAGAAGAGGAAAATCATAAGGAGGTGAGCAAAGCAGAGGAAATGATGGAGCAGGGAGCAAACACTTCCATGTGCCTCACCCATAAGGTCTGCCCACAGCAGAAATCACAATTTGCACTCTGAACGAAATGCAGTAGTGGCCTGCACAGCAGAAAGTGTTCTTGGATGGACAGGACTGGTGCTTTATTGCTTCAAAATATTTCCTTCTCATTCTCACCCCTGCATGCAATTCACCCTCCAGAAAACCATTCCACGAGCAAAATGGGAAGAGAGGGATTTTTTCCATAATCAAATGGAGACACTGAAATGAAATAGGTCTTTTGTATTTGGTAGTATTCACATTTCATGTGAATGTAAGTGACATTTTGCTCCTGCTTTTTTGGATTTCCTAGGAATCCAATACCTTTTATTATTCTTTTAACTGCCTCAGATTATCCAGTAATCCCCTCTGCTGTGAACTACACGGACTCTGAAGTTTTACAAGTTGTGCTGAAATAAAAAAGTTAACATAAATTAATGCGGGGCGAACCTTGAAATGAAACCACTTGACCCCTATTAAAATCTGCTGCTAACACCGTTTGCAGTTGTGCTTAGTGTTTGAAGTCACTTTATCATTCAATATGACACTGGCAAGCAGCAGAGTTGCTTTCAGGCATCACTGTTAGAAATGAGAGTTGCCGTGCCAGTGCTGCAGAGCCCTGAATCCCAGGAAACCTGGGCTGTTCCTCCATGTTAAATTAAAAGACATTAATCTTTCCACATGCAGTATCCCAGATACAAATTCTTGCTCTGTACGACTCAAAAATCTCTCAGTCCCAGGCTTGTGAAGCCATAAAAAATCAGGAAAAAAATAAACAAAGCTGTACTGCACAGCAGGAAGAAAAGACATGGGACACATTTGTGGTTCAGCCAATAAATCCTCCTTTACAGGTGTGATGTGCTTTTAAAAACTGGGCAATAGCTCAGCCTTCCAGTGACAGCAGCACGTTATCCCTTGTGTGACCAAAACTATTCCTTGGATATGGGATTGATGGGCATCTCCCCATGCCTTGGAGGAAATATCCAGAAATGGGGTACCCACTGCTGTTCTCAGGATTCAGACTTGAAAAACTTTCTCGTGTCAACTCTCACAGGGCCTGGCATGAAAATGGATTGTGTAGAACAGAGACTGAATTTGTCCAAGTCTGACGGGCCAGGGGGGTATCCCTGAAAGCTCTCCCTGTTACTCAGCCTGATTTTCCACCAGGTTTGTGGCACTTCATGGTCATCCTTCTCTGCAAATTATCACCTTGCTGGGAGTCCAAAGCAAAATACCACTGGATATGGCTTTGTTCTCTGTCAAGTCTGCCTCATCTTTCTCCTTTTTGGGACCAGTTTTGATTCTATCTGCACTTTACATGATGGTGACAATTGCTGAGACAAAAGAAAGGAAGGGTTTGCAGTGGGTTTGTTGGTAAAATGAACACACACTAAATTTAACTCGATGTTTTTCTGCACGATACCCCTCATCTCTTGTTGGTGCAATATCCAGCTTGAAATTTAGTCCAGCAGTAATGATTGCAAAGCAGCCTGGGGCAGGAGACTGAGGGAACAACAAACTGCAGCGCTGAAGCGAGTCAGTTCCTTCACATCTGAGCGGGGCTCCGTGGGCCTTTGTTATCATTAAATGAACTTCAGGGAGCTGGTGAAGATTTGCAGAGACAGGCTGTGTGCCTGCATCCATGGGAAAGGAGGATCCATCTTGCCCTAGCTGTGTGCAGAGTGAGAGACTGGAGCGTGCACCCAGTCCTGCCAAAATCCAGCAGAAAATGGAGACAACTAAATTTAGGTATCTCCATGTAGGCTTTTACACGGGAGCAGGATGTCTAAATTCTTATTTTAGTCTCTGAATGGAAACCTGCCAATACAGCTCATGGAAGTGGAGGTTTGGGAGCTCTTCTCATCCTAAGGAACACGGACACACCCCCGTCTCCAAGGGGGGATGTGAATCTTCCCTCTCCTTTTTGTCTGTGGGGAAAACTGACAGCAATTGTGTTCTGAAATGGCTAAATACATTAAACTAAATACAAGAAGTGTTAAGTTAATGAGTGCTAATCAAGATTAATATACCGAAATCACTGAGAGTCATCTATTCAAGAGGAGGATAAGTTGGAGGGAAATCAAGCTGCATATGTCTGATAGCTGCACAAGATTGCTCTGGATGATTTAATGGGTAATTTTTATTATTTATGCTCTATGCATTCCCAGAACGAAATTAAATGAGGGATTATTGTGTTGAGTAATATCTGAAAGTGGATCTAAATACTGTTGAATTCAGCAAATGTATGAAATCATCAGAATCAGAGGATGCTGCTCCCCACACAAATGTAACCCCAACTCTGCAGAAGAGCAAAGGATCTCTTTTTCTCCTTTTCAGGAGTAACCTAATTTAAAAAATACTCTACATCTTGTATTAGTTACATATCTGTGGCCAGTGAATTATTCTAGCTAAGGATCTGTTAGGAGAGGCAAGAAATCTGTAAGATTCAGTTTTTTTAAAGAGAAAACACCCAACAGTGATTTACACAGAGCAGGACAAGCACATCAGAGGTGCAAGGCAATAAATGATGGGTCTGCTCAGATCTTCCAGCAGCAAAAGAAACAAGAAAGTAGAAGATGATGCCGGGATCAGAGAGAAGGATGGAAAAACAGTATTATAGGGAAAGAAAAGGAGGTGAAAGCTGTACAACTTATGAGAAGTTAGGATTCTTTTGTCATGGTATTTATCTCCCACTGCAGGAATTAGACACACTGTTCATTTTCCTATTTCCTTCATGTGCACAGAGTCTGAAAGGAGAAAAATCTTTTGTTATTTAAAGAGCTTGTACAGGGCCACTTTTACTGATGAGACCTAATAGCTCAGTTGAGCTGTTTGTCAATGCAAATAATTCTAGATGTTCGTTTCAGGGAAATGCAACCTCCATGCAATCAAATATATTCAGCAAGACATAATTGCCAGTTTTTCCATGCCTATCACACCTGGTTGGGTATTTTTCTGAAATATATTTCAGCAGAAAATGTTCATTTATCCATATTGGTAATTATATTCATCAAAAAGAAAGGATCAATCTTGACAATTTTCTTCAATCTTAATTTCTATCAAACTTGGAATTGTTTAAATCTTTCAAGATTTTCTTAAATTAGGAAATTTGCTTTTCACTTTTTGAAGCAACTTTCAGTTCAAAATGGAAGCTGTTTGTAAGGAAAAGTGTGTTAAAAATGAAAACGTGTTGAAATCAAAATGAAAGCTTGACCTGAATCTACTTATTTCTCCTGTTCACATTTTCAATTCACAACAGCTTTTTTTACCATTATATTTTTTTCCAACTTCATAAATTTCATGAAGTACGAGGGAAGCAAAGCAGGATGTGTGAAACCTTATGCTTTAAAGAGACATATCTGGACTCCTCAGATGTGAGAAGCTCAGAATAGATGAATTTTTCACCAGGAAAGGTAATATTTTGGGGCATCTTTCTTCTTTTCTTCTTGTTTCTAAGCTGTAGGACACTTCAGTTTTCATTTTCATATTCATGAAGCTGAGGAGGTTTTTTTCTTCTGGTTGGTTGGGGTTTTTTTAGCAGTGGCTGAACTTTTCAAACAGGCCTTTTCTGGAGCTTTAACCCAGCAGGAAAGCCCTGAGCGTCGTGCAGTGTGGATGAAAACCTCCCTCTCCCTGCCTGCCCTTTTATAAGTGTTTCCATGGGGGAAATGTTCTGACCTGCCCTGGCTTTTCCATCTATTCCCATTTCCAGTGGCTCACCCAGGAACCAGGATGGGGGAAGAGCAGTGGTGCCCAGCAGGCTGCAGGGACAGGAATCAGCTCGGAGCAGCTCCTGGAGCTGGCAGCCCTCACCGAGCTCTTCGTGGCCCTTCCCAAACTCTTGCTCGAGTCAATTTTTGTCATGCAGCTCAGCTGCCTGGCCCTGGCTCCATCCCTGGCAGCTGATGTTCCATGATAAAGGTAACAAAATCCCCCTTTTCGGCTCTAAATGGCATTTTTCTGACAAGATACACCAGTGCTGGCACTCAGACACTGGGCCTTGCCTCGAGTCTTTTGGCTTTTTAGTGACTTCAACCCTCACCCCTTTGGCAGAATTTCATTGTAGGCATTATTTCCAAGGATTCTGAGAGTTAAAAAGCAATCTGTGGAAAGAGATTGACAGGGACCTTTTCTTGTGGATTCTTTGTTATGAAAGCACAGCGTCCTGCTTTGCTTCCCTCGTACTTCATGAAATTTATGAAGTTGGAAAAAAATATAATGGTAAAAAAAGCTGTTGTGAATTGAAAATGTGAACAAGAGAAATAAGTAGATTCAGGTCAAGCTTTCATTTTTGATTTCAACACGTTTTCATTTTTAACACACTTTTCCTTACAAACAGCTTCCATTTTGAACTGAAAGTTGCTTCAAAAAGTGAAAAGCAAATTTCCTAATTTAAGAAAATCTTGAAAGATTTAAACAATTCCAAGTTTGATAGAAATTAAGACTGAAGAAAATTGCCAAAACTGAGCATGAGGCTCAAAGATTTCTGCATAAAGTTGATATTTCATTGAAATCAACACTTTTTGTATTCAGGATGAGACCCATCTAACAGTTAAACAATTATGTAGATGGTACAACATTTCCCTTCCCTCTACTATGACAAATCATTTTGTTAACAAGGGTAGAACCAGCAGCTTTCACATTTAACATCGGCCACTGGAGAATTTTGATCACTCAGGTTGGATGGAGTTGAAAAGCAAATCTCCAGGTAAAGGCTCTCATTAAAGAGAATTCATTAGAGGTCTCCCAAAGTCCTCACTCCTCCAGGGCTTCTCTGCCTGGGTGCTTTTGTTTCCTACTCTCTGGCAATCCCTTTATATCACAACCACAAATTGGAGACCAAGATGAAATCTTTGCCTTTTGGATATGTACCAGTAAATACAGAGTCTACATTTATACCTATTTTTAAAAATTAGCCATATTTCAGAAGAGAAATACAGAGCACAAATTAAATCCAAATAAAACAGTCCTTCCAGGTTTCTTGTTATCTGCCTGAGGTATTACACTGCAAATCTAAATAAAATAACAGGGACAACTTTCTCATTATTTTTCCAGAACTTTCAGTTGAGAGGGTTGATGATCATTATACTGAGGGCTCTTGCCATAATAAATTCACTCCTATTAAAGTTCATTTTTTTAGGAATGAAAAGAGTGGAACAATAATACTGAAAATGATGAAAATACACACATTTATGGAGTTTCCCTTGGTAGATCTCCAGGCACTCCAAAGGAGGAGACTTTTGATGGTTATCCTTGTTTTCTGTGGGTGGGAACACAAAGGACACTGCAGTCACTGTGCATGGCTGAGCCTGCCTGGCACGAACCTCTTCTGAGGGCAAATACTGAAATCATTGGCTCCCACAACAGCAACTGGACTGTTGCCAGCAGCTGAACTACAGACAGCTGGAGATAACCTGGGTTTGGATAATTTCAAGCTCTGTTGCAACCAAAGAAGTACTGGAGTGTTGGCATATGAAAAAATCCCATTGTTTGGTGAAAGAGATTCCCAACATCACCAGGAAAATCTGGTCCAAGGTTGGTTGACCACAGTGAGGCAGTGATTCTGTAACAACCCCAAACAGGCAGAAAATATCAATTTGTTTCCTGGGAGCTTTTTGGTTCTGAAGGGTGCTTTCTTTCCAGGAGGAATCATGATTTTTTGTTGTTGGGTTTGTTTTGGTTCTCCCCAGAAAAGTGGAATCTTTCCAAAACATACTCAGATGTTTTTAGGTCATCTATTTCAGTGATTTCTTCCCCTGAAAATTGCCTCTGAACATTTGCTGTTGGAAACCCCACTGACACTAATAACACGCCCACTAAATGTGCCTTGGGTGAAACAGCAAACGAATTTTCCTTCCCAAACCCACATAGAAGTATTCCCATTGGGAATTTTTTTTTGTCTCAAGCTTGAATTAACAGTAGACTGACCTTTCTTTAACCTCTGCCTTAGGCTGTACTACTGTTTAAAACTGAGACTATATCCTCAGCAATTCCTATTCAGTCAGAATGTACTTGGGCAAAACATGAAACCTGAACTAACTTGGGAATTTACAGAGTCGCTGAGTGCAGTAATAATAATATAGGAATATTCCTAGAGGAATAGAATAGAATAAAATATAGGGTCGAATAGATTGAAATATAGGCATAGAATAGACTAAATATTGTATGAATTGTGTAATTCCCAGGAAAGACTGAGAAAAGGGAAATGGGTTTTTCATGGAACATAGTTTTTATGGTCTTTTCTTTATTTGCCTCCCTGGATCATTTCTTTCTCCTCACAGAGTAGAGAGATGGTGCCAGGGTGCCACTTCTCCCTCATTTTCCCTCTGCACAGAGATGGACAGGGCTCTTTAAGAGCTGTGCTGGAGCTACTTGACACTAGATTTTTTTGGAGATAGCACATAATAGATGGCATTGGACATACATCCAGCCTTAGTGGGGCGACTCATCCCCGTGTCCAAAGGCGGTCTGAGGGCTGCAGACTGTTTTTTTTAAAGCAAGGCAGAAATAGCTGCACTCACAGAGGCTCCATTGTGCACAGTCCACACAGATTTATGTTGCACCAGGGTGATGATCCCCGAGTGCCCCTTGGTACAGGGAATGTACTGAAGGGAACAGCAGCAAACCCAAGGAGCACATCCATAATTTTAGACTCACAGCTTCCAGCAGCAGCCTCAAGATCTCATTGCAGCAGGGTTTAGAGATTCATCTTATCAGCAACTCTCCTTCCCTTACTCTGTGATCTTTTGCTGTCTTTGGATGTAACGTTTTGGTTTCCTAGGGGATGTCATCCTGTTTTTGGAGTGCCAGGCATTGTGGGGTTTCCCCTGCAGCCACACCTCTCACTGCAGCCCAGGGGTAGGTGCTTTGATTAACTTCCATGGTTATAATTTGCTGGATTCAGGAACCAAGGGTTTTCAAGCCCTAAAAAAAAAAAAGAAAAAAAGAAAAAAGAAAAAAAAAAAGAAAGGGGGGGGGGTTGTTTTTTTAGTCTTTTTCATGTAACTGTTGCCATGATCTAATGAGACTAAATTTGGTTTCCTACTAAATAAATCCCACTGTCATTTAGCGAGACTGCAAAATTAACGAGATGCAGCAGCTCTGTGCTCCGTAGCAGGAAGCCAAAAGCAAAAGATATTTTAGATTAACAAATGAGGTGGAAATGACTTTTCCCCCAAGGACTTATTTCCCATGAGAAAGCTCGTTTCTCAGGAAAAAAAAAAAAAAAAAAAGGTGTGTGTGGGGGGGGGACTCTAAAAATAGGTTGTGGCACAGAGTTCTGAGCCAGGCTGCATCTCCCTCACCCCTCGTGGAAAGCTCAGCTCCCCGGGGAGGCTCAGGAGAGCAGCAACACTTGGATGGTTTGACAACAGCACCAGGGCAGCAGAGTGGGTGTGTGGGGATGTGGAGGTAATGCAGGTGTGGGGTTTACTGGAGTGTTAATTAGGCTGAGCAATTATAAAGGGTGGATAAACTCAGCTGGTGGGAGAAGGTGTTGTGGTTTTTTTTTTGTTTTGTTTTTTTTTTTTTTTTTTTTTTTTTTTGTTTTGTTTTTTTTTTTTTTTTTGTTTGTTTTTTTTTGTCCTTTTGTTGCTGGTGAAAGGACTGGGTAAACACTTTGCTGTTCTGCGGAGAATATAATGGATGTTCTGGCTTTGTAGTGCTGTGGCAGAGCAAGGAAAAGCTGGGGAAGGTCTAATTAATGGAGAACTTAATGGGGTTTGTTCACAGCTGACAAACACGGAAGCTGCTCGTTTCAGTATTTCAATTGTTGTCTAAATGGGCACTTATTGATGTGCACAACCTGCCTGCCCTACCCGGCCTCCACTGCTAAATATCCTCAGGTTGTGTAAAAGCAGCTCCATCCCTGCTGTTCCAGTCAGCCCTGGAGACACATCCAAGTGCACAACCTCACAAAGTGGTGAAAGTTTCTGCTCAGCCACTTGGGATCCAAGGATACCCTAGGAAAGGGTTTTTTGCACCTTGCACTGACTGAGGGGTAGGGAAACCACCAGGGACTCACAGCAAGCCCTGAAACCAAGGAAAAGACATGAGAAAGAGGTGCAGAGCCCTCAAGACTTGTTTTCCTGAGGACTTGCCTCAAATGGCAGAGAATGACAGAGATGAACAGAAACTGTGGTATTTTTGCCACTGGAAAGGGACAAAGTATCTCATGCTTTTATATAATTTCCGCTGTTCTGGGTTGTGTCTGAAATAGGCTTTTATTTGTCACTAATGATTATTTATCCAGAGCACTGAGCAGGTGAGTCAGTGTTTACTGCTAAAACACCAAAACCTCCCTCACTGCATTGTTGTCACAGCCTTTCATGGACTAAGTAGTTGAAAAAAGGAAATTCACATTTGGTGTTTCAGCTTCAGTCCCTTTGTATTTATAGTTCACTTAATGCTTATGAGCCTGCAGATATTGGCTGTCATCTCGCAGCTTCCTTCAGTGGTTTTTATCCAGTCTGAAAATGATTATGGAATTAATTCAATTGCATTATTACTTTTCCCCTTGCAAAACCTGGGAATTAAGGTAATAAAAATACTACTTCTGATAGCATTACCATATTAACAGCGATGGAAATCTTCTGAGATAGAGTTCTACAAAAAATCTTACATCTTACATAATAATGAGATGAGGAAGCACTAAATGGTTAATCTACCTGAAAGTTTGAGAGGCTGTTTGAACTCATAGTAACATTATTTTGTAGAGCAAACAGGCAAAGACAAGCCAGAGAAAAATATTCTGATGTTTACCCCCAGAGTCTGATCAGAGTTCCGGTGAAGTGATGAAGTCCCAGAGTATTTTTGGCATCAGGGGAGGCTGTGGCAAAAAAAAGTGCTGTCATGAAGATAGAAGAATATCCAATAATGAGTTCCTTGGTGAAACAGAAAGTTCTCTGAATTTCTGCTGGGACAACACTCATCCTCTTGGAGCAGGGAAGTCTTTCCTCTGTAATAAATCTCTGTTCACACCTGTCTGGTGGCTCTGTAGGACTTCACCCCACTGAAGGAGGGAGTCTGTATGTCCCTGGAAGGGGAATTGGTCCACTCTTTCCATTTTTAAGACCTTTTTCTCATGCATGGCCTCAGCTCTAGTAACAGCCATTATTTAAGGGTACTGGACTACTGTAAATATCCCAGCAGCTGAGTGGGCACCCTGGGAAAGGCTCCTGTGAGCCACTTGCAGCCAGACACCAAGAGGTGAATTACAGCAAAAAATATCTGTGAGAAGCACAGGATGTTGATAATTAAAAATCATAGAAAAATTATCTTACATCATTGTTTAAATTGATTAAATTGATCTTTTTAGTGAGTCTCAGAATTAACAGTGGTAGACAGGTATTCATCTGTTAATTAATGCCTCAGTTCTGTGTAAATGTAATTGAGGCATTTATTAACAGCTTAAGTGCCTTTATGAAAGTAAGTCTCTCTTCTCCAACTCATAATCCAAGAGCAGCCCATGGAGACAGCACACAAGAACGGACCCCGAGCTCCTCTGCATATCAAAGTAAGCACGATGCATTTTTTGGCAAAGTGACAGAATCCAAGAGAGAGAATCTGGAGATGAGAGTGTTGTGGGTGAGAACACTCTGATGGACCAAAGTGCCATTAAAGTCAGAAAACACTACATCCAGGGTGGGATTTATATCAAAATTTTATCAAAAGGCATGGAGAAATAAACCAAGCAGAAGCCATGGCAATCAAAACTGAAGAGAACGGATTCACCCCCACACTCAAAGCCTTAGTCACTGCCCTGCAGGTTGAGCTTCTCTCCCGATGCACTGAACTGTTCTGTAATAAATATAGAAACTCAAGATGTGCATCAGGCACAGCAATCTCAGCAGCAACGATCGTGGGGAGGACTCACAGGTCCAGCAGGCAGATTCTCGGTCGTAAAAAACCCCCCTTGGATACAACTTAGCCTGATGGCCAAACAAGTTTGGCTTTGGCTCAAGATTTTTGGCTTGAAAAGGATTATGTTGCCAAGATGGACATATTCCCTATCTTCCACATCTTTGTGATCTTCCATGTCTTCGTGATATTTTGGAGACGAAGGATGATGTTCATGCTCGTGTCTGTTGTTTAGAAGTGGAAACAGAGAAGTAAAAAATAGAGGAGAAAAGCCTTTTAAATGAATAGAAACATTTCCTGCTTTATTATACATTAAACCCAAACCATGAAACATAAAGCTGTTGTTCCAGGCAACGGATCAGAAAATTTGGCTCCTTTGTGCCACTTTAGGCATTATAAAGTAGGAACACGAGTCCCAACCTCAGTGCCGGCGTCTCCGAGGAACTTTGGGCAGTAAACAGTGATCCCAGGGAGGCACCGGAGCTGATAAAACACAGCCCATCCATCAGCGAGCACTTCTCGCCTCTCCCGTGGGTCCTGAGGAGAGCGAGAGAAGTCATTGTCCTCTTTGTCACCTGCAAATGTCGCTGTGTCACCACAAACACCCCCTGGTCCCTTGGTGCCTCCCTGCAGCAGCACCTCAAGGTGAGCAGAGAGCAGGGGACAGGGTTCGATGCCCAATTTTTAAGCTAAACACGCCCAAGCACCACCTTTTTATCGTCATTTCTTTCCAGGTATTATTCATGAAGGAGAATTTTGGGGGGTGGTATTCAGGATGTCCCATACGGCTCCCTCACACGTTCCCCAAACGCAGCTCCTTTAGGCTGTGCTCACCCTGAGGAACGGCAGAACTGGAGGATCTGCTCTGATATATTCTGTATTGTGCTATAAAAAAAATTTATTCGAAGCGTTCTGAGAGGGGAAAAAGGGATTTAGCCTGAGAATGGAAGAAAAGTTTCTTTTTCAGAACGTTAAAAAATCGACAGTATTTCCTCAGACACACTGGATTCCTACTGACACCAATAATTCCAGCTGTGATCAAGGCATGCAACAAGGCACCTCCTTAGCTTAAACAACTCTGCTGTCTTCCTGTGCAAATTAGGGAGCTGTCGATGCTAATTACCAGCTCCAGTCCCTTGTTATCAAACTCATGCTATTTGTGCACACAGATGAATCAAGTGCCTGTGGATCTGGGACAGATGCTTGCAAGTGCTCTGTGAATGTATAATCATTTTTCTAGTTCCTTCAAAGGAAGTAGAACCTGCATCTGAAATACAGACCACGGTAAAAATTCATCCCCCAAAAAATTCCACAAAAATTGGATGATCGTTTAGCGGTCCTTAGCTCTTAAAATTTTATTTCCTTCCAGACAAAATAATTTTATCATAACATTTCAGTTTAGCCAGTAAAGGAGGTTTTAAAAAGTGTTGCTTTATGCAGCCGTAAACCTGGTTATTACATTATCCCATAAACTCAAATAATTTAAACATATAGTTGTTGGATTCCACAAACCCATAATTGAAAGTTTTGTCGGGTAATTCTGAAAAATGAGCTGCAAACCTTTAAAAAAGTTTTAACTGGTATAAGCAAGAGCACCTGACATTCAGGCCTCCTACATATTTAAATAAAGACATTATTATTCAAGTACTATTTGTACTGAAGTAGTTCCCAGGCTTCCAGTCAGAGAGAAAGGCATTTAAAGGGTGTAACTTTGGTCCCACATTAAGAATTGATGGGTGAGGGGTTGTTTTTTTTTTGTCACTGTGCATTTATAAGCATGAAGTCTGGGCAGCTCTGGCTAAAAGAGCAGCCAAAAATACCCATTTTGGTGGTACAGGTAAATTTTGCCTAAAATTAAGAAAACCCTGGAGAAACCTCATGCCTTCTCCTGCCTTCCTATCCACAATGCACATTTATTTTGCTCAGATTGCTCCTCCAGTCACATGATTTAATTATCAGTTCGGTTTTGCTGTAGTTGGTGTGTGTTGTGAGAGCTGAGGAGAGCCTGAGAGCGGGGACTGGAGCAAACAGAGACCAGAGTAAGGACCAGACTTGGGTCTTTGTGCTCTCTTTGTCTCCTTACTGACAAGAAGCTTCAAGACCCCCATTGTTTACAGCAGTAAAATCAAGTCTTTAATCTTTTGGCTGAAGGCTGCAGAATGAACTTAGGTGACTTTCCATCCCTCAAACATCCCCTGTCAAGACTCATCTCATATTTCTTTGAATCACGTTCACTACTTTGATGGTAATATGGATTTTTTTCCCCCCCTATGGTGAAGGTTCATTTAGTGACTCATTTTGCTCTCCTACGTAAAATAGCTTCTACTTTTTTTTTTAAATGCATAGCTGATTAAATCACAAGTAATTGCTCCTCAGAAAGAACAGTATTTTAAATCTTTTAGACTTTCTGCCTTTCAAGTCAGAGAGTTCAATGAATCATTAGGCATTTCAATGTATTAACAATTTCAGTGGTTTGAACAATAAAAAACCCCCTTTTTATCTCCTGCTCTGTTAAAGATTCTTTTGTTCTCACTCATTATCTGCTCAACAAAATTAGTGTTTAGTGATATATGCCACACTCTCCCAGTGTGGAATATATTGATGGATGCAGGTGTTATATCCAAAAAGCAGCAGTGATTTATATTTATTATAGCCACAAACAGCTTTTAGCTCTGTGTGTGAAGCTGACCCTCAGCTGCTGTCCTGGGGAAAGCTCCACTACAAAGAATTGCATCTTGTTTTATTTAAAACACCCACAGGGGTGGCAGGGACAGAATAAAACCTCCAACTTTCATTGCCACTGTTGTGAGTGTGCCCTGAGCCTACACACACCAGCACTGAATTGCCAATTAGAAAATAAAAACTGCTGCCAAGGGCCTGATGTATTGAAGGGTTCTATAATCGGAAATCAAAAATCCTCGACTGAGAGAGTCACTGTTGGTGGGTATTGTCAGAGTAAATGGGTTTTATTCGAAGCCAAGCTGCTCACTTTGCTGCAAATGTCCTCCAGGACTGTTCACATGAATCAACAAGTGAACTCCTTGCTGCTCCCACTGACTGCACCAGCTGAGGATCCTCACCCTTGTAGAGCCAATCTCTGATTTGACCAAAGCTGCTGCTTCACTTTAAATCCAGTTACATTCTTGTCTTTACACTTAACAGAGGGATAATCACATTTTTTCCATGAATAGATCGTCCCGGCTGAGAGGTGTGGAGTGTGTGGTGCATGTGCTTAGCATTCCTCATGGTCCCCAGGAACCCCAGTGGTCCCCAAACCTTCTGGGGACTGAAGAGAAGGTTCATCTTTAGCCCAGAAATCCCACAATATTCATACCTGACCCAAGAAAAGAAGCTGCTCTTGGTTTCGTTCGCAGCTGCCTGCTGTGATCAGTCAATTGCCTGATCCATCATTTCACTTGAAGGAGCTCTTGAAGGCATTGACAGTGGCTTGTCCAGCTGGAAATGTGTGCTTCCAGCTGGAAACTCTGTGGCAAGGGGCTGACATTTGTTTTCATTACCCACACCTTGTTTTGTTATGTGAGGCAATTGTGCAGAGCGAGTTTATGTGATACCTCCCCTGCAGGGATGAGTTAAGATGAGCTCCCCAGCAATCAATATTGACATTAACACCATTTCTTTTCCAATGATAGCTGCATTTTATCCACATTTCACATAAAGGAAAAGGAGAAAATTACCACGGAGTAAGTTTTTACAGATCCCAAAGAAAAAGGGTAACTCCTTGCCATGAACAATAATTATTTTCCTTTTTGCAGTTTTATAATACCACCTTTTTTTTTTTTTTTTTTTTGGTCCTTACTGGCTCATTTTTTTATTTCTTCCTTCTCTCTTTCTCTTCTTTCAAATCTTAAGATTGGCTTCTCCCTTCTGTACATTGCTCTGCCCACAGTTTCCCACCCACCATCCCTCCTTCAGAAGAAAAATCAATGCTAAACTAATTAGCAGAGCTGTGCGGTGCATGCAGTAGCACAGAGGTGGTGGGGTGCATTTTTCAGGTGTTATTTAGTCACAGAGATGCCCAAATGAGTTCCTCTGGGAGGTGGCCCTGCCAGCTCTGCTGCTGGGTCCTTTTTTGGGTTGTTCCACCACTGTTCCCTTTGTTTCCTGCTGTAATTGTTGTGATGTGAAAGGAAAAGATCTTAGAAACACTCTGACACCAAGCAGTCTGTGAATCTGTACTTTTAAATTTTTTCTGAAATAAGGTGAGACTCTAGGGCTGGCAAAACTGGTGAGAGAAATATCATCAGTGGAAAATATGATTTCTTGGCTACTGATGAAAAGGAGCTGCTGCCCAGGGCGATGGGAGATTCAGCAGCTGAGGGGAACAAAACTTCAGTAGATGTTGAAATAAGAGTTGCAAGTCTGGGAGACTTTGGCACTCAACAAAGTGGAAGGATGCATTTCAAACTGTCCAAGTTGATCTTCTAACCTTGTAATTTAATAGCAGCATGCTGTTAAAAAAGTGTTGAAATGGAGAACCTAATTCACCTCACATTGAAGCACCCATGCCTCCTACTCCAGGGTGAAAACTGGGTGAAAACCAGGTGTAACTGAAGTAAGTGGGGCATTTGCTGTTGGTTCCAAGGAGGAGGGGATTCTTCAGCTTGGCTTTTCCTCCTGCTGGTGGTTGAGCCTCCATTCATCAAGCAAGCAACATTCTGAGGATAAAAATAGTGGAACTCTCCACTCCCAGAAGCCTCAACCAGATTTTCATAGCCAAGGTGTTTTGGGAATGACACCTTCTTGTCAACACTCAGTCCTGGCTGGTTTCACTCCTGGTGGCTCCATTGTCAAAAAAAGGCTTTTTCAGAAATGCTTTGGCTCTGATTTCTAAATTTGTTTTCATCTTCTCAGTTTGAATCAGTGCCTTTTAGTTAGTCAGGGAGTCTTCAATCAGATGTTCCAAACTGTTACTCTAGAGCCATCTCTGGGTGGCTTTTTAGCAGCAACATGGCTTTTATTGTATGTTAAATAGTAAATTCAGGACATCTGTACTTGAATTACTCATTTTGCTCCCACTTTGGAAAAAACCAAAACCCCTAACAAATCAACCCTCACCCCAAAAGACCCATTTGTGCCCCTCTCTTCAAGGAAATTACAGCAGTAGCAAGTGGCACAATAAAATAATAATAATAATAATAAAAACAGGCAGATCTTGAGCCACTCACAGCCATGCTGAGCAGGTATAAATCCATGTATTATTTTCCTTCTGTGATGATTTTTTTTCTCTCCTAGCATTAAAGTTCCTGCTCGCTCTGTTGGCAGCTTTTCCTGCCCCCTGTGCACTGTTGTTTCGCTCATTATTTTGCACTGTGCCCATTTAAACTGCAACCTGGGCAAGAATGATGAAGTTTTCCCAATAAAGGGTCTAAATGTGAGGCTGGGAGCAGGGCAGTCACTTAACTATCAAATATCTGTGCCAGTTGAGAGAATTTTGCAGCATCAACTGTTCAGCTCATGTTGATGCTCTAAAAGAAGCAGATGCACAAGGCAGCATTATTTATTTTAATTCCATATATACAGTCTGTTCTTTCATTCTTTTTACTGAGCAGCTGCTTCTTCATACAAGCAGTTCCACTCCCATAGAATCTTTTTTTTTAAGACAGAAAAATATACCTTATTCATTTGTTGTCACGTATGGCTTCAGTGCTGACTGTGTCTGTGTTAGAGCAGGGTTAAAATTGGTTGAAGATGACACAATTTGTCATTTTCCCAGAACCCCAATGGATGTAACAACATTGTTCTTGTAAAAGTAAAGAATTTTGCCTTTTGTTGCTGCTCTTTCCATTGACCCTTTCTGTTGACAGCCCAGTTTATTCAAAATGCTGCTTCCCCCCTCCCTGTCATCTCGAGAATGTTTCCTTCTCCCCTCTTTGACTGTTTCCACACCAGAGTTAAATTCCTTGCTCTGATGCTGCTGCACCAGCCTGACTCCAGCTTGTTTCCTTTTCATTCTCCTTATTTTCCCTCTCCAAGCAGCCTCTGCTTAAAAGCTCTCCCTCTCTTTGCTCAAGTGCCTCGGCAGGACAAATTCAGCTGTGAAACTTTGTGAAGCTCTGATCCAGCAGAGCACTTGACCCCTGTGGGGCTGGTGACCTGCTTAAAGCAAGTGCTTTGCTCTGAAGTGGCAGCTCTTGATTTAATGTATTTTCTTCTTTTTAACTCCATTTTAGAGCAGATCTGTGGGCACCTCTGTGTGCTCTGCACTTTTCTGTCTCCACAGTGCACCAGGAATGCTCAATGCTCACTAAACAGCAACCATCACCCTGAGAGTGTCACAGCACAACAGCTTCAGAAATGTCATAAACCAGACTCAAATGGCAGATAAAAGGGCAAGAACAGGTTTATTCTGAAGCAGAATGAACTGGAGCCTTGGTATGTGTTTTTCTGAACTGACAGAAGCATCCAAACACTCAGGAGTGAAAGCAGCAAGGCTGCTATCAAGCTGAGTGTTTTGGCATCCTCCACGGAGCTTCAATCCCTATTTAATAGAAGAGAAACTACAAATCCCACAAAGCACCTCAGGAGAAGCACAGAGCACTTTGTGCCCCTGGTGTCCTGCAGTTGCTGTTGTGTGCTTCCCTCAGCACGTTCCACTCTGAACGCACACAGGACGTGATTAAAAGCAGCATTTTACTCTAACCCACTAAAAGCTGGCCATGCAGAGTGGAGGTGTGATATCTCTGACAATTTCCTCTTCACAGCCCCATTCAGTTTGCAACTGTGGAATGTCCCAACTACCTTAAGCTGAGGGAAGGAAATAAAAGAGTCACAGGCACCCAAGGCCAGATCTCTTCTCTTCTCTTCTCTTCTCTTCTCTTCTCTTCTCTTCTCTTCTCTTCTCTTCTCTTCTCTTCTCTTCTCTTCTCTTCTCTTCTCTTCTCTTCTCTTCTCTTCTCTTCTCTTCTCTTCTCTTCTCTTCTCTTCTCTTCTCTTCTCTTCTCTTCTCTTCTCTTCTCTTCTCTTCTCTTCTCTTCTCTTCTCTTCTCTCTCTCTCCTCTCCTCTCCTCTCCTCTCCTCTCCTCTCCTCTCCTCTCCTCTCCTCTCCTCTCCTCTCCTCTCCTCTCCTCTCCTCTCCTCTCCTCTCCTCTCCTCTCCTCTCCTCTCCTCTCCTCTCCTCTCCTCTCCTCTCCTCTCCTCTCCTCTCCTCTCCTCTCCTCTCCTCTCCTCTCCTCTCCTCTCCTCTCCTCTCCTCTCCTCTCCTCTCCTCTCCTCTCCTCTCCTCTCCTCTCCTCTCCTCTCCTCTCCTCTCCTCTCCTCTCCTCTCCTCTCCTCTCCTCTCCTCTCCTCTCCTCTCCTCTCCTCTCCTCTCCTCTCCTCTCCTCTCCTCTCCTCTCCTCTCCTCTCCTCTCCTCTCCTCTCCTCTCCTCTCCTCTCCTCTCCTCTCCTCTCCTCTCCTCTCCTCTCCTCTCCTCTCCTCTCCTCTCCTCTCCTCTCCTCTCCTCTCCTTTCCCACATACACAAATCACACATCACTCTCAGTCTTCTAAGAAAGTGAAACAACCTTTTCACTGAGATGTCTCATGGCTTCAAAATCCATAATTTGAAGGGAATAAATGCTAAAAAAAAAGAATGTTGAAGAGCATTTTTCTCCCTACTTTGACGTGTTTTTGACCACTGTCACCTCCTGGTGGGTGACACGGTCAGAGCACAGCTGTCAGAGCTGGTCCCTGGCTGTGTGACAGAAAACAGCAGGATCCACCCTCCTGAGAGGTTCAACACAGCGGAAACTGAAAAGGCTTCTGTGAACAAGTCTGACAAAAATGCTGTTTTCTACCTGAATTACCTGCCAGTCACTGAGCACGCAGAGTGGCCTGGCAGTGTGTCACTGTTGTGCCATGCAGAGGAACGTTCTGATTTACAGTGCTCGTGCTGGACCCCAGCTGCCATCAGAACAGAGCTGGAAAGTGGGGTAAAAGAGATATTTCTCTTCCACTCCACATCCACCCTCAGCACGAGAGGACAGTAAGGCTCCATGGAAAAGCAGAAAATGGATATTGAAATTAGATTTAGTGACTATGAAACGACAGACTACAGCTGACTGTGTAGCATCTTAAAAAATCATTAAGCTGGAAGATGGTGTTATATTTCAGGTATGTCAAGCACTGGAAGTGGAATCAAACTGAAACCCTCTTTACACTGGAAAGTAAGAATAATCTTTGCAGTAGAACTCTAAATTGGTCCAATTTTGTAACACCTCAGTGGAAAACTAAATCAAGAGGCAAAGGAGCAAAGACAATTTTTAAGGTCATTAGCTCCACTTATAAAATATTATTATGATCAAAATTTTAGTTATGAGTTTGCATCAACACAATTTGTCCACCGAGCACCATGTGGAGACCATTGCAGACTTCCCTCTTCCTCAAAGCCCACCACAAATACACGAAATTGGGAATGAATGGGAGGCAAATGCCATCAGTAGTGGCAGACAGAATTTGATGGAATGGCAGACTCCACATCAATGCCTTCAAAAGACAGGAAACCTCTGGAGCCCAAGGCTTCAAACATTCCTCCAAGGGAGGGCTTCATTTCCCTGCTCTCTTTGCTTAATTTCACATGGATCACCCAGAGTTCATTAGTGCTGACCCTGAGAGCTGTTTCATTTTAGCTCCTTCGAGCTGCTCCTGGTGGCAGCTTAAATCTCGTTGGCTGCCAGACCTCTCTGACCTTGAATCAATGCATGTCCAAAAATTAATAAACAAATACAGTTCATCTGGATTTGTGTTTGCAACATACCAAAAAAAAAAAAAAAAAAAAAGGGTGCAATATTATATGTGTAAATTAATGATGTTTTAGGGAATCTAATAATTTTTTGCTGTTATAATTATATCAGAAGAGCTTGTCTAGAAGATGAGTGAAGTCTCTAGTCCCGAAATCCTCCCAGTGACAGCATAACAAACTGTCAAGCCCATGCTGTGTGTTTCCAGGGAACAAAGGTTATCCTCCTGTACAGATCCCAATGTTTGCCCAGCCACTGGCACAAAGAACAGGCAAAGGCATTGTTGAAATATTGAAATATTGAAACAGGACTGAAATGCTGAGTTCAAACTCCTCATATTGTTTGGTTCATTAGAAGTTTAGGGCTAGGCAATGTAGAGATGTAGGCTCTGCAAATATTTCATGAAAGTCTGCATGAAAATCCTGAATCCAAATGAAAACTTGGGCCTCTCCTGACTCCTGCAATGTGATTCTCTCTGGTCTTTAATTTATCGGTGTTTTCATTAAGACCACCCACTTGTGGCTTCTGTAGAAAATGTCATCCTGAGGAGTAGCAGAATTCAGAAATATTACTGGTATTAAAAATGTTAATGGTAATATTACTCGAGAAGCTTGAAAAAAAATCCCTTCTCAAGATGTATGTTTGAAGTAACCCAAACCCCCTTTCTTCATAGGATTTTTTGTTGTTGAAATCATAGGTTTTAACAGCAACTCACAATGGAAACTGGATGTTGAAATGTCTTTTTGATATCTCTGGTGTCAGAAAATGTTGAAAACTCATATCACATAATCACATTTTTCTTTAGAAGTTTATTTAACAGGATTTTTAAAATTAAAAGCTGTGCTAAATGTTAAATTGCTACATGTCACATTAACAGCACACAAAGGAGAGAAGCACAGTGTCAGGTTAGGTATTTATGTATTTCTGTCATTGTATAGAACAGCCACGGAAATATTCAATCTCTTTTTTTTCTTGTTGTTTGATTAATCAACATTAATTTTTATTTAGCATGATGTGGGGAGATTTTCTAGATCAAACTGTCTTGTGTTTGTTTGTAGCACAATGCAACATGCTCCAGGGATGTTCGTGCTCTGTTTGCAAGGTGGATAGCAATGGTGGAGACCCAAAATTCCTTAAAAATTGAGTGGTGAAAGGGACAAAACTGCAGAGGGGACACCTGAAGTGCCACCACTGGATCAGTCTCCTTGTCCTTCCACCACAGATCATGCACAAAATGGCTCTGGAGCAGAAGGAATTTGTGGTGTAAATTTTTCAGAGAAACAAGCAGCAGTTTTGGTTTTTATCTCACGGGGTTTTTTTTTTTCACATAAAGCCACACAGAGGTAAAATTCTGCTTTTTGTCCATGTCACAGCATCCTTTCTGCCACTGTTCCTGTCACCCCTTTCATGCTGAATAAAGCCACTTTTCCTCTGGAATCTACAGCCTTCCCTTCCTCTAGTCCTGGGACTAAATGATTTCATCTTTGCACTACTTGTAGTAAAAGAACAGGTGAAGGAAAATCCCTTCATGTGGTAGCCAGGAGTGCTGATTCTTGTTCTCCAGCATTTCACTGCCCCAAATCACAGCCAGATCTTCTTGGAAATTACCTTTTTTTTAATATTCCAAGCTCAATTGTATGTGTAATTTATAATAGATGCAGAAAGACACATAAAATCACATAGGGAGAGAGACAGAATTAATGTTTTCTCAAGACACAGAAGTGATTCTTCTCTCCGTCTCTCTGTGAAACTTTCTTTCTGTGACTTTCACTGTGACCTTTGAAAGACAAAAAAAGGAAATGTATAATTATTGCCACTTCTTTCTGTCACGTTCCCCTATTATGCTGCTACCAGAGACAACCTACAATGTTCTCTGCAGTGATACTCTGAAGTTTCACCTTTCAGCGAGGCCATGGCTGGAAGAAAGGGGTTGGGAAGCAGGTTAAGAGCTGCCTCCTATGTCTTTGCAATCTGAGCACTAAATCCCAGACACAGCTTAAACCTTTTCCTTCTGAATCCCACATGCAAAAATCCCTCTGGTTTTCAGACCCTCGTGGGTCTAAGGCAGCATTCTCTCTGTGGTCCTTCCTGCAAATTAGGCTGTTCTATAACCCTGGCACGATCCTTCATGGCTTTAGTTGGGCAGTATGAAAAATGTGTAATGTGTGACATTATAGACATGAATCTTTGTGCTGTGCTAGAAGTTCCCTCTGTTTCCTCACAAAACATCTTCCTTTTTCCCTCCTGAGCTGTGAATTAGTTGTGGATGTCTCTTAAATAACATTATGAAACTTTCTGGCACTTCAAGGTTACCCCTTTTTTTTCCAGTTTTCCTTCAGGTGTGGAGGCTGTGTTTGTAAAGGCAGAGGAACAGTCACGAAAATGAATAAATGTTAAATTTTTCTGCTTTTAACACTTTTAAGGAGTACTCACTTTTCAGTTTAAGATAACTGAAGGACAAAACATATAAATGAGTGAATGTTATCCTCTTAGGAAGTGTGATTATCATCACCTTCAGCAGCACACACCTGTTCAACTATTCTCCCTTAAAAGGATGAAGCACAAAGGTTTCATCAGCAATCGAATCAGGCTTTCATTGCAGTGGATGAAAATTTAAATTAATTCTTTTGCAGATTTCCAATTACCTAAATAGTTTTGCATTGATCTTCGTGCCTATATTGTAAAAACATCTCTGCCTTTAAACACAAACCTGACCAATGTATGCTCTGCCATGGAGACAGACAGCTAAAATCAGGCAGGCAATGTGTTTTTCTATGCTCTCCTACACCCATAAAAATTATTTTAATGCCCTGGGGTACAACGTGATGTGATTTGTAACATCTGCACCGGGGACAAATCAGACATTTCAAGTTTGCCCTGCCACAAGTTGCTGGAGGAAAGCATCTTGTCATTTTGGGTTCAGTCACAAGAGCCTTGGCCACCTCAATGCCTTTGTGCTGCACAAGTTTGCATCCAGAGACACCGAGCTAAAATTCCAGTGCAAACTGGACTGGCTGTGCCTCACTGGATTCCTCAGCACCACGTGGCTGCTTTTATTTTCTGGTGCAAGGAACTAAGTCAGACAGACCTGGTGTCCTGGACATCCTTGAGGTGCTGTGATTGAATCTCTTGCCCTGCTTTTCCTGCACTGGAAGCACGTTTCCAGAGCAGATGGAGTGTTGTGTTTGTGACCACAGACCTGCCATGGGGTAGGAGTCACCAGAGCAGCCTGGGGTGTGACTGAGCCCTCTGGAAATTTTGCCATGAACCAAAGAGGCTCTTGAAGCACCCCAGGTTTCTGGGAACTTGAAGGTGATTTAAAGCCCTGGGTGTTTGAGTTTGGTCCCGCTGCCAAGCAGAGCACTGACCTAAAGGGACAATCCCAGACTCTCTGGTGGAGACAGATGCTGCACAAGAGGAAGGTAAATTCCAAAGTGTGCAGCACGTGGCATTCTGAGCCCATTCCCATCCTCCTTTACTGCCAGCTTTGCCACAGCCATGAGAACTTCACTTCAGAGGAGGCAGCCAGTATCTAAAAGTGGATAAAAAATTGTCATGTTAAGGTGAAGGGCAGAATTTCCTCCTCTGGGAAAAGGCAGCTGCCCTGTTGGTAGATCTTACAGATATCACCTGTATTTATATTCTTTTAATATGACAGGGACACAGAATTGACTACTGGGTGTGAAAAGAAGCATTTCAAGCTGAGACCTCAAGCCAAACTTAGGAAACACAAATTGTTTCAGTCCACATAAAGGATATATCATCATGGGCACTCCTTTTGGACACCACCACAGGCTTTGGTTTGGGAAATGGGTCTTATGCCCTCTAAAATGCTCTCAGAAGGTCAAAACTTCAGCTGCTCTCCAGCAGCTCTTCCTTCAGGGAGATAAGTGCACTGACACTGTATCCCTAAAGGAAAACTCTCACCAAAATTAATGAGAATCCCCAAGACTTGCACTTATGAACGAGAAATATGTCAAACCTAAAAAGCATCATTCTAAAGGCTGGCAAAAATCCCCACAATCCACAGGTTTCCATCGGAGTTTGGGTGTTCATGATCTGTGATTGCCCAAAAGACTGAGATCTGAGAAAGACTGAGTGCAAAGAAAGGATGAAAAACCAACCAAATACAGAAAAAATAATGAGACAGCCCATTTTGCCCAAATCTAGCTCGTTGTGAGCCTCTCACCCACAGCTTAAAGCAGCTGGATGTCCTTTTAGAAAAAACTGCACAGATTGTGAACCAGCGAAAGGCAGCGCCAGAAAAACCTTTTCCTATCAGTCCTGTGGGAAAGAGATCCTGCAGCTGACCTGCATTTGCTGAGGAGCCACTGTGAGGAAAAGCTTTTGAAAATCCAAATATGAATTCTTTCATCTTCCTCTCCCTGCTCTGCCTGCCCCCTCCCTGCTCCCGCAAGCTGATCCCGCAGAATCCTCCCAAAAATCCCCCTCCAAGAGCCATCCCTGCCTGTGCTAACAGACTGTGAAAGATTCAGTCCAGACTTCTGCTCTGATCATGTCACGCCGGCTCTCTCCCGGCGCGAGGGGGCACGGACCAAGGAAGACAGATGCTTCAATCTTCCCAAGAGTTGTCACTTCCCATGAGCGTCACTTGGCAGGATGGTGACTTTCTAATACAGCAAAGCCTGTGGGGAGGGGAAAAAATAACTCACTCCTCTCACTCCTGGCCAGTTTAGGGGTTTTTTTAACTCTCTCAAGGCTTTCAAGTGAAGGATGATTGAGCAAGGGGCAGTGATTGTGCTGCCCCAGGATAGTGAGCACAGGAGATCCAAAGTTCTTACTCGGCTATCCATGACATTGGTGCTGTCCCAGCACAGCCAACACAAAGTACCTGTGGGATAATCTGGATTTCCAGGAGAGATGCCACAAGCACAGTTCCTCCCTTCGTGCCTACCTGGAAGGATATTTCTCTGTCGTGTCCCTGCCTCATTGAACACAACACGGATTTCTCCGTGTGCCAGAGGAGCTGGAGGTTGTGGGGATGGGGACACGCGCGCACACACAGCAAGGCGTTTCCCTGGCAACAAAAATGCCATAAAAGCTCTCTGAAGAATTCCTCAGGGCTGTGCAACAAATAGAAACATTAACATGCTGAGACCTAAATATAGCCGAGCTTTAGTGCTGTTCATCCACGTCTTTACTTAGCTAGGCCTTGTATCTGAAACGAGCGCGGCCGGCAAGACACCCGGGGATGTTTTCAATATTTTACAGCGTTTTGCTTTTAAATAGTGCACGAGTAGAGGTTGGGGATGGGGTTACAGATGGCAGCGGCCTGCACTGTGCTGCAGGATTGCAGCCTGGCCTGACTCTGCTGTGAAGGTGCCCTTGGTCACCCACAGAAGGCTCCTTGCTCCTGAGAGCAGCACAGGGTGAGGGAACAGCTGAGCTCTGCTCATCGGCCTCCACGAGAAATCAGCTCTGACACTGCTGCCACCGAGGGTGCAAAGAGTGTCTGTGTGCATGCAGAGAGGCTCTGGCTAAAAGCAGTTCATGCTTTTCCCACTGCAGGGATGGGGGATTAAAGCTTTGACTTCTTCCTCTCCGCTTTGGAGCCCCAGTTCTAATTTAGCCATTTTTGTCTGGGGATGCTGCAGATATAGCAGCTGGACTGCAAAAGAAACAGGCAAAAATGCTTGGGCTGCAAAACAAAAGGGCAGACAAATAACATTCAGTGACTCATAAAATGGCCACAAGATGAATGCAGGCTGCCTGGAAATGAAGCTTTTGGATGCCTAAAAGTGGATCTGGAACCTCTTGAACTGAGGTTTCTTGAACTAAAGAAAAGATGATCAGAGATTGGTTCACACGACAGATTTTTAATAAATCCCCTCAGCAGCTTTCCTTGGTCTGTTCCATGTGAGGGTAGATACAGGCTCATCACTTCAGGTTGCCCTTCTCAAGCCACACCACCAGGCTGAAAAAGCCAAGGCTGGATTTTGTCCCTGGTGCTGTTCCCCGGCTCCTCTGAGAGCCAGCCTTCCCACCTCTGACACTGCAGCAGTAAAAATAAGCCTGGAGACGTGCAGGAAAGGCTGCAAAACAGAAATGTTTTATGGGGCTTAAGTGTTATTTAAAAATAGTGAAGCTGGTGCTGGATGTGCAGGCTCTTTCACATTCTCATTGATTCCATGGTGTGCTCAAGGGAAGGAGGATGTGGAATCAGCAGGAAGATTGGTTTAGTACAATATTCCCACAACAACTGGTTTAGTACAATATTCCCAAGTTGTGTAAAGACTACTGCATTGGTTTCAGGACGGGGAGGGAGAAGGATGTGACCTGAAGGACAATTTACAGTGAAAAATTTGGATGAATAAGTGCCTTAGAGGTCAGTGTCTGGACATGGGAATTTTGCAGAAGAACCCTCAGAGAAACTGAAATAAACACTCCAATTTTGTCAGAAAAAAAATATGACAAAGTTTTCCTCTGCAGCAAAAACCATTCCACATCTCTAATGGGGAAGCTGATAAACGTTATGGGTGATTTAAAACTCGGAGGAAGCTCTGCTAATGGCACACATGAAAGAAAACGCTCCAGACAAAAGTGGCAGAAGTAGCTTTCACTGAAAACAGATATACACAGGATTCTGGAGCCCTGGGAAGACCAGGCTGGGAAAGATCATCTGATTCTGATGACCTTCAGCCACAGTGGACACTGTTAAACTTCAGCCCCTTTCCTACTGAGGCATGGTCCCCTCTAGAAACACCTCACACACAGAATCCTGTGCAGAATCCATATGTATTTTCCTGATCGTCTTTTGTGAAGCCTTTGTGAATAACAAAAGCCTTCCCAAATCCACAGAACAGAGCACGAGATCCAAAAAGCAGCTTGAAGCTCACTCTGAAGCAAACCCCAAGCATCTTTTCCCCATCTCTAACAGAAGTTTTTCTCACCTGTTCTTAAAAGGAGACAGGCATTGATGTTCCTTCAGTGCTTCGTGTTAGAAATGTTTTGGAAAAAAGCATACAGCTAAATTGCCTCAAAATTTCAGTGGGAACTTGAACCTTTTGTGATACGAGATAATTCCTTTAATTATGTTTGCCTGGAGCTTTACATGTGTAAGAAGTTCAGTGCTAATCACTGAGTAACACAAGAGTTTCAGACAGTGCAAAGAAAAAGGGTCTATAATCCAGAAGTTTGGCTTTAGCTGCTTTTCCCTTTGCTACCTTTATGATTAATATCAAATATTACTAATAATATTAAAGAGCAATATTCCTAAAGCAAACCTCCTTATCTAGAAACTACTTAAGCACCTGCTCAACTTCATTCTTGAGCATGGTTGGAGTAACCACACATAAAAGCCAACCTGAACTGAAGCCATGAAGTTCCCTAAATCCCAGGGACAGCAGAACTGTTTCTGGCACTGCAGCTCTTGTCCAAGCACAGTGGGCTGGGGATATAAAACTTTCCAAGGGTTATGGGTCCGGAATCTGCAATGCTGAAGTGTCTGTTCAATATACAACACTGAGGCAGGGTCAGGGCTAGCTCAGAGCCCTGTGACCAGAGTCTGTGGCACTGTCCTGAGCTGTCCCAGTGTCCCCAGACCCAGCAGATCCTGGTTCCAGAGCCTCCAGACCCAGCAGATCCTGGTTCCAGTGTCCCCAGACCCAGCAGGTCCTGGTTGCAACACAGATGTCCCATCACACCCACGTTGTACAGGCTCGACACAGGCAGATGGAAAGGCTGTGGATTTACAGATGATGCAGGCAAGGCTTGGCAGAGGTGCCTGCCCACGCTTGATTTCACAAGCTGTGACTTTGATTTACAGCCCCTGAGCTGCAGGTGAGGCCTCAGACTCAGGAGCAGCCTCTTGGCTTCAGCTCTCAGCACATGCAGGGGCTGATGTGCAAGCCAGGATTGAATCCCTGAGCAAAGATCAGAGCCAGAGTGAGGAAGAATAACAGAACAGGCAGAAGAAGCTGTAAAAATCCATGTGCCATAATAACAGCAAAGAGCCCACAACTCGGGGGTAGATAAATTCCCATTCCAAACTCAGTGCTGAGGTGATTCCATCAGAGCTGCACTCAGGATGTGCTGAGCTTCCCAAAATCTGGAGGAATGGAATTCCATTTTTGCATTAGCCCTGACTCACTTGGGACTGGAGGTACCTCGACTGTAATTGTTACTATATTATCAAGCAAATATTAAGTTAATATAAATGAAACAGTCTACCATAATTTGGCTTAATTATTCAGAGAGAAGTCTAGCATAGAGGATAAATAGCTTTAAAATTGCTAAATAATTTGACTCCCCATATAATTGCCTGCGCAATTTGCGTTAATTGCATGTCAAGTACAGGTTTTCAAATATTAATCAATGCTTATTTATATTATTAATTAACATTCTTACATTACATTTGGATAATCTTGCAATGGCACAGTTACCAAAAGACAAATTTCTAGTCCTGGGTTTTTTTTTTCTCTCCCAATCTTCAAAAAGTCTTTCAAACCCACCTCTGAGTCACACACCCCTGCTAAGATCTAGATGATTTCACTCAATATTTTCTCTTTCACTGCGATTTGCCACTGTGACCTCTCTATCAGGGATCAATTCTTGGGTGGAACAAGCTGGGCAAGACTCTCTGTGAAACACTTCAGTGCCTGAGGAGGGGAATATTGCAAAACTTCCTCATTTATCCACTGTCAGCTTTTCCTTGCGATCCTCCCCGAGCTCCCCATGGCCTTGTTCAGCTGGGGAAGTAAATCAATAATAAGTCACAGTCAGACCTTTACCTGTTACTGGAGAACATAAAATTACTGAAGGTGTTTCAAATAAAAAATTGGAGGAACAGCACAATAACTTCCTTATAAATGAGGATTCACACCCCAGTGCTCTGTGCAGGGCTGAAAATTTTGAGTCCTTTATGATATCCCAAAATGCTGGGGGAAAACTCTCCCTTATTTCTATTCCTGTTTCAAAGACCACCCCCCAGTTTTTGCAGATTTTGTTGCTTGGATTCCTTTCCGAGCTCTGTGTCTAATCACAAAAGCTGAGAAAAATCAATGGATTGAATCAGTAAAACCTGTAACTATGGGGTTGCTCTAAAGGGGCTTTTTTCCTCTTCTTTCAATAGCAGAGGTGTATAAGCTACTTACTTTTTGCCCCTTTAGGGTGTAAAAGGGGCTCCCTCATTGGCTCCACGATAATCTTTCAGTCCTCTCCAGAAATAAGAAATCCTGTTTGCTCTATTTGTCGAGGCTCTGCTGCTCTCAACAGCTGGAGAGCTTCTTAGAACTTCTTTTCATATTCCTTTTTTTTTGATCTTTTCCCATGTAGCAGGGAGGATTTTCCACCCAAGTCTGTCACCTAAACTTTTTGCAACAGATAAACCTCCTGAAAATATTTAGAAATAAACCAGCTCAGCGTTAAATAGAGGAAATGAAAGGAAATGGATTAATGGATTCTGTTCTGAAGACAACATAAGTGTTATTTTCTAAAAAAGTGGTGTTATTTCATAAGAAATACAATGCCTTTGCTGTCAAGGTTGGAATTTGTACAAATGCCTAAGGAATACAAATTCTTATTTTTCTGTTCCAAAGACAAATGAAGGCAGACCAGTGTATCCCTCATTAACGGAAAACAACGATGCAAAAACATTAAGAAGATTAATAAATTGTAATTAGCCACATCCAACAATCTGTGTCCTTTTGGCTGAAAACAAAGAGCTTTCTTTTCCTTGCATGCTGTGATTTGAAATACTCTGGCTTTCCTAATATCTTGGATCCTCTTTTCTAATGGAAATGAATTGTTTCATTCCATTCAGTTCGGAGTAAATAATATCCTGGTGCAGGATTTGGCTGGGAAGCTGCAGAGAGCTCAGTGCTGTCTGTGAGGGACTGATGGACAGAAGAACACTCGTGTGCCACTGCTGTGTGAAGAGTCTGAGAGAAAAAACACTGAATCTGTACCATTTTTTTACCCTCATGCACATTTTAAACAGTCTTTTATCACCCAGGTCAATGAGGAAATGCACTGGGATATTGCACTCTCTTTTTGTTTAATTCCATGTTTTAAATATGCATTAAAAGTGTCTCTTCTTGTTCCTAACAACCCATTTCCAATGGAGTGTTCTAATCACAGCCAAACCTTCCTAAATATCTTAAAAGGGAGAAAAAGAGCCATTCTCTGGTTCCATGTTAAAAACTCCCTCCTCAAAAACTTCCCTCCAATCAACAAATAAGTGAGCAAGGTACACACCCCAAAAAAGAAGTGTGCTCTGTGTGTGTGTGAAATAAACCTGCTGAAGGTCATCATCTAAATTTCCTGTTTCTGCTCTGAGTTTCACAATTATACCTGAGCTATTGAGAAATGAACTCCTGAGGTACATTAGGAAGGAGCAATGGATGCAGGACTCCTGAATATAATGTTTATACTAATAGTATATTTTATGTACTATAATAGATATGATCTAATGCCATGCTTGATCGTTAAGGTAAATTAAACTTAATTATAAATTATAGAATTGTGGAATCACGGAATAGTTTGGGTTGGAAGGGACCTTAAAGATCATCCTATTCCATGGGCAGGGACACCTTCCACCATCCCAGGGTGCTCCAAGCCCTGTCCAGCCAGGCCTTGGACACTTCCAGGGATGAGGCAGCCACAGCTTCCCTGGAAAACCCATTCCAGTGCCTCACCACCCTCACAGTAAAGAATTTTTCCCAATATCTAATTGAAACCTTCTCTCCTTCAATTTGAACTCATTCCCCCTTGTCCTGTCACTACATGCTCTTGTAAACGTTTCCTACATTAATATATTGCTGCATTTTAAGGGATCTCTTCTGGCAAAGGGAGGATTTTCACCTCCTCACAGGCCAAGGAGAGGATTTTTCTTACCACAGCAGAGGCAGCAAGGAAAGAATTCCTCACCAGTGCCTGGCAATGCTCATCCCTTCCCAGAAACAGGAGGCTCCATCCAAAGCTTGCTGAAATCTTTAAGGATTGTAGAGAAATATTTATGGATCGTAGAAATACTTATGGTTGAGGCTGTAAAGAGAAGATCAAAGGCCTGAAGGAACTTCTCAGAGGAAGGTTTGAAAGAATAAAGGACTGGGTAATCTCCACTCGGTCCTCAAGGTGATGGACAGAAAAGCCATTTGGAGAGAATTGAGTGAAGATGAACCCTATAGCCAGAGTATGGAATTACTTCTTGAAAATGATGAGAACCATTTTGCAGAAGCACAAGCCTGTACTGGAGATTTATGATAATATTTTTTTCCCCAAATTACAGTAAGTGTAAGGGCCAATGGATACAGAAATGCATTTTAAAGATCCAAAAGCTTTAGCAGAATTGAGTTGCCTCTGCAGATGTCAAATGTTATTTCTGCCTAATTTACAGCTTGACTTTAAATGCACAAAAGGCAGTGTGTGATTCCATTACAGCAAGTAATGAAACCAATACTTTTTCAGACATCAATATTGTTTAGAAAGAAATCTCAGTGGATTAGCTGAAGAATAGAGATTAAATTAGTTGGAAAAATAGCTAAGAAATTGAGAAGTTGATTCTCCTGTGCTGGGTCTATACAGGAGTATCGCACCAAAAAAAATTGCCTTCCTTGCAAAGAACAAAATGCAAATAATATTCCCAGAGACACACAAAATATCTGGCTTCTCTTGAATATATTTTACCAACCTTGGCACTTCTCCAATTATGTGCATTTCTGTACTCTCTCCTCTATACTTCCAGGATCCAACAAGGACTGGAAACAAAATATCCAAGGACAGAAGAGAAAGGAGGATAAGAAGGGGGGGGGGGGGGGGGGAGGGGAAAGGAAACAAACCTTGTGATAAATCATCTTTAAGGACATCAAAGCAAACCTTGAAAATCCAGGAGCTTCAGATGGTTCATATTAGAGACAAATAAAACCCATTCATTGCCAAATTCTCTTTCCAGAGAAGACAGTGGCTACATCAAAATTGCTCTGTTTATATTAATTGATTGAATCCATGTTTATGTTGTTGGAATTGAAATCCAATTTAAGGCACTATTTTGGGTGTAGGAATAACTGAAATCAAGCTTTGCTCCATGATGCCAATTTTCCAGGGATATAAAAGTTGGAGTCTTTGATCTTGGAGGTCTTTTTCTTTAATGCTTCTCTAGTAAACATTCATAGAAACTGCAGTACAAGGCTGAGTCTCTACTTCACCAAGTTATCTCTTCAATCACCTTCGTGGTGGGACTGAGTTCTTTTAGGGGGCTGCCTTATTTTGGGTTTAAGCAGGGCTGAATCCCTGGCTTGCAAAATGCCTTCTGATGGCAGCTCCTGTGCAGATATTTTGTAAACTGTGTCTCTCCTCACTGCAGAGTGAATAGGGCTGGACGTGTTTGCTGAGCAGGAAAGATCAGGGCACATAAAGGAACCAGTGACAGAAAATGCAAATGCCAGGGAACAAAAATACCTCCCAAATGAATCATCACGAGCAAAAAGTGATGCTGAGAGATCAGGGGATGTCTAAGAGAGAAAGGCATCAAGGAGAGAGCTTTACCACACCTGGAGAAGTGAATTTATACCGACACAAGACTAAAGCTTCTGCCTTTAAGCAAGTCCCACCACTTCTCATTTAAATTTATTTCACTGTCTAATAAAACTCAGCATTAGAAACTTGGGAGGTCTTGTGGGATGACAAACTGAGTTATTTTTCAACCTGACAAATTAAGTTTGTGGTGTGAAAATACCAGTTTGGATGCTCAGCTGTGCTACCTCTGCAGCAGGAGGTCGATGAACCTGGTGCATAGCACTAAAAATCATAAACACAAACACAGCAATGTCTCCTGACTGTGCTTCCCCAGAAACTGCTGGAGTGGGGGTTAAGGTTGGATGGGAGTTTTGTGCATTACCTGAGGTTAATTTTACAGCCTTTAAATACTAATTTACCTTCCATGGCTACAAAACCAGATGAAACTATATTTTTCCTCCATAAGAGTTTGAAGATCCTGCCTGTTCACCTTAAAGGCTCAGTGTCCAGGAGTTTAAGCCTCCACATTTTTGGCTTCAAGTTGCACTGAAGCACCTCTGTACAGCAATGGCAACAAAAAGTGGCATTCAGAGAATCACAGAATCCTTTTGATTGGAAAGGGCCTCGAAGACCATCAAATTAAAGAGATCATTACTAAATAAAGTGGGAATACAACCAGGTTACTCTCCCAAAAACCTCAGTTATACATGGACCAGGCTGCCCAAACCCAGGGTGTCCAGCACTGGGATGAGCAGTCAGTTATTCCTTGGAACTGTGGGGTTTTTTTCCATCTAGAAAGGCAGGTGAGGATCAGCAGTGTCCTTTGAGTGGCCCTCAGCAGCCCTGGGAACCCAGGGAAAGCTGTGATTGAGGACATTCCCTCCTTGTTTCCACCCATCCTGGCAGCTGAGGAGGGGGACAGAGCAGCCCCCAGCCCCCCATGGAATCCACACCTTCCTTTCCTTCTCTTTTGCTCGACACCAGCTTCACATTTTCATTGTTAGAAGGGAGATTTGTGCAGGCAGATCCATTCCCCCAGCCAAAATCAACTCCTTACCATTAAACCAAGAAAAATGAGGGCAGCCTCTGCCATAGGCTTGTTTTGGACTCTGCATTCAAAGTCAAGGCTTAAATCAACAGCTGAAGGAGCAAAGACCCTTCCCTCAGCTCCCAGTATGTTCTGGGTTGGTGTTTCCCTCCTGGTTTATTGAGCTCAGAGGCAGCAGAGCCCTGCTGGTGCTTTCAGCTGCAGCACCCAGGGTCACCCACTCTCCCTCTCTAAACAATAGCTGCCCAACAGCCCTTTCATTTCTAGAACTTTCCTTTTGCCCCCAGGCTCTCCCCTGGAAGTGCTGGGGCCTTTTCTTATTTCTCATAATTAACAGCACAGAACCACAATGGTAAGAGGTTGGAGTTTATTAATTAGCTCCTTTGCCCGAGGAAGAGAAGGCTGAAAAGAGCAAGCTTTTATTTATTATTTTTTTAAAAAAGAAACAACCTGCAATTAGAAATGAATATCAGTTCAATGTGTTACCTAATTACCTGCTGCAATGCAAATGCAGTAACTGTGTATGATGAGGGGGTAAAAGGGAGAAAACCACGCTCACATTTGTCAGGTATCAAACCTCAACCTGTTGAAATATATTTCCATCTCCCAGTTTCCTCTGGGATGTGGGTATTGAGGGAGAGAAGGGCTTTTCCCAGCCTGGACAAGACAGTGCAGTCTGCTTGGGTATGAACCCAATAAATTACACTTGGCCCTTCATGAGGCAGCTGGTGGCACCAGACCCCTCTTCCTAAACCAGATGGGGGCTTTGCCATGAAGCCAAACAACTCCCTGACCCCTTGCACCTCTCCCAGGCCTTACAAATGAAATTTAAAAAGAGTACCTTCCATTTTGTGAAAAGAACCAGATCAAAGCTGGTGCAAACTGCTGGAAGTCACCACAGCTTCTCAGGCTTACAGCTATGTGCTCGCAGGAGCTGAACTCCAGGAGCTGCTCCAGCCCTCATCAAACAGCTCCAACACAGGATTTATTAAAGAGCAAACGTGCTTTGCTGCCCCAGATGGTGATGAAGAAAAGGGGACCCTATTTTGTCCTTTCTGCCTTTCCTTTCAAACCCACACCAGTGACTGCACACCTGCTGAATATATTTTGAAGTTGCCACCAGCTCTGAAAACGTAATTTTTGATAATACACTGATTTTTACGGCTTAAATAATCCACTTTTATAGGCCCAGTTCCCAATGTCTCTGCATGTGTTCTTTGATCATCAGCTGCTACCTTTCACAATAATTTTTTATCAAAACAAAATTCCTTTTTTCCTATTGAAATAAGGATCCTCAGTGTTCAGTCTTCACGAGCAACTGCATTCCTGAACTTTTGTTCACAAGGACTTTTCAGCAACAATGCCACAGCAGCTGCTCAGTGGGTGGTCATGGAGTGAAAATTCATACAAGGTGGAGAGAAACTCCCAGCTGCAAAATAATGGTTTAATTATTAACTCCTCTGTGGTAAAAACAGGGGAGAACTCTGGATTAATGGGATTTAGAATGGAAGAAGGGAGACCTGCTGAAACCCAGACAGAGCATCTACCAAATGTTTTGTTATGGAGAACTTTGAAAACAAAATACGTTTGCAAAAGTTCCCAATCCTCTCCAGCATCTTTTGGTATTTATCTTTGAGGAAAAAATATAGGACATCGAGATGCACAATGTCAATAAAAAAGCATCAGGTGTCATAAGATTTGTAACAACATCACAAGTGGAGTGATCACACCACTGGAGTCCTCTGTGTCTGACACATTCATCAACATCATTCCAGTGGTGGGAATAAAGTCCTATGAGAGTATTCAATATTACTGCCTTGAAAGTAAAGGAAAAAATGGGGTGGGAGGGTCACCTGGCCAAACTGAACCTGTTTTGAACACCACCTTTTCCCCTGTTATCAAGAAAACTGTTTCTGATACAGTTAGTGATTACTTGTCATTAATAATGGGCACTCCAGAGGAGTAGAGTGACATTAGAACACTGTGAAAGTGCTGAATACCCATAGCAAGATCCTTTTAAATCTGGGCTTTAGGAAGGATTTCCCATTCTCTGTGCCTGTTCAGCTGTTCTGCAGCCATGGCATGTGCTGGCAGCAGCTCTGCCTTCGGGGAGCAGAGCCAAGGGACTATTCCGTGCTGGAGCTTTCTCCCAGAATGTTGGTGGGTGGCAGCCTGGAGCTCTCCCACAGTCATTCACAACTCACACAAAGCAGAATTGCTGGGTTGTTCCCCCTGTTCTGCATCAGAGCTCAGTTCTGGGCGTGGTTCTGGGATGTTTCCCCAAAGACAGAGCTTTTTTGGAAATGCTAGGACCTCAAAATTCCTGTCAGTGGCACTGGCAGGGATGTGGTTTCTCTCAGTTCTTGTTTCTGACGTGGGTTTTGGGCAGCCTGGAAGAGCAGCATGGACTGGTTTGGACAAGTCATGGAAAAGCTGCAGATCAGGAGCTGTATGTCCAAGGATGGATGAATCTTCCCTGAGTTTGCAGCTGCAGAGGGGATTGGGTACAGCACAGCCTGGCACCTCCTGAGCAGCTGAGGACCTGGAGATTCACAGGAATTTGTACCAGGAACAAGACAGCCAAGGCTGCCTGCTGTGAGACCCCAAATGGGACAGAAACAACACCAAATGTAGGGACAGAAAACTCCTGATGTGTCTGATTCAGTTCTAATTTCACTCAAAAAGGAGCAAAATCAGCTGGAAAATCAAACTCTGAAAGGAGCCCCCCTATCCCAACAACCAAGAAACTGGCACAAATTGATGATCCTTCTGAATTAAACAAAAATAAACACTGCCTCTGTAGGCCAACATTTCAGATTGCTCTTTGCCCTGGTTCAGCAGGCTCAGTCTCTCATTCTGTCTCACATTTATAATTAATGCACTTGGATTAAAGAATCACCCAGGAATTTATTTTTTAATCCATGGGGTTTCTTCTTGCACTTAAGGCAGGAGTTCTTGAAAGGGAAACATTTCATACATTTTATCTGACTGAGCCTGGAGAATCCTGCAGGCTCAGCTGAGACTTTTTCAGTAAGCACCAACTTATCTCTCTCTAACACCTTTAATTCTTAATTGTTTTCTAGAAGCACCTTCTTTGAGCATGTGTGTCAGAGAAGGTGAACACAAGCGAACTTGAAAACCATCAGCAATCTGCCACATCTTTTAGAAAAATGGAAATGCTGCTCGTAGAAACCGTGTCTGCTGCTGATCCAAGCCCCACCTGCAATCTGAGGCATCACACAACTGAGAAAAACATCTTTACCATCAGCATTTCATAAAGGGAAGTTGCTGAATGCAGGCTGCAGGAGGGTGAATTCAGCTTTGTTTTGGCTGGGTTATGAACAGCAGAGCATCACCATGGGATGGTGGGTCAAGCAGGAGCTTTTCCATTTCAGATCACATGCACGGCGTGCAGGTGCATTTTACACACCTGAAGTGCAGACACAGCTTTAGATTTGGTTTGAATCATTGTAAGTTTAGTAGTGATGTCAAAATAACCCACAAACAGACACTGGGAAGTGGGTCTGAAGTATCCAATCCGAATTCTGCAGCTGGACCACCTGCCTGGTGCCTTTTTGGGATGGATAACCACATTTACAGCCTTTCTAGCACCAAAAAAGCTGAGTTAAGGGCTTGATATTAATTGTGAACAGCCTTTGGTAATTGTTGTACACATCATGCACGGCTCTGAGCCTTCATCCTGCCCTTGAACACATTCCTCAGGTGTAGCCAAGCTTTCCTTGCTCTGGAACCAGAGGCACTGAAAGGAAGCAAAATGTTGGGTTGGGGTTTGCTGGTGAAGGCTGGATTTTATTTCATTTTTTAGGCTTGATCTCTCCCAGATCCTCCTGAGATACATAATTTGTAGGCTATAAAAGCAACAAACTTTGTTGGCAGGTCCTGAGAACACTGAAGCACACATTACAGAGCCTCTGCTTTATTTGCTAGTGTCATTTACTTTTTGTTGAGTACAGTGAGAAAGTTTCTTTTAATTAAGATGATGGTGGTAGCCCTGCTGTGTTTAATTAGATGACCATAAAGCTCAATAGTGTGTTCTAAAATTTGAGTTATAATCTACATGACTTGTTTTGGTTTGTCTGGCTGTCATCAGAGAATGGATTTGATGATGAGTCAGTCTCTGGTCAGGCCACCCTGAGAATTCATTAATAAGTTAAAACATGGAGTGATGCACACTTCACCTCCTAATTTTGATGCTTTCCTAAAGAAGCCAAGCATATAAAGCTTCTCAAAGGGTGACAGTTCTGGCCACAGGCTTTTTTTTTCAAAATAAAAATGGCCACAATCATAATCTTTTACCTATTCTCTTACCCGCTTTACTAATTTGGAAGTTGTGACAAATTTCAGCCCAGTTATTTACAGTCTGTGAAAACTGTGTGCAACAATTGTGTGATATCACCAGGGAAAGTGACAGTAACTTCAACTACAGGTTTATAAACAGTTTAAAACCAGATTAAAGTAGCACCATTTTCTAGTCAAACAACAGGATTTGCTGTAAAAGAAATGTATTAAGATGCTGAAAAAGAACATATATTAGTATTTTACCACCACTTGATAACAGAGTTAACAAGCGACAAAAGTTCAGCTAAAATAGTGCTTTTTAAATATACTTGCAAGATACTCCTTCATTTTGCTTTCACGCACTTACAGAAACAATCCCCCACAAACCCAGCAGTTATTCCTGCAGATTTCAGCCTGTGCTCTGCAAACAAGAAATAATTATAGCTGAGCACTGAAAGAGCTGGGGCTTTTTAGTCACCTCATTTTCACATCTCCTCTGGGACTCGTTCCACCCCGTGCTGACATGCAGCACTGCCAAAGTCTTGCAGAGAGCATCCCCCAAAGGCATAAAATTTCCCAAATTCTCCTAAGGAATCCTTTTCCTTTGCACAATGGGAGCAGAGGCTGCTCAATTGGTGCAATCCCATTCCGTGGCTGGCATTCACTCCCTTCATGTCTCCCTTGCACCGTTACAAATCTGCCAGTTAAAAACTCTGTGCAACTCCAGAACGTATTGTCTGGAATGAAACAACCAATTATTTCTTCAGGTTTTGTGGCATAATATCCTAGGAAACCAGCAATTACAGAATCAAAGTGGCATCAAATGGCGTAGAAAGGAGTGAGCATGTATTATTCTTTAAATAGCAGTTACATGAACTCCTAATAAATGGGTATTAAGTGCTAAATGTATGATAAGTAATTTTTGACAACGTAATTATCCAAACAATACAGGGGAAAAGCTGTGAGATGGAATTGTCAAATTCACTTGTGCAAATGCTGTGTGAAATTACAATTATTGAACACTGGCTTCTGGGCATGACCACTTTGGGAATAAAGCAGTGCAAGCTTGTGTATGCAAGCAGTACATTTTTCTGGATTCCCAGCGTCTCTCCTGGAAAACAGCACCCACTGGTTTGTTCTTTGCTGAGGTTAAGGCTTGAATTTGTCCAAAATAAGTGGAAGGGAGCAGGCTACAGTTTTAACCTCTGGATATGTTGCATAAAGCTTCCCTCCAAGAAATTCCAGAATGGAGATGAAGGGTTATGTAAAGTGGGGTGGACTTCCAGAAATCCTGGTTAGAAGTTTTCAGCTTCTCTTGCAAGGTTGTGCAGTCGTTATAGCAACAGGCTTGAAACTTGAGGAATTTCCAAAGGAGGCACATCCCAACGTGAAATAATGGGATGCTGTTGGCAGGATAACACATTCAGCTCCTTTGGGATCTTCTTTTTGTCTCAGGAAGAGCTTGGCCACGTGTTCTGCTGGGCAACAGATGCAGACATCACCACCACGAGACACTTTGGTGTAACAGGAATCTCAGCCTCCATCTGACGCACATCTTCCACCAGAACAGAGGAATTTTCTTTACACCAGAGAGAATTTCTCTGGGACAAAAAGACCTTTGAATGTCACTCAGCTTGGTTACCTGGGAGCCAAAAAACTGTGTCATGTCCACGCTGAACTCCCTAGAAACAGCTGAATTCTTTTGCTTGTTCTTTGTTTTGCAGTCTGGCTTCAACTTTATCTACATCATTTCTCTCTCTTTCCCTGCTGCTTCCTTTTAGGTGGGAATTCCTTGGGGTAGCTGGACCAAATGTAAACCTGCCAATGGCCAGAGCGACAGCAGGCAGTGAACTCCTGAACCATTCATAAAAACAGAACAAAACTCACTGCAGAATAACTTTGTGCCTTTAACGTAAGCATTGTTTATTATTCACTAAGCCATGTAAAACAAAACCCTATTTTGGGAAAGTTTTCTTGGTTCAAATCAAAAGTTGCTGTTGCCAAATTTGCTGGGGGAAAAAATGGAATGAGAAAGGCGTTTCAGCTTGGAGCAAACATCTCTTTTGGACTCACTCCAAGAATCTAAGTGATAAGAAGTCACTTCTGTTCTGCATGTCATCATTTCCAGCTGTGGAACCATGCAGTCCATAAATCCAGATCTGAGCATTTTCCTCCTCCTCCAGAGAAGATTGACAGCTTTATCTTGGACAGGGAGTCTCTTCAGAAGATGCTTTTTAATAAAAACTATTTTAAAAAATTGTTGTCTGAATTAATTAAGTGTTCAGGAGGAAAGAATAACATATTTGGAGAAATAACAGAAGCTTTAGTTCAGTTCTCTTTTTTTTCGTTCAATAACATCTGGCACCATATGTTAAAACAGTTTGTTCTTCTTTGTTAATCAAAAATGAAATTTTATAATTAATTTTCAGATTCACAAGATGAAGGATCTGAATAATCAGCTTCCCACATTTTCTCTCCATCTCCAGATCTTCATGCCCATACTCAGATCCTGGGAGATCAGCATCTACTTTAAGTTAATGTTTCTCAAAGGACATTTCATTGTATCATAGCTGAGGTGTATTTCCCCTCATGGTGGATATTTAGGAAAGATTAATTTCATCTTAAATTGAAATAATTTTCAGAAGGACCCGTGAGACACGAGAACATAAATTCGAATGAAATTCCGTCAAGTTTGCTGCTTTGAAAAAACTCCCATTATTCCTCTCGCACTGTTGTTGTAGTCCAGCTGTGCTGGGAGGGCTGTGGTTCTGAAGTGGAGAACTTTGTCATGAAGTGCCAGGAAAAATGGAATTAAATTGGGAAATTTCTCCCAGGAAAGAGAGGAGAACCAGCTGGAATGCACCGAACAGCTGAGCCACATCACTGACCGAGGTCCACTGAAGCGGGACTTGGCATCACCGAGGCTGGGTCCCAACTGTCCCTCCTATTATTTGCAATCCTCTCATCTTCTGTCCCTGCCAGGTTGGTTTTGTTGCTTTACACCACGGGTGAAGCTGTGAATTTATACTGCACCAACACAACGATCCTCATGTGGGGATGGGAATGGGAGAGAATCGTTTGCAGCATCGGGGATGTGGAGAAGGAAGTTTGGGCTGTGCTTAGTTCAGCTTAGAATTGTTGTGTACTGTTCTTTGCATGACTTTAACACCTGCATCTGCTTAAGATTGTCTTGGATTTCTCTGGCTGTTCTGTCACCTACAGAGGCACAGGAAAAATGAGAGCTGTGATGCTCTCTGGACTTCATAATAATTTACAACAGTTTCCTCCAGACACAGAAGGCAGGAGCACGCTGGGGCTCTGTTGTATCACACAACAGGGCTTTGTGCAAAAGCAGAACTGCAGAATGGGGAAACCTGTTGTAACAGCAATTTCTGGTGGTTTTGACAGCCCCAAACCACTGGAAAAGTATAAAGGGAATGATGTGCCTGGCTTTGTGACCAAAGGGAGGCAGAGGTTCCACCCTCATGAGCCCTTGGGATGGGATGTTTCATTTTCTCTCTGCTTGCACAGTCAAAAAGGGGTGATCTTCCTCCTGGCATCCCAGAGGAGGCAGGACTGGAGCCTCCATCTGCTCCCAGGGCAGGTGCTGTGCCCCATTCCCAGGTGGGAGCTCACCAGGCAGCTCCAGAGGGCTCTCAGGAGGTGTCTGTGCTGTGTGGGCTCACACCACCGCTCCGAGAAGCAAAGAGAGGTCTCCTTCCCCCAGCACTGACTCGTCAGGAAGAACTTTCTCCAAATGCTGAAGCCCAGAGTTCTCCTCAGCTCTGTCAGGTGGCTCAGCCCCGTGGGAGGCCTTGGGGTGACAATCCAGCCCCACAGGTGTGCCGTGGGCTGTGGCAGCAGAGCAGCGAGAGGCCAAGCTTTGCATAGCCCCAGTCTGTTCTCATCAGCTCTGCCATGACTGGCACTTGGGCAGAACAGATTGTGATGGATTTCTCAGAGGAAGCTCTCAGAGCTGTCAGTGGCCGTGCTCATTATGGATGTCAGAGACAACAAACAAATCAGAGTGACTGTAGGTAGCTAATGCAATTAATTACCCACATGGCAGGCAATTTCTCTGGCAAATTCTATCACCCTGCCCCCTGAAAGTAACACAGATATGTATGCACGTGCCTACATTTCTTGCTGTTGTAAAAAGAAAGATGTTTTCACAGCAGGTGTCCTGAATTAAAAGGGGAAGAAAACACAAAACATCTGGAAGGCTTCAAACATCCCATAACTGTGTATATTTGTGTACAGAACAAATTCTTCTAATAACTGATCCAAGAAAACACATTCTCTGTGTTGCTTGAATGTGATTTTATCGGCTTCTCAGGACCCTTCTAACCAACACATAAATATGCCACCGTGCTTCAAGTGTTATTAAGCTTTCAGTGACAGCAGCGTGAACCTTACAGGCTGAAAATGTGACAAAGAACAGATTTCACTGCACATCAGATCTGCATCTTAATCACAGAACTCTTCTCCCAGATGCTTTAGGAGGAGAGCAGCTTTCCCACATTGTTTGTCAAGTATTTACAGCTTCTGAAGACATCCTCTGCTCCCCAGGGAAGGAATAAATCTTCCCCAAAGCACTACACCAAAACAATGAAGGAAGAAATGTGGCTTTACACCTGCTGGCATTTTCTTCAGCAGGGTTAGAGTGTGCATTCACAATATTGATCTATTATGAATATTCAGCTAGAAGGGAGTGATTTCAAACCACTGAAGGATGGTCCTCTTGGGCCCTTATGTAAGTATGGAGTCGCTCCTTCGACTTAAAAAATGCAAGCAACTTCCTGTAAATACTTGGCAAAGGTTATTGCAGTTGTTCATGAATTACCCATTGATCATTTTTCTACAGAACAAGAAAAAGCTGAGAATTATCCACAGTTTCAAAGATATGAACCTTTAGGCTCAGTGGTTACATTGTTGTAAATGGCAAAATAGCAGAAAAGCTCTGTTGACACAAACAGGAGGTTGAAGGTTGATGTATTTCCACATTCAGACACGCAGTTTGTTGTGTTTATGGGCCTCGATAAAAATAAGCTGCTTGCAAAATTCCAGCAGTCTTTTTGGTCTGGTGCTGCATCAGTGTGAATAAATGGAGAAAAAGGAGATCTGCATTAAACGAATGAACCCCTTGGATTGGAGCTGCTGTTTAAATGAAGCTCAAATCCATTATAAACACTGCCTACAAGCCAAACATTGTTATTTCTATTCACACAGGAGAGGGGGCTTGTGAAAGAATGTGGGATAAAATAAACCTCAGCTATGTAACTAAATGAGAATCAGGTTTTATCAGGTTTTCAGAAAATATTCCCACAGAATTGCTCACAGAACTGGGTTCTCTGGTAAACACCTGCTTGGCTCTTTAGCAGTTCCAAAGTTTCCAAGGAATTAATCTGAATTTGCCCTAAAACTTTTATCACAGATTGCTCTATTAAATAGGAAAGGTGATTTGTTTTCCTTAAAGTGACCTTTTGCAAGGAAAAGATGCAGCCTGCTTCTCCTTAGGCTCTGGGAGGAACACTTTCCTTACATTCAGTGCAAAATCAATACAAACCTCATTTAAAAGCAATTACAGTCCCTGAAGAGACTTCCTTCACACTAATGGCCTTTGAATCAAGACCCTGTTTGTGTTACACAGCTCAGGCGGCTCCCCTGGATTTGTCTCCTCGTTAAATTCTCCCTCAGCTTGTGATTTGGAATAAAACACAGGCACAAGACTCATTTGACAATTTTTAGCATTAAGCTCCTCAATTGCATTTCTCGGAGGGAGCAACATCAGCAATGTTTCTCTCAAGTGATTACACCAAGTCTAAATATTCTGTAAACTGTGGGCTGAGCAGTGGTTAAGTGAGAAGTGGATAATTTACTTTGGTACTTACCAAGTATTTCCTACTTTTAAGAGTCAAACCACAACCCTGCACAGATAATCATGCTGCCACATTGCTACAGAAATCAAACATTTCAAATTAACCTTTTAAAAATGGGTATATAAAAGCAGCTGTTATCTAGAAAGCACAGTTTGCAGCTCCTTTTGTCACAGTTCGTGGCTTTTAATTCAGTTCTTAATTCCTTTATCTGAATAGCTGATAGTTATTCTGACCATTTATTTGTGCTGCTCTCAACTATTATAAAGCAGCTCCACGTTCACAGAATCATTGAATAATTTGGGTTGGAAGGAACATTAAACATCATTCCATTCCACTCCTTGCCCCTTCCACTATCCCAGGTTGCTCCAAGCTGTCCAACCTGGCCTTGGACACTGCCAGGACTGGGGCAGCCACAGCTTCTGTGGGCACCCTGTGCCAGGCCCTCACCACCCTCACAGGGAACAATTTCTTCCTAAACAAAGAATTTCTTCCTAACCAAAAAATCCCATCCTATAAGAAACCTGCCTTTATCATGTGGTTTCATGTGCAGTCATTTATTTACCTGGAGCACACCCTCTAAGTAAGAACATCTATGTTTGTGTCACTCTCATTTTTCAAATACTTCTATTTCCCTGTTCCATTTTATTATCCAACCTAATTGATTCCCTGTGATTTAGTTTCCAGAGGGGTTCAGAGACACAGGCACCCCAGCAGCAGAATATCATCACAGCCAGGCAAGGCAGGTCCACTTTTGGACCCCATGACATTATTTTCTACTCCTATCTCACACCACTTCTATTTGTGTGGGCATTTCACCTTCAAGGAGAGCCATTATTTTAGACAAGTATTGATTTTTCCAAGCTTCTGTCTTATCCATCTTCTGCTGTTGGGCATTTTTCTTGTGTCATATGTTTGTTAAGCAGCAGAAGACATGATTTAATTTTGAAGCAGCATATGTTTGAGTACACAGTGTTTTCATAACTTCTCTGACTGGTGTTGAGTGACTTATTTGCTGTTTGTACCGGTGTATTAGCTTGATTCCTCGTGGATGATTTCATTAGAACATGACAGCAATCTGTGCTGCAGAATCATCTCCACAGCTAAGCTCACATTCCCATTATAGCTTCCAAACTTCTGTTGCTCTACTGTGTTATCTGAATTTTCCTGTGTTCTCCTATTAGCTGTTCACCGAGTTACCCTACAAGGATAAACCTAATTTTGACAGCAAAATGCAAAGTCCATTTCTTGTCAGCCCTTGGTCTGTGGGAGGTGTTTGGTTTCATTGTACATGGGCATTCTAACAAAGCCATCTCACCTCATTAGCAATGCCAAATAAAATGCACCAACATTGTTTTCCAGTGGATCTTTTTTTTTTCTGAGTTGCTCTTTAAAATTAAATACAAGGGATCAGATGCTGATTTCAGTTTTGTTGGGATAAATTGCAAAAAAAACCCTCTAGAGAATTTAGAGAATTTATCACACTGTAAATGAAATCAGTCTGGCTGGGAAGATAGCAATAACTCTGAGAGAATATTTTGCCAGAGGTTTTCAGCCAAAACTGACTTTCTGTTGTAACTGAATCAGCTTTATGCAAATTGTAAAGTTTTATTTACTAAATAACTTCTCCTCCAGCAGAATTTAAAGGGAGCTGTCTGGCTGCAAGGTACTGCTCAATTCCCAGCAGACAGCACTTTCCATTTGTATTCATGGGTAGAAACCTCAGCTGCTCTAGCTTGGAGAATGAATGCTTTATGATGATGTTATGGATTATACATTGTCTGAGAAATCTCTAAAAAGCAGCCAAGTTTAATAAGTGTCCATCAGTCACATCTCTGCCAGTGACTCCATTCAATCATTTTGGAGTCAGAAGAAACAAGCAAAGGAGGACTTCAGCCAGAAATTTTTCAAAGAACTGTCTTGGGACCTCCTTTTCCCATTTTGCCTTCTTGTGTTTGCAGTCTGTGTGTTGCCTTCTTTTAAATCGAAAGGAACTTCAGTCATAGCTCAAGCTGCCTTAAAATGCTGCTCCTGACTACACACAGCAGAATCTGAACAAAACTCACAGCAGAATCTGAGCAAAACTCACACAGCAGAATCTGAACAAAACTCACACCAGAATCTGAGCAAAACTCCAGCACCTTCAAGAGGTAGCAATTTTCAGGAGAGCAGCTCCTTAATGGTCAAGTTACATAAAAGTAACCAAAAAAATGTGAAGGGTTTTAGCTGAGTCTCTCACTGAGTTTCCTGATTTATCTGTACCAGGCACTGTGTATGTGTGTCCATCCATCCATCCATCCATCCATCCATCCATCCATCCATCCATCCATCCATCCATCCCCTGTTTTGGATCCAGGCCCTGGCATTCCCACCTGCTGGTGATATGGAACCAGGCCAGCAGCCTTTCCTCACCTGAGAATATCTAGGCCAAAATTATCATCCTTGAAATTTTCATTCAATGCCAAAATTGCACTTGAAAACAGTTATTGTGTGAATCATTAGTGGTGCTTTTTTATTTGAAGATTTTTAGAGCGAAATTGTTGGTCCTACAGCCTGTGGCTTCTAATTTCTGTATTTTCACTTTAGAATTTTTTTCCCTAGAGACCCTTTTTCTTGAAAACTCAAATCCTGTGAAAAATCAGAGGTGAACAAGTTTTTGACAGAGGGAGAACTAGAAAATAAAGGGCTCCAGGGGCTGGAAAAGAAAATATTAGCTGTGTTTATGTCACAGCTTTGTGTATTTAAGCAGACAAACACGGTTTATATTTGTGAAAATGCAAAGCTGCTCCTGCTTTGAAGCTGCAGGGCCTTTGGCCTTTACTTCTCTTCCTCTGACACGCTGAGTTAAAGGTTTTAGGTTTATTAAGAGATATTAAGAGGTGATTTTGGACCTGGGATGTGCTGGGGATTTGGTGTTGGTGGTGTGTGGACCTGTCTGGCTGAAATGTCCTTTCCTGGCTGACTGAAACCACTGAGTGCCATGGCCCAGGTGGTCCCTCCAGGGACAGAAAGAGCCATGCCTGACCCAATCTGTGTCACTTTTCCTATCAACACCTCCTGCTTCCAAGGAAATTTTCAGGAAACATCACCAAATGACAGCAGGTCCTGGAACAAAAGGAATACGATGTGAATATTTGTGTGGAAGACTTCTGGATCAAGCTGGAAACTGCTGTACTTGTTCTTCTGAAGCACCAAATCTCTGCCTTTGTGGGTGTGAGCTCTGTTTATGTGCTGTGGCACAGCACAGCATCCTCAGCAGTGCAAGGCCGAATCTGGATCAGTTCCTCTGCCCCACCCTCTGTTCCAATGAACAGGTCTGGGCAGAGAAACACAACTTTCTGCTTTTTCTTCAGCGTTCCTGCCTTGGGGCAGCCACAATTCCCTCTTTTCCTGCTGTCTTGGGCTCACTCTTCTTCACATCCCAAAATATGTGAAGCGTAGAAGTGGGAGCAGAAAGGAGCATGGAAAGAGCTAAATTTTGGGTTGTTATTTTTGTTGTGCCTTCTGAAATTCTCGCCCTTTCTTAAAGAGGCAGCTTTGCACACACAACCTTCAACACATGGTTTGTTCCATACTGAGCTGCTTTGATAAGAGTCCACAGAAAGATGAATTCACCATTACAATCACGCTGATTTTAAGGCCCAATAAAACCAGCAGAGAGTGGGAAGGAGGCCTATATCTCACTTTCTATGTAGGCTTTGCAGTGACAAGCTCTTGCTGGTTATTTGACAGAAGCCATCAACAGGCATCCTTGGAGGTAAGCATTTAATGTGAGATTCGATTCAGCGTTTGATTCAGTGGCAATTATTCCTTGAACATTGCCAGTGGAATGACACTAATGCACTCCACATTCTGCTGCTCTCAGAGACTACACCTGGCTCACACGGTGCCAAAAAGGGACAAAGGAAGAATTGGAGCAAGAGAAACCAACTTATACACAGTTAACATTTATTTATAGGCTGGTGTTTCTGAAAGAGATCCTGTCTTTCTATTTCTGTGGATATATTTTATATATTTATCTCTCACGTTTGTGAATTGTGGGACATCTCATGCCTGGAAATTTACCTTTTGAGGAGATCAGGGTTGACAGATGAAACCTGAACCACCCAAAATTGTTCCTCATCTACCTCGTGTTGCTGAACCTATGAACCCAAGAATGTGCAAACTATGTTGTCTCCCCAAAACCATGATTATTATGTTAAACCAGACTCAAATTTCTGCTTTACTGTGCAGAACCTAACAAAAGAAGAGCCACTAAATTTGTAACAGAATCTTTCTACTCAGGTACATCCATAAAAAAGTAGAGGGTGTGAAAACTTTCTGGAAGACTCCTGGAAAGGAAAGGAAGTTGTGGCAATGCTGGATCTAGAAAAGGTGTGACTGGAGGAGAACAGGCTGTCTTTGAAATCACTTTTAGCTGGGAAGATGGGCAGAGTAGCTGGATTTACCAGTTTGTTTTGAGCCAATTCCTCCACTCACAGACTACATCTGCTTTAGGTTCATTTGTGCATCGTGAGCAGGTTGCATTTCTCAAAAGAGCAAAGTTGGGTATCAGCTTGAAAGTTTGGAGGTTGCCATGGTTTCAATATTTTTATCTTCTCCTCAAACCATTAAGATTTCATTGCCAATTTCAGAACAATCACACCTGAAAATCAGAACTTTCTTGCTTGTAGGAGTCAGAGGTTTAGAACACACACGTGGAACTGAGCAGATATTGCAGCCCTGAGCAAAACTGGTCATGAAATGGGCAAAGAGTGACAATTCTGGGCCAACAAGACATATTTCCTAGAGGGTCCATGAGTCAATATGCAAATGAGATTAGATTAGGTTTATAATGCAGGAAAAATGTGGAGCATTCCGTGTACTTTTGAAAGCCAGAGCTTGAGTAGGGAAAGCCACTGAAAAAACATTATTCCAATTAGCAAAGTCATTAGGCAGGAACAGAAAATGACTCAGAGAAAGTGTCAGTGGGTTGAGCAGCAAGCTGGCCTCTCTCTTTGGAGAGAGACAGCTCAACCTTCTGGAGCCTGATCTGCCTCATCCAGCATCAGCATCTTTGCTGAAACACATCTCCCAGGTCCAAATGTTCCAAGAACAAGGTTTTACTCTTGTGGGATTCAGCTCAAGATGCACAGCAAAGCACACTCTGTTCTCTTCAGTCAGAGCCAGCACTGGTCATATCCTCTGAAGAGCCTGGAGTTAATTGCACAGTCTCTGCAGACAATAGTCCTGATTTATCTGCTTGGGTGAAGTTTTGTTTATCCCATAAATTAAAATGTTTGAGTGAAGAACCTTAGCTGGCTCTTGGAGGGAAGGAGTAGGCAGGAGCAGGGATTCAAGTGAGATGCTCCTCCTTGGCACAGCAGCCCTGTCCTGCCTGCAGGAACTCAGGCTGTGCCCTGAGCAGGGTGGAAACCTTTCCAGGGCCTCTGTAAAAATTTGCTTTCAGCACTGTCTGGGACACTTCAGTCTTGTTCTAGGTCTTGTGCAGCGAAGATGTTTCTGCTCAGTCAGGGAGGAGCGCTCCTGTCTGAGAGCTTTCTGCCAAAAGGAGTTGTGAGAGCTGTGCTAAGACAGAGCAAGGAGAAAAACATGGGAAATTGGAAGAGAAAACACTCATCCTTTAACACAGCAGTAGGGAAACAAACCCACTCTGGCTGTGGTGCCTCCCTCCATGAGGTGGAATTAAACCCCACCTTTGTTCTGGAGCAGAGGAGTCACAAACACACACACACACACACACACACACACACACACACACACGCCTTTACACTGGGATGGGTTTTTACCTGCAATCTGTATCTGTGCTTTTATTAACATTCAGGATACTTCAAGTAGCTTTTTTTTTTAATCAGCTCCCCATTCAACCAAGATCTGGGAGGCTGAGATGTAGGACCTTCATGCCTGGGGTGTTTGCATGTAGTTTTTCAACTGCTGTTACATTTCTGGCTTCATGTTTCCTCTCTCTCTCTTTTTCCTCCTCCCCAGAAGCCCAGTTATTCAGCAGTTAAGGTAAACCTTTTGATTTAACCACTAAAAATCCCTTATCTGTCTCACTGCTGTTTTACAATGCTTGTTTACACCAGAACTCAACAAAATATAGCCACAAATCACTGTCTGAACAGAAAATAACCCTGAACCTTTCAAAGCACAGCTCCATCCACTTTAAACCATCGCTGTTTTAGGAGCTGGACACCTTCTAAAAGGAGCTGATGTGTGTCTCCTTTTGACTCTCCATGAGGATATAGGAAGTTTTTGAGGTGTTTAATCCCAAGAAAGCCATGATGCAAAGCTTATATTTACATCCCTCCTGGAAAACAAAAGTGGGAGTCCTCATGAGCTCTTCCCTGGAGCTCCTGGATTCTGCCAGCTCATGAGCTTTGCTGACTGATCCCTCGTTCCTGTGGAGTGCACTCATCATGTTGAATCAATATCTCAGAGAGAAAGGAGGTCTCGGGTTGAAACAAGGTCCCAGCAATCTGAACACATTAAAAATGCAAGGTCTGGAGCTTCAGTCTCAGCTGAGGTTCCAAAGGGAAGCAAATGTCAGGATTCAGAACTTCAGACAAAACAAGCGGAAGGTTTTTTTTTTTTTTGGAGAGCAGGCCAAGAGCTTTATCCTTTCTCAGGAGCTCTCAGTTCATCCTCAGTGTACAGACTTGTTATTAATAAATTAAGTGGCTGCAAATATGTGAATAATTGAGGTGAGGTCTGCAGGCCACCCAGAAGCAAAGTCTCCTTTTCAGAGAGAGAGGGGAAAAGAGTTTCTGAGGGATGTTTTAATGCAGTGTCCTCAGCAATTTCACCAAAGCACAACACAGGACAGATTCCTTCAGTCAGGCTGGAAGTGCTGGGTAGGAAGCCAATGATTTCCTATTTCTCACATTAATATCACCTAGATTTAACTTCAGAGTGCTTTTGTCATCAGCCATTGATCTCTGAGGTGACACACAGGTGACAAACTGTTTATCCTGGCTATGAGAGGTGTTTGTTACCAGGTATCTTCCATATCCCAGGGACACAACTTTGTGCTGTAGCTGTGCAACAGGGACATTACATCCCATTGCTGTCACCTCTCAATTCAAAAGCAGCCCAGACTCAGATAAATGATGGCAGTGACTTAGCCTTGACATTTTTCTTTTCATTTTACCATCATGACACATAAGAGTGTTTCCACTGTAACATTTAAATCAAGTGAAAAGCACATATGAAGTGTTTTTTTGGAGAAAGACATGATAATTAATTTTTTAAAAGAACAGCTTTTCCTGAGGAGACATGAAGCAGAAATCAGAGAGAAGGTCAGCAGTCCAGATTTGCAGAGTGGGGTATCAGCCTCGCTTGTCCCCTGCCCGTTTGCAACTCCAGCACTGAGTCCTTGTAAGGAGCCTGACACAACCCTTACTCTTCTTTCCTCCAACCCAGTGATATCATTGCTCCATTAACACCACTTTTGATCTGTGCCCATCCAAGCAAATCACATTTACCACAGAAATGACAAGAAATAAGTAAATAAATCAGTAGTGGGGAGGGAAACTCTTCATGATGTGACCCAGGTGAGAGCAGAGGGAATTGGGTCATCCCATTGTTCCAGGGCATGAGAAAGAGAGCCCATGGCCAGGCTGATGGCACAAATCTTGTTCTCAGAATCCAGCAGATCCCTAATTTTATGCACTTTCAACCACACTTGAGTTTGAAAGCAGCCAGGAAAGAACAGATGACAAACTGCCTGGGACAGAGGTTACCCAGACACAAAACCAGCCAAAGGCTTGAACAGCCCGGGGCTGTGCTGAAACTCAACCCACCTTCACCTGCCTCCTGTGCTTTATGTTTTCCTGGATATGCTGGCCTGGAGGAACCCCATTTTCCCCCAGGATTCAGTTCCAAGCCCTATTTGTACTTCCAGGGCAGTTCAAAGAAGACTCAATGGTCGTGCTGTGCTGTTGTCACACGGAACTGTTGAAATCTCTATTTGAGCTGCTGTGCAAGCTGAGGATTTAACTTATGGCCCCAGAGATAAATTATGCTCTCAGGCTGTGACAGGACACCAGAGAAGACATCTTTACACTGGGGCTTTTTGTACCTGTGAGCGTGATTGAGTAGATAGAGGCTCCAAAATGGCAGATAAGTATTGAGGATAAATGGATGTAACAAAGCATAATTGCCCTAAATCACCTGCCTGGCGTTACTGAAGGAGAGGAGGGAGCAGACAGCAGTAAGACCAGTAATTTCAAGTCCCCAGTTTGTCAGCTGAGGGAAAGAAGTGGCTGGAACAGGCAAGACTATTCCAGGGGCTGTGCATAATCCTGGCTCAGTTTTTATAAAGGCAGAACTCACTGTCAGCTCTGATGGACTCGGAGCTGTTTGTCCAGAGATGTTGAGGGGAGGGAGGAACATAAATAGCTGGAGACAGCTGAAGAGAGTTTTTCACATCCATCCAGGCATCCATTTCCTTTGGTAGGTGGAGAAGCAGGGTGTGTCCCTTGGTGTCCTTTCAGCATGGTCCAGCTGGGGACAGGGTGAGTCCACGTCCCCAGGGTTTGGTTTGAGCAGCACCCTCCAGAGCCCTCTCAGGTAACCATTTGGGTGTGTTTTTTTTTTTTTTTTTTTTTTTTTTTTTTTTTTTTTTTTTTTTTTCCAGAAGGAAACATCTTCAGCTTATTCTGGGAGATGCCATTTGCTCTTAGAAAGTAATTTGTCTTTCTACATTTTTCAATTAAATAATTGTGCAGGCATCTATTATTATAATTCACTGGGATTGCTGACAGCCAATTCCCCCCCCGTGTCAAATTCTCAGCCCTGTGCTAAGGTGGTGTGCAAGTGTGAGCATTTTCAGGAGTCACAACATGAGATTTAAATAAAGGATAAGACCTCTGTTGGCCTTTTGCACAGAGGTAGAATTTCAGCAGCTGACTCCTGCACTGGATTCTTTCCCTGCTGTTCAGGATCTGTCATTCCTCATCAATCTCCTGGGATTTCTGCTTTGCTTAGACTCACACAGACCTTCCAAGGCACACAAAAGCACCTTCAGTTTGCCACACAAAAACCCTGAGCAAATACTTCTGTATTTATGAAATGGTTCTGCAAACAAGGTTTAACACCTCAATTCTTTTCTTCTTTCCAAAGAAATACAGGTATTAAAGGAAGCCTGCAAGTTCTTAATGGGAAAAAAAACCAGGTTCCTTATGTTCTAGTGGTGCCATAGGACAATCAATAATGGACCTCTTCCATCTATAAACTGCTTATTTTTTTCAACTTCTGTCAATGCTGGTGATGGTGGGGCCAAGGATGTCACAGTTGGACCAATTTAAGAGGTTTTTCTGTGTGTCCCATCCTCTCTCTGCCCTCAGCTCTGAGGTCCCAGCTTGGAACCATGGATGCTCTTGGTGAGCTGCTTCACAGAGTTAAAGCAGAGAAAATTATCCTCCTTCTCAAAGAAAGTGATCAGTGTTTTGGCCCTAATTAATGCCCTAAATTTACGTCCCTTTACCAGTGCAAAAGGAAGGGTGGAAGTGTGGAAGTGTGCATGTAGGATGGGAAGACTAAGAGGAAAAAATGTCTTCCAAGAGCAGCTGGAAATTATAATGGCTTAACAGCAAATTTAAATCCCCCTGAAATAATAATAATTATAATAATAATAACAACAACAACAACAGCATTCAATATTAAATGATTTTAAATTTTTGGCTGATCCCTAGATCTGTGTTAGCTAAAATTCCCAGGTGGTTCCTTGTCCGAATATCTGCTCATATCTGAGTCTTCTGGAAGCCAAACAACCAAAAAGCTCAGGTGAATCAATCTCCCATCCCATATTAACCAGCAGAACTAGTGCAGTGCTCTCAGCTTGCAAAATCTTAGGTCAAACAGGAAAATAAAGGCTGTCCCTCCTGCAAAGAATATAGGAGATATAAACACCAGTTGTGGATTATAAACGCAGAGAAGTCAAACAAGGGACAACATGGAAAGCAGAGAAATGAATTATGTTGCTGGAATCTGATGGAAGAGCTGCCTGAAAAAAAATAGGGGTAAAAACCTGAGATTTATTCAAATCAGTGAGATTTTAGAGCCATTTCACAGTCAGTGTTATCTTCATGCTTCATCCTGTGAGCTCCTGACGTAAGGAATTGTGTGGCTGAGCACTGGTATGTGCTCATAAATGACTGGAAATACAAATATATACATTTTGTCTGCAGGAGCATTCAGGGAAGAACAATTAAATAGATGTTAATTTATAGACTGGCCTAATTCTGGTGAGTACCAAAATCCAATTGAAATTTAATCAGCAGATCGAACATTGCTAACATTTGAGAGTTAATTAGGGTAATAATTACTGAAGAAACAGATTTGCTGCATTGAGGAGAAGTTGCTATGGTGTTGCCATATATGTCTGAGACAGCAATTAAAAACCATCCCCTGGTGCTGACAGAAGAGCCACAGATGAGGGGAAAGTTAAATGGGCAAAGCAGCAGAATGTGGGAGCAATTCCAGTGCCACCCCAGCTCTACTGTTCCATCCTTCCTGAGGTTTGTCCTCTTCACATCAGTCCCAGGTGCTGAGGAGGCCTCAGACTGAGGGTGGAGGGTTCAGTTATCCTCTGATTTTGGCTGTCTGGGAGATGTCAGGGTTGGGGATGAGGAGGTTTGGTAGGGAGAAAGAAAAAAGTCTTCAGAAGGAGATGGAACACTAAGGTCTGGTCAGCCATTTGTGGAGGTGAACGTTCAAAGGAGACTCTGGAGAACCTGGCTGAGGCTGGATAACTTTTGTCTCTCGTGTCAAAAATGATCTGGAATCAATTTTGAACCAGAGTAGATTTTAAATAGAAATTAACAGCAGGCAATGATGAGGAGATGTCTGAGAGAAAGGCTGACACAAGCCCGGTATATTTGAGAAGCCAAAGAGGATTTAAAGGGAGCAGGGTGAGGTGGGTACATTCTCCAGTGATGTCCCTGAGATCAGCCTGCAGGGCAGGGACTGCCTTGGAGCACAGGGAGCCGAGTTTGTGTGGACACACCTTCACCTTCAACACAGCCCCACTGTTAGAAAAGGGAGCGTAAGCAGGAACATTACAGCCAGAAAAAGAACAATTTCAGCTCAAATCTGTCCTCCCAGGTATCTCCATGCTGTGCCTGAGGCTGCTGTGAGGGGAATAAGGAGCTGTAACCAAACTTGTAATTACTCCTCCCTCCACCCTCGCACTGACTTCTACACCCAAAGCAAGAGAGAAAGAACAGAGAATTTGCAAGGTGAGAACGAGAGACCTCTTTGATTCTTAGAATATTCGTCCTGTTCTGCCTGATTTCATTGCTGGGACATTAGGGAAGGAGGGGTCTCCCCACGAAAGGGCTGGACCCAACTTTCCTGTGCAGTTGTAACGTATTTCAACAGAGAAACATGAGAGACTGTGATTTGTGAAGCTCAAAATTTTAAAAGATCATTGATGGCAAGCAAGACAAAAGGACTGATTCTTACCACAGTGTCTCGATATCTGACTTTTAGAATTTTTCTCTGTTTCTTAGCAGTGTCTGAGTAACTTTTAGAATTTTTCTCTGCTGACAACAAGCCTCTGTAGGAAACAGCTGCACGCTCAGCTGAAGGATTCCTGGTGTTTATAGAGTGTAGCTCCTTGGATGCATATTTGCTACAAATACTTTTTTGCTGTGTCTCTTTTCAAGAATAATTACAATACCAGATCCTGTACACAGTGGAAATTCAGAAATGCATAATGCAGTGGCAGAGAATTGAGTGGAAAAAGGGTTTGTGCTCTCAGATCTCGTGGCAATGTGTAGAAGAATGAATTCTATTTTAACAAAATGAAGAATTTATGTAAAATGATAATGTTTTGTGTTTTCATCCTAAGTGTGAAACAAAGTGTGAGACCTTCATGAAATTTTCATGAGATTTCTTTTTGCAAGGCCTGTGTACACAAACTCAACTCTCAGCTCCAGTTTAAACTTTCCAAATCTTGCTTTCATTTATATGAAAGAAAAATCTGCATGCAAACTCCTTGTAATGATCTTGATAATTTTTTTTTGTTATTTTAGCTTCATCTAAATAATAATTAAATATTTATTCCCATCTATTTGTCCCAGTGTTTAAGTGTTGCTGCTGTACAGATAATTCTCAAGGATGAAAAGACCTAAACCATCCAAAATAAAGCAGACAGTAAAGCTGTCCAAACCCCAAATTATTTCTAAGATCAGGACAACAGCTGACAGATTCTGGTGGGATAAATTGCTTTTCCCCAATAAACTAGATTTTAAAGGAAACAATGCACAGAATTAGTTTTCCAATTTATCTTCTGATTCACCCAGCTGGAAGATGAGAACAACCTGTAATTCTGCAGTGCCCCCCTGTTCCCCTCTGAGGGGGCCGGGAGGAGGATGAGGAGCGATCTGAAGCCCAAAGCAGCAGCACTTTCCTCCTCCAGCCCCATCCCCGCCCTGTCCCGGCCTCTCTCCCTGCCCTGGGAATTCTCTCATCCCATTTGAGCTTTACAACGTCACCCTCTAGTGGAAATCCTGGTGTTTTCTTCCCCCAAATCCGTCTCGGATGTCCAGGAATGTTCTGCTTGTTTCAAAAGGTGAGTGACAGTTGCATGGGGGAGAATAAAATACAGAGAACCGTCGTGGCCCACGGTTTTTGTTGTTTATTTCCCTTTGCCACACTGTGAGAGTTTGAGGTATTTGGTGAGAGTGTGCTGAGAAAGGGAAGAGAAAATACAGGAAGAACAGAGATAATACAAGAGGACAGCCTGGAGAGAAGCACAGAGCACGGCAGCATCACTTCTTAAAGCCAAATTAAACTTCCAGGTGGCTCTGCTAAACAAGAATCCCTGAATGCAGATCTGGGGGTCAGAAGAAGTTCTGAAGACCCTTGGTGCTCTCAGGATCAGAGCCAGTGTCCCCTCCTCTCCTCTGGTTGGTGGCAGGGTCCAGCATCACCCAGAGCACAGCAGTGAAGCTTTTAAGAGGTTTTTTGAGCTTCCACTGACGAGTCAATGCCATGGGATCCAAACCCGGGGCTCGAGGCAGACCCCACCCCTGAACCTAAAGGGAAGGGAGGGAGAAGGATATAAAAGAGTTGCTGGTGGATTTGAAGATTTCTTTAATCCTACGTGTTTGGCATGGATTGCTACAGCTAAACTGGGGGACTTTTCCAGACACAACATCATCTTCCACTTCTTTCCCCGCTGGCTGTTCTGCTAAAGATGTAGAATAGTAAATGAACACACTCCTGGAGAGCTGAGAGTACTTTTAAATAAACTTTACAATGAGTGCTTCATTTAAAAGCACACACAGATGTATGATTGCTGTCTGTTATATCTTTCCATGAATATTCTTTTTTTCTGGTTTGCTTTCAATGAGTGTGTTTTCCTGAGCACGTCACTCTTTATTGCTGCCCTTCTGCCAGAACACTTTGGGGACCTGCTACTTGAAGATCTGCTCTGTGAGAAGGGAGCAGCAGCTCTATAAAGGAGCCTTGCACCTGCAATCTCCTTAAAAGGGTTTTTGCTGTTGTTTGGGGTTGGTATGTTTGGGATTTTAAAGCGTTGCTGTGCTTTTTGAACGTCTTCTCAGCCAGCAGATTGAATGATTTCCCTCTAAGTGCTGATAAACTGTCAACGTTCAGGTGAAAGGAACCCAAATTGCTACACCGAGCTCTGCCAGCTCTGAGGTGTTGGAGTTTGAGAGACGCATTTGGAAATGGAACAAATGCTGAGCACAGCTCGCTCTCCTTCCATGAGGACTGAAGCTGAGCAGCCGAATAACCACTGCCATCCCCTTTGGGGCAGTGACAAAGGACCACTCCTGTTTTCTCACACTCACAGTTTCCACCCCGTCCCCGGGGCATCCACCGTGTCCCGGGGAAGGGATGGAGCTGGAAATGGGGATGGAAGCTGGCTAGATGGCAGCAGAGCCCCAGGCAGCAGCATCTTCCTAGGGACACCATTCCCGAGGGACCCAGTTCAGCTGCCAGAGGGAGAAATAACAGGAAAACTGAACTGAACCTGAAATTTGAACTTTTGGGAATGCAAACTACAGGGGCAAGGAATATTGGATGCAAAGTAGTCTGGTTTGATGTAAATTCCCAGCTCTCACCAGTTTATTGCTGACAGGGAGGTGAAGAAGTTGTGTGGTAGCAAAGGAAGGAAAACCAATGGAAAGTCTGTTTATATCAGAAATCGTGTGTTACCTGTACTTCTACGAAATGAATCCCACTTAAAATTTTCATGGAAAAGTATGTTAATGGATGATATCCTTGGGCTGACAGCCAGAGACAGGCAAAACACAACCAAACTGTTGCAGTTTAACCCCAGGTGGGAGCCCAGCCCCATGCAGACCCTCAGCCACAGTCCCTGGTGAGACAGGGGAGAGAATGGGAACGGTTCAAGTGAGGAAACCCGCGGGTGGGGACAGAGAGAGTTTAACAGGGGATGCCAAGCAAAGCCAGGAATCCATTCCCCACTTCCCATGGGCAGGCAGTGCTCAGTTATCCTCAGGAAAGCCGGGCTCCATCGTGTGTGACGGTGGCTTGGGAAGACAAAGCCCTCACTCCTCTTCCTCCTCCTTCCCCAGCTTTATCCACGGAGCTTGATGTCGGTCTGGGATATCCCTGGGGTCACCTGTCCCAGCTGTGTCCCCTCCCAAGCCCTTGTGCTCCCCCAGCCTCGCTGGTGGGATGGGTGAGGAGCAGAAAAGGTCCCGGCTCTGTGCGAGCCCTGCTCAGCAATAACCAAACATTCCCTGTGCTTCCCACACTCTTTCCAGCACAAATCCAAACCACGGCCCTGTACAAGCCTCTGTGAGGAAAATGAACTCTTCCAGCCAAAACCAGAGCACAAACTCAGCTGGGATTGTCTGCGTGGCTCTGGATGGGAAGCACCCGGATCCCTTCCCATCCCAGCTCTCACTTGCAGCTCCCAGCAGACTTTGACACGCTGAGCTCCTGGCATTACACAAGGGACAGTGAGCAAATGCAAGAGACCTGATGGTCTTTAATGAGGCATAATCTGTTCAGCAGTGAAAATGAACCAACCAGATCTAAAATTTCAGCTTTAATCCTCTGTGGAACCAGGTTAACCCAGCAAATTAATTCTGGTCCACTCTTGTTTGTTCCCATGGAGAATAAATCACTTGGTAAAGATCTGTATAAATGAAAAGCTAAAAGAGGGCATTTCACACAGTGGTATAAGAAGGACTTCACTTAATTTTGTTGTGCAGCAGTATCTGACAAGAAAGAAAGGAAAATTTTACTGAAATTTTAAAAATGCCCTAAGGACTGACTAAATATCTGGGAAATTAAAGCAGATTCTTCTGAGTGTGAAACTAATCACTCTGTAGTCAACTGCACCCAGATTACAGAGGTCCCAACAGGTGATTCAAACTTGTGGTGGTGGCACAAGGTTTAATAAAGGGCTGAAGAACACTGCTTAAGAACAGAATTGATTTTTAAGGTGTGAATTAAGATCACATATTTTTATGACCCCATTCATATGCAAGTTTGCAGTTGTGTGGATGAAGGCATGGAAAGGTAAGGATAAAAGAGAGGTTGGATTTGCAGGGAGAAACATCTTTGATTAGATCAACAGGTAACCTTTCCAGCACAGCAGCTCCTCTTTAAATACAGAACTCTTGCTGGTTCTTCTTAAATGTTTCAGTGTGGCATGTTACCACCACCAGCTGTTTCTCTGTGCATAACCTCAAAGTTTCCTGTTGCATCTCTCCCCTGTGCCAGCCATGTCTGTGACACACAAATTCACCTGTAGTTAAAGTGGGAGGGTTTCCTCCTAAACAAACTGGCCCATCCATGAAAATTCACCCATGTGCCACTGTCTTTATGGGAAACACCGTGTGAAAAACACCTTTGCTCTTCTTGAGACGCTTTGCATGTTGAGATGCATTTTTACGTGCTGGTGCTGAAGTATTTAAATTAAAAATGTAATGAGACAAATATTGAGTGACCTTTGGTCAATAATCACAGAAAAAAGGACAGTTCTGGTCAAGCAAACCAGAAAAACCACCCGTCTCTGAGCTCTCTCAGATCGCAGGTTCTTTTAGGATTATGTTTCTGACAAGTGAAAGCAATTTATGCAATTGGGGCATCTTGTAATGCAACCAGCTGGGAAATCTGTGAGGCTACTGCTGATTTCATACACAGCCACCAAACCCAAGAGAGGATAAAAAGCAAGGAGTGTTCAGAATAGCCTGGATTTAGCCACCCTCATTACAGACAGGATTTAGCCACCCTCAGTACAGGCAGGATTGAGCCCTGTAGGCTCTGGGCTCGTTGCTGACACCCTGATAAAAAAACTGCTTTGCTATTTTAAACAACACCATTTTTTGCCCAGTGTTTAACTCATTAGACCCTGATTTTCTCCTTATGGAGCTTAGAGTTTTGTTAAAGATAAGGCCAGTAAAGATAACATTTCAAGTTTCAAGTTCATTTGAAAACATGAAAAAATAATTGGTATTCCTTACTGGGCATTCCTACTGGGTGGGGCATTTGTATGTCACTGAAAGGAATCAAATTGAACTATTTTAATCAAAGATGACGAACAGATGATGTAACACAAGCACAGGGAGCCAAATCTTGTCTTGGGTGAAGGTATTGGGGTTTAACTCTGCTCTTAAACCAAGTCAATGTGGATGCATTCGACAATGTTTTCAAACAACACTTGGAGCTCCAATTTATTACCAATAAAATCACTGGGATCAAAAGTGATGAAGGAGAGGTTGAATATTTAGAACAGACCTTGCTGCTTTGAGAACAACTGCCCATTCACTTAAAATCAGTATAAAAACAGTGGGGCCAGTGGTAATTTCATTTGCTTTGGAGTAATTCTGTGATAGCTCCACAGAAGTCAACGGAGTGATACTGATATTAAAAAAGGGACAAGAGATGGGGGTCACACTGAGCTGTGTTCTCCTTGTGATACTCTCCTACCCTTCCATCTGTAACCAGGATAATCTGTGGCTTTTGTGAAGGAATTTACGAAGCTTTAAACGTTTTGTGTGCAATTAAGTGTGAACATAATAATCAATATTAAACAATACTGATCTTGCAGACTGGGGTAGTTTTCAGCCATTTCTGAGGGAAACAGGAGTTTCTCCAGAGAAGAATTCTGAGAATTTAGGCAAATTATTTCTAGTGTAAAAGTCTGTGATAAAAAGAAATGTAAAATAATATTCCTTTGCCTTCAGATGACATTCCCATACTTTCATACAACGAAAGCAATCTTTGATCAAATGCACAAATGAGCAACAACTCCTGAATTGTGCAGCTCGTCTCGCTCTTCGTGGTTCCATCCAGAGGCTGCCAAAAGGCTGACAGACAAGAGCAGCTTCATTTTTATCAGAGTTTGGTGATCATTTATCCAGAACTGATGACAGGAAGGGGGTGATTTGTTAGAGTGAGAGAACCCCCCATGGAGCATTCACCAAACAGATGAAATTTGTGTTTGCTTGAAATCTTCAGGACGAGGGGAGTTTATCTGAGGAGCAAAAACTGATTTGCCAATTTGCCTCAAGATTTAACAGCAACATAATCAAGACAGTGGTAGAGAAGAGTGAACTTGAGCCCTGGTGTGAAATGATGCTAATCATTAGCAGGAGTTATCTGTGGTGTGAATAATTCATGGATTTGCAGGATTTGGGCATTAAAAATAAGAACTCGTCTCCCCTCTCCATGATTGTTCCTCTCCAAGATTGTTCTGTATTCCTCCTTTATCCCCTCAAAGACTGCAGAGCTCACTCAGGTGACCCCACATGACATCCCAGGAAAGCTGGCAGCAGGACTGGGGAAGACAGAACCTCTGTGCTTGGAAGTGCTGCTCTACAGAGGATAAAGGCAAAGTCAGCATCCAAAAGATCAGGAAGAAATCGCTCTGGTGTTAAGTAGTGTGAAACTGTGGAGGTCTTTTATGATTATTGGAGTCCTCCAGAGCTAGAAAATGTAAGGAAAAAGAAGTATAATCTCTGGTAAGTTCGTATTTCAGAGCAAATTTTATGTCTCTATAAAAAGTTGGAATACCACTTTGACATAAACATTTGCTTGGTTCTAGAGTCAGCCCGTGATTCATATACAGAGTCCCTTAACAAAAGCAGAGAATTTATTCTCTGTGTAGTTCAGTGGCAACCAAAACAACCTTTGAAACATTCTCAGATGCAGAAAAATACATTTTAAATGCAGCTACAAAATGACTGCAATGAGCAGCAGGACTGGAGGCTTCAAAATTGTACTGCTCAGCCTCCTTTCCTTTTCTCAGCACACACAGAGAATTTATAATTCATGTAACAACCATTAGAGAATTAAATCTCTTTTTAGAAGCTGGTTTTTATCACTGGCAAAATTTCATGGATAAACTAACTGATTTAAGGAAGAAGGTTGCACTTGTGAAGGTTGGATTCTACTGTCAAAAGCCCTCCAGATTCATGAGAACTCTCCCGAGAAAGAAATTCTGTGGAGGTCCCACATTTGGTAGTGATTTATTCTGGAATTCTGCAGAAATGTCATTCCCATCACACAGTTCCAGATTTCTCTTTTCCAGGCATTTAAAGCAAATATTTGAAATCATGACTTCTGTGAGCAAATCAATTGCAGCTCTATCCAGACTGTTAAAACCCCCTCAAGTGTAACCTCTCATTTAACTGGTACACAACAAGAGGAAACAACAATTTGTTTGGAAGCCACTGAACCATTAAATTTATGTTCCAAGCAAACATTTTGCTGCAAGGGAAATGTGTGTGTCAGAGGTCAGCTTCTCCAGAAACAATTTATCTCTTTCCTTCTTTCTGTCCTTGTGTGGAATTGCATTTATTCCATTAACCAGGGCAATCTGCAAATGGAGCAGGAGGAATTATTTGGATTGCAAATCATGGGGCTGGTAAAGCCACTCTTTCTGTCCAGGCTCAGTCCTGTGATTATTGAGGATCCCACTGGCTCAGGGGCATGTTCAACACCCTTTTTTTATTTTTCCACTCTGTAGGATGGTGGAGGAAGGCACATCTGGGAGAGGAAGGCACATCTTTGTGTGGAGAAGTAGAATTTTGTCTTGGTCACGTCATTGTGAAGGGCAGAAAGATGCTAAAAATAAGTTGGGTTCTCAACTGCTTCCCTACCTTGGTCTGATTGCACTGACCCCAACAGACACATCCATGTTTACTCCATCTGAGGCTCCAGCTTGTGATTTATAAACACAAACAAAACTGTCCCAACAGCCTTTTATTTCCAACTGTGGATTGTGCAGGCCAGCTCTGCAAACACACTGACCAACAGCACAACCCCTGGGGAATTCATCTGGGGGTTCACTGCCTTTGCTGGAAAGGGACTCATTTCCCATCCACTGGAAATGGCCCAGATGTTGTGGTCCAGCTGCACAACCCCCAGTTTGGAATCAGGCTGCCATCAGCCTTCTGATCATTTCTCTGAGACAACCATCTGCTCTCTGCTCTCCCCTTCTCATGCTCTTTGTCTCCACAGGCTTCCCCGAAGGCTTCCCTCAGCCTGGTGTTATTTTGAGCCTTGATTCGAAGGAGGATGGATGGTAATTTCATCTCCTCTCAAAAACTGGTCAGGCAGGATCAGTTTTCCCTGATGTAACATCATAAAAGCCACAGGGGTGTCTTCCCAAAGAGCCACTCACACATCTGGGCTTTCTATCCTGCTTCTCCTACTTCTGTGCCTCGGATTTGTGCACACACCTAAACCCACAGAGACACAAAATGAGACCCTGCACAATTTAGTCCCCATAGAACTCCACAACTCCAAAAAGGACACTCCAACCTTGCCCATTAGTTAACAAAATTCCAATCAGGTGAGTTACTGAAGCTGAAATCACCCTGATTTTGTCTCTCCACAGGCTGATGACTGTCAAAACACATTCCTCTTGTCAGAATTTATTTCATCCTCATCTGAAACAGCCTCAATGAGCTTGCAAGCCAAATTTCAGGGAATAAACCATAAAGCCCAGCCAGCTCCCAAAGGGTAACTAAATGGATCAGAGTTGAGAAATTGTTTAGCAAGGGGGATTTTGGCAATACCTGAAATATAGTTGCTTGTTTGTGTTGCATGGCAGCTTCTGTATTTCAATAAGTAATCTACCTGCCTCTGAGGGCTGCAGGCAACATTCACATAAATATCTTTATGTATAAAACTGGGAAATAAAACTCACATAAAAAACTCACAATAAAAGATGCCCAAAGTGTTCACACTTTCTGCTATTTTGAAAGATCTTTATTGTGTTCATCATTTTTACTGTGAAACAGAGGATAAACTGAGTCTTTCTGATTTTAGAAAGCAGGAGAAAAGTGAGGCAGCTGCTCAAACTCCTGAGCAGGATTCTGGGATGGTGAGCAGGGAAGTGATCTTCACACCGACCTGAATTCTACAAGGAGCCTTCTACAAGTTTGTAGTGGGACCTGTGCAGCAAGAAAATCTGATTCCCAGAAACAGCAATGGGATTTTACCTCCAGCTTCAGAGGAAACAACAGTGACAGGAGGGTCTGCATTCAGGAAAACTCCTTTTCATGTGACCCACTGGCAGAGCTTAATGCCTTGACTTCGGAAGTTCCTTTTTAAATCAGAGCCTTAAAAATCAGCGTGTACAGAAACAAATTTTATTAAGGGGTCATCGAATAAAATATTAAAAGTAAAGAAGAAAAGCCATAAAATACTCATATGAAAGTTTAAAAACCTCATTAACAAAACTGGCAGCTTCTGCCTCCTGCATAATTCTCGGTTTCTTTTCCACCTCCCGCCCATCTGCCTCATCCTTGCAAACTGTCAGCAGCCCTTTGGCCACAGCTCAGGCTTTTAATGCCATTGTTGACAACGCCTCACCCATATTGATTGTTGCTTTTAATTAGCATGGAGTGCACGGGGAGGACTGAAATTAGTTTGTTGGGTTTCATTACACTCCCGGCATTGTGTGAGCCAAGTGTCAATAAATTACCATTCTTTTTATTAAACAACAACAACAACTCTCTTTATTATCCAAATTACAACAGGCTGCATCACTTGGTTGCAAAAGAGAACTTGCACATTAATAAAGGGATGGAACAGCGATCTCTCAGCAAGGCTGAATGGGAAAATGTTAATCATCCCATAAAGCTTTACTCTTGGCATGTTTTATTTCAGTCTTAGAATGAGCTACTCACATTTGACCTTCTCTGCAACAGAAGTTTAAAGAACTGATAATGCCCTGTGACAGAGCAATCAGGTGGTAAACAGTTTATTAAAATCATGGAGGTGTAGACTAATTAAAAGTAACACAGAATCACTGTCTGTGACTGCCTTGGACAGATCAATTTTGGAACAAAACCACTCGTCAGCCTCTGTGTTTTATGGAGATTTTTGCCCGCTGAAATGGTGCCCAGATTCTGGCAAACACAAAGGTCCCATCACCAACTCTGGCGTTCCAGTGTGAACTGAAAGACAGCTGGAAAATACCAGCCAGGAATTCCTTCTCCAAGGGCTCCCTCCTTGCTCCCACCAAAACCCAGGTGGGTTCTGAGGGAGCCAGAGTGTCTTGGAAGAGTGGGATTCATCAGACAGAGAGCTGGGGCTGCCCCACTGGGACAGGGCACAGGGGAGGCAGAAGAGGATCAAGGACCATGAAAAGAGAACGAGTCAGAACCACGAGCAAATCTCAGAGAAAGAACTCAGGAACTTCCAGCAAGGCCCTCTTTGCCCATGTACTGCTGTGCATTAACTTAATCCATCCTTTTTGCTCTGAATGAACAATACTGGGTTTTTTCAGGCTGTTGCAAAGCCAGTTATGCTCAATTCAAACCAGGACAGGACTATAGAATCCTGCCAGGGAAACAATCCTGCAGACTTCTGGTTTTCTGACTGAAAGAAACACCCAGACCCTGTAAAATCTGCAGCCAAAGTGATGCCATAAATATCTCACAGGGGTCAGTGTCCATGACATCCCCATTTCCCGAGATTCAGAGTCCAATGGTGCCGTTTCTTAGATAAACAAACCTCATTGCTAGCTAAATAAATAGTATCCCATAAAATTCTCTTCATTATTAGCTCCATTTTTATTTAGAAGATGGTTCAAGGGTCAATATTCTTTTGAAAATTAAATGTGCATGTTACTTGCTGCTAACAAGCCAAAGGTCGAATAACATTCACATATTTATATTACTCTGGGAAACATCTCTATTTTGAGTATCAGTATTGAAATATTACACTTCTAAATGAGTTTACACATTCCCTTTCTTTAAAGAACTGTGTTGAATTAATTGTGTTTCATGTAAACAACTTCTTAAAAATTAATTATAAACAAGGTGGATGAGAAATGGAATTAACCAGCTCATTGAGAGAGGAATTGTCCCTGGAACAGGGCTTTAAGAAACCAAGAATGACACAATGGACTAATAATGCCTGTTAGAAATGAGCTTCCATTTTCTCAGTAACCTATGATTAATCAACATAATTGCAAGTCATCCTGTGAGTAATGTAGAGATTTAATTTGTACAGGCTTGGTGATGAAGTCAGTGAAATGAGCCTTTCACCTCTATTCAAAGCCTTTGCTTCAGACGTGGGGTTAAATGGGATTGTCTCATCCTGTTCTCTCCTGGGGCACATGGAAAAAGCTTCAGACAAATCTGGAAAAGTTACTGGTACCTGCTCAGGAGAAAACTTGGGGATGGCAGCAAATGTGCAGGGGGAGCTGTGCTTGGGAAGATGTGAAATACCAGAAGAGACTGAAACAGGCATTTGTTTTCTGGTCTAAAATGTGCAGGACCAAAATAAAAACTGGTTTAAAGTAAAGCAATAATTAGAAAATAAATATTGAAACAAATTATTTTGTTTTATTTTATTTTATTTTATTTTATTTTATTTTATTTTATTTTATTTTATTTTATTTTATTTTATTCTATTCTATTCTATTCCTATTCTATTCTATTCTATTCTATTCTATTCTATTCTATTCTATTCTATTCTATTCTATTCTGTTTTTTTCTATTTTATTCTATTCTATTTTATTCTATTTTATTCTATTTCTCAAACCCATCACCAAGTAGAACATTCAGAAATCAATCTGTCTGGGATTGATTTCTACCCCTGATTTAGGATGTGCAATTCTACCCCTTGGAGTGGGGTAGAATTGCACATCCTAAACATCACCAGTGAGAAGAAGAATTATTAAAAAAACACACTTCAGGTAGCATAAATGTTGTTACAGACATGCAGGAGTTGTGAGGTGTTTCCTGAAGTTTCACCAAAATTTTAAATCCATGTGGAATACAGGACCACACCCCTAACTCCATTTGGAAGTTTAGTATTCAAAAAGATGTTCTGGAAAGAGTCTGTTCTGCTTCAGATACTGCAGAAATTGTGGGTTACAGAGAAATGTTATAAGCAGGAGGCAAATGTTCATTCTATAAATATCAATAGCCAAACATTAATGCAGAAATTAATCCCTCATGTGGAGCTGTAGGTGTCAGAAATGAACATTTATTAGTGAAAAGTGAATTCATCCCCAAAAGCTGCCTCGTAAACCCGGATGAACTTTTCTCCCAGCCTGCTCTGATGTTTAAAACCTGACTGAATTCAGTCTGGATGATTTTCTTCAGGAAAAAAATGCCACTCTGGCAGGAGCAAGGACTGAGGGATCTCAGGATCTCCCGAGCTCTAAGGGACCCACAAGAACCATTGAAGTCCAACTCAACCCTGCACAGGACAAAAAAAATTGCTGAAGTTTCTTTACCATTTTCCTTTCCTGAGGAAAATCTGTTTGGGGTAACACTGAGGGAAAGGCAGCAGAAAAAAAAAATACAAAGCAGAAATATTTCAGGGCAAAATATTTTCTTGAACAACATAATACAAATCCCTACATGATATTTTTCAAGCTCTCCAAGCACCTCTGGTGGGAATGAGTTTTCCAAGCTCATCCAGCTGGGCAGGAGCAAGGCAGGAGCTGTGTTTTCAGAAAGGCAGGAGGTGCAGATCCTACCCAGCATGGACAGGGAACAGAACTCAGAAACTCATGATCCAAACAACAGAACAAGTCCCACAGTGTCATCCTTAGAAAATAAGAGAGATCTCTTCTCATCACAAAACTTTATTAAATTCAGTTTACAGCAACACACGTCAGGTGTAGATTTATAAAAAGACAACTGGCTCCCTGCAGATTGAGATAAATTCAACTAAGAGAAAAAAAATCATTTTTTTCAGGTCCAGGCATAAAATCTGATAAAAGTTTAGGCTTTGCAGATTTGGAAGTAGTTGAGAAAAGCCCCATAGAGCAGCCATGCTGTTCATATCCAGAGAAAGAAAGTTAACTACTGAAATACACTCAGCAACATTAAAGCACTACCAGATCTGTTGTAATTAATCTTTCCTGTCATTTAATAAGGAAAACAAAGCTATATTAAAATAAGTTTCATCAAAGTTCATGAATTGAAATGCTGTGCATTCTAAGCAGCCTGTGGTTTGAGATCTTTCTGTAATAAATAACAAGGAATGTGCTTGCACTTCTGGTGTTTGGGCCAGCATAATTGCTGCAAAAATAATTACCAGTAATTTTCCTCTTGCATTAGATCAGTTGATGAAGAGGAATAACAAAAAGCTTTTCTTCCCTTTGTAGTTCAACACACGCAAAACAATAGCATTGAAATTCAAATCAAACAGGCAGATACAGCCTCCATGGGAGGACCAGCTGACAGCACAGGGCTTTTCTTTGTTACAGCTCCAGTGATTGTTTATGATAGACTGAAGTCCAGTGCCACTGGGAAGGTACATAAATGTTTATTTCCAGCTCCTGTCGGCATTTTAATTTTATAGGGATTTCAGAACGGGTTGAGCAGACAGAAACATTTCTCCTGGTTGGTTCCTTCTGAGGAGTCCTGGTGGAAAACAGATCCCACACTGCTGCTGGTTGACACCCAGATATTCCCAAGAGGAAAAAAAGCCTTTCACATTAAACTCCAGACCCACTGGCTGTCTGGTTCTTGTGCCATCTGCATGGAAAACAAGCAAGGAAAATAATAAACCCATAGTCCAAATACTCCTCTTGCAGGGAGCTGGATGTTGGTGGCTGTAGGGGGAAGGAGTGAACACTGGGAGTGAGGGGAATTACCTGGATTCCAAAATCTACAAGCGTTCCAAGCTGGGATATTATGAGAAACCAAACAACCCTTTGGAATGAGCCCTCCACGGTCCCCATTCCCCTTCTGGCTCCTGCTCTGAGTCAGGAGTGCTCAGTGCTCAGGGAGCTGCTTCCCAGAGCATCCAACTTCCCACGGAGCTGCTCGGCAGAGGAAATTCCCGATTTGAGGATTATTATAAAAATCTGTGATGTCTGGAAAAGGAAACACTTCTTCAGAAAGCATTTTGCACACAAAGCCTTCAAACTGGCATCTCAGAATCCCTGAATAGTCTTTGAATAGCTCAGAGCACCAGTGGAGACCAGTAAGGCTCTTCTGATGGGAAGTGGAACCTGAGCTGAAATTTGGGAGGAGCTTGGATGGAGGAAAGGTTTTGCAGTGATTTCAGCACATATCAGACTTAGAGGGTTCAGGTTCCAGCTCCTCACAGCTGGGAAGGAGTGAGGTGAATACATTTCCAAGCAGTTTTCCAAGGAGCACAACCACCTGGCAGCTGGAAAAGGGAGATTATTTTTACTACATTTTGTAGTAAAAATGTTTCCCTGTTTTGTAACAGGGAAAACATTGAGAATTCTCTCCTGGAAGTCGTGCCAGTGCAGCCCTGGGTCTCCCCTGGCCTGCTTTTAGTCATGTTAATAATTCTGAGCTTACTGGGGACACACAATTTTCAGATTTGATTGGGATCCCCAAAACTTAGAGAGCCACTCTGTTGGCACCAGCTGATGTGGGCAAGCACCAAGGGCATAGAAAAGGGAATTGGATGCTGGAATTTCCAACCTACATCACAGCTTTTGCAGCAATTGCTTTAATTTGTCTCTTCAAATAACAGCAACTTTTAGGAAAGCTGTCATACCTGGGAATTGCCTGGGCACCTGAGTCCTTGTGTGAAGTGTTTCCCTGCTGCAGAGGGAAATATCGGCTTTAGGAAAGTTGCTGATGGTTCAAAACCTCTCCTCGTCAGATCTGCAGCCAACAGTGTATCCAAGCCATTTTGCTCCAGGCAAAGAACAGATTTTTATAGAACTGCTCTTCCTCATCCAAAAGACAGAGAGGGAAAAAGCCCCAACCAATCCTGAAGCGGATGGAAAAGTACAAATATTGGATAATTAGGAGTCACAGGGCAAAAGGAAGCCAAAAGAATTTCTCTTATTTCTGTCAAGTGGATAACATCCACAGGGAACAAAGGAAGTAAAACAAAAGAAATGAAAAGTCATTTCAAGTAATAGAAAGAAAAAATGTATACATTGTGTCACGTGTGAGTCAAAGAAGCCAGGATGGTATACACAGAAAACATATAAAATCTTGGTTCTCACACTAAATACGGAAGAAGCTTTCAGAAATGTAACTTAAATTTATTTAATTGGCCTCCAACCTGAAGTTGGGTTTACCAAGGATATGGTTCATGTTTATTTAGAAATGAAGGATTGAAAGATAAAAGTAGAGATTTTGCTGTGGGCTTTCCCCCCCCCCCCCAAGTTATTCAGGAGACTCAACGAGGACCCAGAGTTTAAGTGAACATGAAGGTTCACTTTTACACTTGGAGGTTAAGCCTCCTTTGTTTTCTTTTTTCTTTTTTGTGTTCTCAAAGAAGTGAAAACGATCCAGGGACCAGATTTGCAAACACTGCCTGTTCTTTCCAACCCCACTGTTACCTGCAGATGAGGAGTTGGTCACTTGGGCTTGACTTACAGCTGCAACCACGGCACTTACCAAGCTGGGTTGCATTTTTTTAATGCTGCCAGCACAGAAAAGCAAGCCCAGTTAGGATCCAACTCCAAATCTGGCCCTTCTCCTTAGATTCTTGCTCTGGTTTTACACATGATTTCAGATTTCCTCATTAGCCACTTGGCCCATGAAGGGTTGGAGGTAAGAAAGGCTGGGTTAGTTTGCAGACGATTGCAGAGTCCCAGCTGGCACAGAAAAAAAGGAAATTATGCTGTGCACATCTAAGATTAACAATAGACTAAATCTCCCTTAAATACCTTCAGCCTTTGAGGAGAGGCAGGTCAAAATCTCCTCCCAGCAAGCAGCTCTGTCATTACTGGAAATCTCACACTGTCCTAATTCTAATCCCTCAGAATCTGGGAATTACTTGGACTGTTACCCTTTTCCAACTGTTCCATAACAAAGTCCCACTGTGCATGTAGAAACTTCCACGTGCTTGTGTGTGTGTTTTTCTTGAAACCTTTGCAGCCCTTGGCTAAAATTAAACCAATTTTGACAAGAATTTGGAAAGCAGAAAGGTATTTGGGGTTTTTTTTTCTGATTTCATGCTAAACAGGCTGCCCAGCAGAGCCTTCAACAAAAAGATGTCACAGAGACAGAGGATAAAGCACAGGGAAAAGATGACAGAAATGTTTCTACCGTGGGAAACGTCAGTCAAAATTTTGTGTGCAACAACTTCTTCACAAGCACCCAGGAGATGCAGCTCCACCACCTCTGGAGCTTCTCTGGAAGCAGCACATTTTTCCTGGGAAAGCTCAGCACCCCACCCTCCCCTCAACGCCCTTCCAGTTCTGCTAAAGCTCTTGAGAGCAAAAAGAGACACCTGAGCACATGGCAGAGGCTGAGAATTTTTGGGTGTCACCAGAAGCTCCCCTTGGCCCACTGGTCTCTGTGGCCAGGTCTGCAGCCCTCAAATGTCACTTTATTTTGTTGTTAATCCCTTTTTTGGGTTAAAAGCTTCAGTAAAGGAGCACAACCAGCACGATCCAGAGCACTGGTGGGAAAATCAAAGACAGAGACAGTGCTGATGGTCACAATTAACGCACTGAACCCATTCCAAACATGCTCATATTTCTCAATAATATGGGAAAAGAGCATTTCCAATCCCTTCAAGGAACCTAAGAATTATCACTGCTTCCCCAAGCTCTGCACAGCCAGAATTGCTGTGGACAGCAAAGACAAGGGACATTAATAACAATTACTGCTCAATTAACTGCTGTCAAATCTGGCCACCAGGGTGTTTGCAGCTGGAGACAAATACAGGCATTTCTTCTATTCTGCTGTGTATTTGAACTATTAACTTGACATTTAAATTCATTTGTACCTTAATTTATTCATGTCTCTCCTTTTTTTTCGGTGGGTAGGACAGGCAGTCATGTGGGAATTACTTTTATTCAAAGTGAAATTTTCCCTGTTTCTGCAGGGCCGGGAGGCTCACAGATAGATGGTGGATAATTCAACAAGAAACTCCGAAGAAACACTTTGTCATTAAAGGTTTAGCTGCAGAAGGGTGTTTTCAAAGGAGCCTATTCATTAATATCTTCTCTTTTGTGTGAGTAACGCTGCAAAGCCCTTAATGTTTAATTTCTTTACATCTAAGGGGTGTTACTCATGGTGACAAAAGCTTCATTTTCACTGAGGCCCTGAGCTAGGCAAGATGTGGTCAGACTTAAGCAGAGCAAATCACTACCTTGCAAAATGAAGAAAGCTGATAGGAAATGAGGAGAAAATAATAGGCAGGCTTTTAGAAATGAATATGGGCGTAGTTTTTAATGGTGTGATGGTCAAGGGTTTATCTGAGTCTGTAATGTAACTTCATGTAACTGTTCTGGGCCTCTCCTCCCCCTTAAGCATTAAGTGTTTGCTTTGACTTTTTAAAAGATACAAAATGAAGAAAGCTGATAGGAAATGAGGAGAAAATAATAGGCAGGCTTTTAGAAATGAATATGGGCGTAGTTTTTAATGGTGTGATGGTCAAGGGTTTATCTGAGTCTGTAATGTAACTTCATGTAACTGTTCTGGGCCTCTCCTCCCCCTTAAGCATTAAGTGTTTGCTTTGACTTTTTAAAAGATACTTGTTTGCTTTGAGTTAATATTTGGAAAACGAAATCAGAGCTGTCTCCTGCCCTCAGCGAAAAAATACCAATATCATGACTGAGGTCTCAATGCATTATGGCTTGTGGAAATCTCTCTCTCACACAAAAAAAGGGTTTTTATGTGAAAGAAGTGTTTGCCCAGGCTTGGATTTTTTTGAGCAAGGCAATATTTTGAAGAGAAAGCTTAAGTTCTAGGTATTTTCTGGAAGCCAAATGAAGATATTCTCGATAACCCCATAGGTTCAGTGTTAGGTGGAGCCTCTACAAAAATTTCCCCTGGAAAAAACATCCCTGCCTGGGCCAAGGGCAAATTGTGGAAGAGCTGAGGAACAGCAGCAAAGCCTTCAGCTGAGAGGATGAAAGTTTCATCAGGATGTTTGGAAACTGAAGATATCTTGGTGTCTTTTAAAGTGGTTAAAACAGAAGACAACAGGAACCAAAGTCTATTTCCAGCATTCTTTTCTCCCACTGCGAGTGTAACCTGCTGCAACACAGCCCTGGTAACTCTCTCCCTGGTAACACTCTCTGTGTCCAGAGGAGGATTTGGAAGTAAAATAGTCCTTCCAGTGGTACTAAAATAAACAAAGGCAAGGACAAGCAGCCAGAGGAATGAAATCTCAATTATCTGCTACCCCTAAATACTTCCTGCTAGAACAATTTGTAAGTTGACAAACTTAATTAGCTTCTTTACCAATATTTTCCAGATGTTCAGATTTTTGTTGGACTGCTTCAACCAGATGTTTTCCATATTTTATCATATGTGGCAAATATTCACTCACACACAGACCAGTAGGCTCTGAAAATTAAGCTGATCCAAGGAGGTAATGTACAGGCCAGTGTAATAATCTCCAGAAAATGTAACTGGGAGCTGTGGCAAAGCCAGACACGTGTAACTATGGAAATAAATAACTTGGTAGTTGATCACTAAAAGAAGTAAAGATTTAAATGGTGTCAGTGGCAAAAGCTCCCAGATGTTAATGTTGGCAGATTTATAAAACAAGTCACAGGCTTGACAATCTTTGGAGAGCAATAAAATATTTCTTTTTGAGACACTCAACACTTGAGGCAATAAATAAAATAAATAAAATAAATAAAATAAATAAAATAAATAAAATAAATAAAATCTCCCTGTGGTGGTTGATGATGGGAGGAAGATTTGACAGTGAGAGAGAGGGGGAGAATGTAAGTGTCATTTTCTTCTTCTGATGAACACAATAGATCCAAAAGGGCAGTTTCTCGTATTATTTTTTATCTTTAAGACAACAAAAGTAGAAGAGGTGTCAGACGACTCATGACTATTTCCCACTAACACCAAAAAGGTGTGAGCAGCTGCAGAACTAATTGCTGGCATGAGCTCCAACTTCATTCCAGTAAAAGTCTCACTAATTAACACTTTAATCAATGTGAGGCAAAGATTAATGCACCATCCGTTGTGTTGCTGAAAAAAAACCAGAGAGTAAGAAACCACCAAAGGTTGTGCTGTGTCTATTCTGAAGTCACACACAAGCCTTAGGTCAGCATGGGGAGAAATCCCAAAGTAAAAGGAGCAAAACCAGAAGTGTCCCTGCATCAACAGGAATTTAAAGGTTTATTTCTCATCCCCTGAACTTCGTTGAATTTTGAATTGATTTTTGAATTTGAGCATCTTTGAATTCCCCTACCTGTCCTTCCCAGCTCATTGTTTCAAGCACAGCCCCCAAACTTGTGCTGGTCCAGGTGCATCAGGTATTGAGACACTTCAAGTGTGTTTAGAGAAACCCCAATTGGCTCCACAAAATCTAGCCCCTGGACGAAAATTCGTAAAAACACTTGGATAAAATCACAGACCTATCACAGCCAGAGCCCTGTGGATAAAATGATGAACTAAGGTCAGGCTGCACCTGCTGGGGTCATCCCCATCACACCCTGAGCCTGTGCACCCCTTCTTCCTCTCTGCCTTGTTCTGTGCTGCAAAAGTTCCCTCAAGCCCACACAGTAAAGACAGAAATGCAAACAGGACATCAGAGTTTCAAACATGGACAAAGGTTTTTAAAAGCCTTTTGAATTTTCAGTCTTTTTCTCGAATTCTTGCGAAGTTCCAGCCTTACAAAGGTGATCGTGAAAACATTATTGCAGGGTGTGGTGCCACATTTTATCCTGGGAGCTGGAGGGAGGGAAGAGACGAAAGACACAAAAGGAAAATATTTATTTTATTTGAAAAAGCCACATACAAAGAAATACAAGGAAATTAAATGTTGAGCGAGCTACTGGAAAGGTCTCAATTTTCTTTTGAAAGGGCATCATCATCTCCATCAAAATTAGTAGCAGTTCGCAGAAAATGTTAAAAAAAATTGTATCATCTATCACAAATAAAATGTGCCACCTGCTGAAAGCGTTGTCATTTTCCAAACAAAGACTGAACTCTTCCACCTCCTCTAGGTGAAAACAATTAACAACCCGGAAAGCTAATGATATGCAAATTGCCTCCATGGAAGAGTGGCTGATTTGCAATTCTTGCTGAAAACACCTTTGTTAAAGAGATCTAGAAAACAAGGTCTTCCCCTTCTGTACAATCTCTGGAGAAACAGACCCTTTTCTTGCCACATTAATATTCCTCCTACTATCTCTGGAGCACAGCCACCGCAAAGCTGTTCACTGAACGATTTAATGACTATTTCTATTAAAAATATAGTGTCTACCCTGTTGAATACAGAGTTTATCAAGGGACCTTCAGACATGATGGTCAGACCACTCTGCAAATGAAATCACACCCCCCACCAGAGCAAGTTTGGAAGCATCAGGTTAAAGAGCTGCACAGAAAAACTTTCAGCAACAAGTTACAGGGGCATGTAAGTGGCAGATAGGCTCTGAAGAAAATGAAAATGTTTAAATAGAGGCCATTTGGTGGCAGCTACAGCTAAAAAAGCATCTTTTAATACCATCTGCACCGCCCTCTAAAATCTGCATTGTGTTACATGCTCGAAATGGAAACCACGAATAATTCTGGGGAGCAGATCAGAAATGCAGTTTGCTGTGGTTGAAACCTGCACTCAGCAACTCTTCCCAAAGGGGTGGCTAAAACTGGGGGCTGATTTTTTAACTGCAGCACCCTCACCCTGTGTCTCCTTCTATCACCATTTCTGAGCGCCCTGAGATCATATTTAGGTAGGAAAGGACAGGAACAAGAGCTGGTTAATTTGTCCTTGTCTCCTTCACTTCAAATACTGCAGGATATGGATCCAAGTGATCACTTTTTTCCTGTGTGTGTTTCCAAAATGAAAGAAAGAAGCAGAGACTCCAGAACAGCGTGTGAAGTGTCTTGGTTTGGCTTATCTGAGCTTCTTCAGTATTTTATACAATTATTTATCCATCTGAAATCACAGTTCTGTAGTACAAAAACCTTTACAACTAGACTCCTGTGAGCTCCACCTGTATCAAATAATCCCCATGGCCACAGGTGTGACATAGGAAATATGAGCCCTGGCCAATATTTGAGGCAGAAATTCAGCTTGGATTCATTTGCTAGGAAAGACAGCAACAGGAATCCTCCCAGTACAGCATCGCTGAAGCCTGCAGTGTCCAGTTTGTAGGGAATTCCCAGCAGTTTCCTCTGCTTGCCTATGTGCATGTAAACTGGAAGTGTGTGTGTGTGTTACCCATGTCCTGCTTCCCTTGGTCTGTCCCCAGTCCTGGGAAGGACACCCTGGGCCATTCCGGGTGATTCACCTCTGCCAGGAACCGGTGCCTTGGCTTTTTATTGAGCTGTCTGTGTCTTGGGAAACATTTGGGGAATTTTGAGGCATTACAGGAGTTTTAAGCCTGTTTTTCCATCCTGCTGGTGCCATCTACTGCTGGATTTCGGCTCTAACAGAGGATGGTTTCCGAGGAGGAGCTGGGGGGTCCTGCCTGCTCCTGAGCAGGGGGTAAAGGCCCTTCTGTGTCATTTTGAACACTCACACAGAGCTGCAGCACCAACTGCACTTGTGCACCCACAGAAAGCCGAGCACCTCCTGGGACAGACCCTGAAATGCTGCTTAGGGCAGGGGAATGCAGTAAAAGTCTTCCAGATGGGAAAATACCCATCCAGAAAAGCAACCCTGATGAGATATTTGTGCGTAGAGCAGGTCTGTGAGGCGCTGTCCTCCCTCTGACACTCCCTGCACTTTGCTTTGTGCTCCTAATCTGTTAAGAATCTGTGTTTTGAGTGATCCATTTTCCCTGGGTCAGGCCACCTGGACATTGCAGCTCCCACCTGCACCTCAAGGGACAGGAATATCCAAATCAGCCAAATTAGTGAGGTTCGGCTGCTGGGCTCTGGCCAGGACAGCGAGGGGTCAGTGCTGGGGCCCAGGACAGGAGCCAGGCGATTCCAGGACTTGTGTTACCACATCTGAGGCTGAACAAAAGACACAAAATCCATGAACCAAGGCTTAGGCAGTCCCAGGTACACCTCCCCCTGCTCCCCAGCACTTGCAGCATCAGCCAGGACTTACCTGCAGTTCTGTCCTCCCACCTACCTGTGCTCCTCATCTCGCAGGTCTCAGGGAGGGCAGCTGTCAGAATATCAGAGCAGTTCTGTCCTGGCTGCCCCATGGCTTTTAGAGCACCCAGGGAAGAGCACAATCCTTCCCACAATGTGTTGGAGGGGAAAAGAACTGCATTTACCACATAAACACCACCTGTTATTGTTTGAGGAGCCAAACAGGGCCTTTGGTGAATCTGTGCTGTGAGCCAGGAGCACAAGAAGACTGGTGGCATCAAACCAGAATAATTCTACCCTTCTGCCTCTGTACTTTGTAGCTTGTCTTTGGGTGTTTTGGATGGAGCACAGTGCAGAGAACCAGGTAGGGCTTAGATTGTTTTATGAACAGGATTATTTAACGTAGCTGCTTAAAATAGGAACTAATTAGACCTATTGGGCTGGGAGAATTTACATGTCAGAGAGAACTCGAAATGGCTTTATAAGCTTTCTTCCTGAGTTTAAACTTTCCCATTTGCTTTCAGTACTGTAAGCTGTAATAATCTTTCCTTGGATAAACAGAAACATGCCACCCTCCAAGAAATACAATTCCTGAAAGCAAAAGATGAAGATCTGTCTGGCAGGGAGGAAAGGATGCTTTGCTCCAGGACTTTTCTAGGTTGAGACAAGCAGGAGAACAGGCAGCTGAAATTCCCAATGTGCTTCATTTTGGATTGAGTTCAGCAAATCTCCACCTTCTGCCCTCAACTCTTGGCTGTTCATCCCACCAGCAAAGGAGCAAAGGGAGCTGAGACACCGAGGCTCTGCTGCCACAACAGCAAATCCTTGTATCCAGTACATTTAAATAATCTTGCTTTGCCTGGGGCTCTGCAACAGATAGCAAGCAAGTGGAATGGGGAGAGCCAAAATAAATTATCTGCTGTTGACAAAGCCACCCACCACGGGCAGGTTCAGGTGAGCTGAACGATGCTGAGAACGAAACATCAGATGGTTGAGGCTGCTCAAATTAATTTCAGAGCCCCAAAACAGAGCAGCTTCAGAGCAAAATCCCGGTTTCCAGTAACAGGTTTGCAGCTGAGGCACCCTCTAGTGGCACACAGACATCGCTTTTCCTGGAGCAGCGAACCGGATGGGAGCTTTCCCCCTTCCCTACAAATCCCCCTGTTCCCCTGGGGATCAGGATGACACCGTTCCACAAAGAACATTCCCCATGTGCTGTAATTCACATATTAATTTTGTTACACTGCTCTACGTTGGTTTTGCTGGAAAATGGCAACAAAAACATAAGCAGCAAAAGGCCCAAATCCAGACGAACAAACAAAAAAGGATTGCTTTGCTGCCTTGTAGCTATTCCAGACCAATATTAAGGAGCCCAGTAGGAGCCTTTTAACTGAGTTGTGCAATGTATTAAACTTGATCTCATTTTCAGATCTCCTGAACTATGCAAGAGCTGCATTTATTGCTCTGTAGCAGCACAGTCAGGTGCTGTAGCAAAGGCAAACATCCCAGCCAGCTCATTCAGTGAGAGCAAACCCCAAACTTGCAGCCAGAGCTCCTCTTCCTCCCCATCTGACCTAAATCTGTGGCACTCTCTGAGCATGTCATGCTTGTTTGAAGAACAACATCGTTGGGTTTAGAAGTCAATGAGAGTCTGACGTATTCAGCACCAGCAGCATTCCTCTCCAAATGAATATCCCAAACCTCCAGGCTAACAACACTAATGGTGGTAAGATCCTACCCCTTTGTGAATTTAAGCCTTCATCTGCCACTTGGAATATTTTTTCCTCCCTTCCTATCCTGTCCATACCATCTCCCATACAAGAATATTCATAAATTATTCTCTAATTGAAGACTAGGATTTTTTGTTTTGCTTGTTCATACATCAATCCCAGAAAGACAGGCTTTGCAGGACTGGGGGGAAAGCCATTTTTGAAGGGAAGGCAGTAGATTTGGGGTGACCTTCCAGTACTTGAAGGGAGCTGACAAGAAAGACAGAGAGAGACTCTTTACAAGAGCCTGGAGTGACAGGACAAGGGGGAATGGCTTCACACTGACAGAGAGTAGGATTAGATGGGATATTGGGAAGAAATCCTTCCCTGTGAGGGTGGGCAGGCCCTGGCACAGGTTCCCCAGAGAAGCTGTGGCTGCCCCATCCCTGGAAATGTCCAAGGCCAGGTTGGACGGGGCTTGGAGCAACCTGGGATAGTGGAAGGTGTCCCTGCCCATGGCAGGGGGTGGAATGGGATGATTTTTAAGGTCCCTTCCAACCCAAACCATTCCATGATTCCCCCAGCCTGTGTTGTGACCCCTCCAAAAAAATCTAAGTCCCTGAAAGTCTGATGGTGCAGTTATTTCTGGGCAGCCTCTCCAGAAACATTTCTGTGGTGGCATCTTTATATATCAGGGAGGAAATTTGTAACCTCAACCTCCAGCATGACAAAGGGACAGGGCACAGACCCTCTGCTTTGCATAAAGCTACCAGGGCTCCCCAGGAAGAAAGGACAGGTACAGGGACAGATCTGAACTGCTACAGGATTTAGAAAAGGAAGAACAAAATATTTTTCATCTGTCAGCATTTCTTAAGTTTCGCTGTCATATCCCAGCACTGGTAGCTCTTTCCTAGGCAGATCTTATCTTCCAAACCACATTGCTCTCACTCGGGAGAAAGCCATAAAACGCCTGGCGTAGGAGACGTGCGTTGAGGCTGGAAAACCAAATCACTCAGGTTATCCAGGCTGCAGGATGCTGACAGATTCCAGAGGGGAGAATTGTCCTGCACTCAGTCATCAGAACCCCAGAGCTGGAAACTTCAGCCCCCATTTGCTCAGAGCATCTCGGTATTGACGTACAAGGAGGCCGTCGGTCTGCACAGAGCGCAGAACCAGAACTTAATGAGTTTTAAAGCTCCAACCACAAACTCTGAATTATCCTCCACCTGCATTTCGTAAACAGGATTATGCTGGACTTGCCTATTTTGAAATATGACCACTTCTCATATGGCTGGGCTGCCCCAGCTCTGCCCCAGGCCTTGGGTGTCTGCCCTCATGGGCTCTTGCTGTTTTGTTCCACCTTCATCATCCACTCGTGTACAAGAGGGATCATTAGGTTTCTTTCCCTCTGCTGTGCAATGACTTTCACAGAGCTTTCTGAGCTTCCCCTCTGCTGTGCAATGACTTTCACAGAGGTTTCTAACAGGGGCTTTTCCCAGGATCAGTTTCTCGTTTGGGTAAAAATAATTGAGAAGGCAACATCCTTCTCAATTGAGGGTGATTTTATTCATTTGAAGGAAACCTTTCCCATCTAGAACGAGGGTGTGTTTTGCAACCCTTCTGAGCTGGGCACCATTTTGCCAAGTCACATTATGGGACTGAAATGGGCCGTGAAATGCTTGCTAATTGCTGCAAGATTTAAAAAGGAAAAGAACAGACCTGTTCAACAGGGTTCCCCTGGAGCACTTCTGCTCAGAAGGGCGAAGTGGAGGAACAACAATGCAAAACGCACCCTGCTCACTGAACACCAAATTACTGGGATCACTTTCTAACAGCGAATGAAAAATATGTAAAGGTAATTATGATTTTTTTTTCATTGTTTTCAATAAATCTAAGCCTCTAATTACCCACAGCTTTTATGGGAGGGTTTGGATGAAGTGTGTTAGCTCTCTCTTTCCTCAGGGTTCAACAGTTGCAGGGCTTGTTTCAGTAATCCCAGATTATTCTCTCATTTTACCTGCCCCCTTGCTCCATGAGCCTGTTTGCATTCAGAAATTTGTTTGAAGAAGTTTGCAGCAGTTACATGACATAATGCCACTGATACTGAAATTACTGGAGCCTGTTTCAGTCTGTCAGCTTGACAACAGAGCAGAATATTGTGTTTTCAGAAGGAACTATTCAGGATACTACAATTTTGGGGGTTTTAACGCACTCCACTCGAATTTCCAGTAATTTCAAGCGGCCATTTGGCATCCAGTTGATTTCTGTATCAGTTTAGTAACCAACCAACTCAATTCAAAGTGGATTTAAGCTAGATCCTGAGAGTGGACACCCTTAACCCCCTTAATGGACACAGCTCCATTGGAAACTGTTTTGTAGACAGATTTTTCTGCCTAAACAGAAGAGTCCAGAGCCAGGGTTGAAAGATGATGGTTCACAGAATAACAGAGGTTGGAAAAACCTCCCAGACCATTGAGTCCAACTTTGGCACCCAGCCCAGAGCACTGAATGCCACGTCCTTGGACACCTGCAGGGATGGAACCATCTGAGTTTCTCTTTGGTGAACAGCGGTGTCAGGACACAGATGGACTGAGGGACAACAGCCCAGTGTCCAGAACTTGTGTGGCCACCAGGAAGTCCAGACCACCTATTCTGGAGACCACAGACTGAAAATACGTGAAATCCATGAGTTCTAACCAAGGCTAATAAAAGGCTTAGAGTGGCTACTGGGCTGTTCCTCCAGACAAAATACAAACTGTGTGTCAGGGATTAAGTTCTAACCAGAATAAACCAGTGATCAGATTTGCAGAGATAGGGATCTATTTTATATGGTACTAAGCATTCTGGCCTTGATTAAGCAGATTATTTCTGAACAACTTTAAATCAGCTGGAACACTTCCTGGATAAGATAAAACCTCATTTATGTGCAACTGGGAGATTATTCCAATTGCATCAGCTGGCTTGATAAAAAAAAAAAAAAAAACCATTGGCTTTACCTGCCAGCCCTGCCTTGCTGTGTCCTCTGAGCATCATGGCTCTGTTGCTGCCACTGTAACACACTGGGGCATTTTATCTGCAGTCGTATGGAGCCAATTAAGTGACTCATTGACAATGAACACCCATCATTTGGGTGAATGCACCTGAATAATCCTGGATCGGAGCTGTTGGAGGGGAAGGGGTGAGGGAGGAGAGTAAAGAGTTTGTTCTCACTGGAAACACCCTGGTTCTCCTTCACTTCTGGACTCCTGGTCCCTGCTCCCAAAAAAATATAAAAAACCAACAAACGTCTCATCTCCTTCTAATCCTGGTCCATGCAAAGGATGCTGGAATCCTACAGCTCTCAGGGATGCTGCTGGCTCAGGGGGCAGATCCCAATGGATGCCCCTCCCACCCACACCATGAGGACTCTGATTTTTCTGTATTTTTCGTTTACCCAGGAAATTTGCCAAAAAAAGAAAAATCACCTCTGCTCCCCACACTCAGAGGTTACTGGGGCTGCAAAGTCGAGCACTCAAAGTAAGGAAAAAAGAGTTTTAGAGCTTCTGTGAGCATTCTGAGCTGCTCTGTAGGTACAGACCACAGCAGAGCTGCCTTATTGATACCCAGCACAGAACTGCAGGGCTGAATATCAAAGCAAGGAGTGGCCTCTAAGATCTCTGCCTCATTTGCTGCAGTTGGGGAAACTCTCTAATAGATGAGGCAAAACCTTAAAGAAGGAACAGCTTTGTGGGTAAAAGCACTTGGATATTGTCCTGGAAAACTGATTCTACCCAGCGATTCCCTTTGAGTGAAGAAATTTGCTTAAACCAAACTTTTTTCAAGTGATCACCAATTTTATTGCTCCTTTTCAGGGACACAACAGACAATCTGTGTGCTTATTCGAGGAAGTGCCAGGCACTGATAGAGATAAAATCAGCAGCAATTGCAAAAACAAAATGGTTACTTGTAGCCCAGAGATATGGAGGAACTACTGCTTTAAGGAGATAATTTCGTATGTCCTCAAAGCTCTGGATAAGAGAAGAGAGGATGACAGAACCAAATGTCTGACAAGATCAATGTTTTAGAGTTTAGGTTTTCCTTCTTCAATGAAGAAAAATGATGGTGCTTTTAATGAATGGGAATCATTGTTATATTGAGCTTCACAGGAAAAAAAAAGAGTGCAAAGCTCAAATACAGGGACAGTGCACCAGTTTCTGCTAAGTTTGGCAAATGCTTCTTCAAAAAAGTACTTTTAAATAGTTAGGAAATAATTGTTAAATAACTTCAAAGGCAAGAAACAAAAATCAGCAACTTTAGTGTTTTTCACAAACTCAAGCCCATATGGTTTTGTTCACCAAATGATGAAAATCTGTGTATTCCTGGTTGGATGTGTCTGTCCTTAGAAGGGAAATCCTTTATATCAAAAACCTCAGGACTTAGGGAATTCCAGGTGCCATCCCCCAAAGTGTTCATTCCATTCTGGAGCAGGCTGGGCTGGTTGAAGAACTGGCAGCTGATTGTGCTTGGAACAAAGTCAGGAAAGGACCTTCTCCCTGCATTAAATGAATTCATTCTTGTGGATTCCTTGCTTTGCTTGTTCTGATCCAGTTCAAGTCACTGCAGTCACATTAAAAAGGGCTTACTGAGTTTGGCAAGCATGATTGTTAAAAGTTTTCAAATCACATTTGACTTAATTCAACTTATTTTCAGTTTGCATTTACGTTTTGTTCAGGGTTTGAAGTCCTGGAAATTTTTCAAAGAACACTTCGAAGTTATCACCATTTTTATTCCTGCTAGTATTGATCGGCCTCAGGGGAAATAACAAGCCCTTCTCTTGTGCAGAATTGTAAATGCAAAATAGCTTTCTGTTGAAATACATAAACCTTTTGTGTCTCACCACGATCTGAGAATTATTAGAGGGGGTGTATCCTTTAATAACTTTGAAAAATGAACAGACTTACAACAGCTGGGAAAGGTTTTAACATACAGCTGTTAAGGGAAATTTGCAGGAATTCATGATTCACATCTGAATTTAAGGCTGGGTGAGATTAAATATTTTCTACCAATACATCTTCATATTGAGACATTTGGGATTCTGGCTTTTGAGCAAATGCTAGGCTGTCATACATAATCTAAATGTTTTTATTGGCAAATGAAAGGAAATTGTGAAATTGCTTTTCATAACCTTTGTTTTAATTAGGTCTCCACTTTCTCATTATAATAATAGACAGTCCCCTAAGACTTTAAAATGGGTATTTGTTTTCTTCACCCTCTGACTCTATGCAATCCCATCCCGTTTATTACTTCAAGTCATGTGGTAGAAGCCAGAGTGCAGCCAAACGCAGGCTGGCAGAACCAGACTCCATCTCCAGGTGAGGGTAAACCTGGTGGAAGCTGGAATCTCTATGTGCAGACCTGGAAGTACCTTCCAAATTCTGCACTAACTGTAAAAGCCACACCACTTATAAAAAATGTAATATCTGGAGGGTGGACACCTGAAGTCATCAAAGAAGCCCCTTTCTATTTCCAGAGCTGTTATGGAAGTGGGTTTGATGTGCTCCCAGATCCATAATTCCAGCAGAACCAGGGGTGAGGGACAGAGCTGCAAGGCTGGGAAGGGCATTGGCACAGGGGCTGAAGTGCCACTCTCACTTTGTTCCCCTTCAGCTCTTCCTGATCCTCATCATTCTCAGAGTCTTGGGGCTCAGGGATTTTCTGGTGGAACCAGAGCCGAATTGAAGAGCCATGACAGTGATGGGATGAGAAATGTGCAGAAAAGAAAACACCTCAAAAGGGAATTGTAAATAAAGAGCAAAGAAATAAGGGTGAAATGGGCAGATTTAGGGACAAACTTAACAATTAGAAAACTGCTCTGAGAAGCTTTTTGCTGACATTAGCTGGTGATTCTCCTCCTTCCCTCCTTATTCCTACAGGGAGAGTCAAGAATCACTGCAACTCGCGCATTCCCTGGATTTATGGGGATTTATGGCCCCAGGAGCAACCAAACCCACAGTGCCTTCTCTGCTGGCTCAGAGCAATGATACAGAGCTCCCCGTGGGCCAGAGACACACACAGGCTCTAACCTTGGCTGAACTTTTCCCCCATCAGTCTTGATAATTGATGGAGCCCAAAGAGAAATGACGGCAGTTTAATAACGCTCGATGGTTACTGGGTGACTGCTGGTGTGTGACTAAAGCAACATTTAGGTTAGGCATTACCCAAAGCTTCTCAACAGGGGCCACGGGGGGAAAAGAAAAGCAGGAAATGGGAAGAAAGGCTTCAAAAATTGGAAAATAATTCTTATTTTGAGATTCTTCCATAGGAACATGGCATTTTCTCATCTGCTGGTGTGGCAGATGTCGGGCTTTGGAGGTGTTCCTCAGGTATGAAATCATTGATTAAAACCTGCATAAATAAGCAAGGCAGTTTTGCATCTGTTTCCCAGGTACAGCAGGATCTCAATCTTCTTGCCCCATTTTCTGCTGACATGAGAGCAAAAGTAGATCCAACAATAATGATGGAAAATCTTAAGGAAGCAGATTTATTAAGATCCATTATGCTGAAGACCTGTTTGTAATATCTTGCAGGACCGAAGCTCAGTCATGTGAAATACTCCCCCCCCCAAAGCCTCAAAAATACCTCAACAAGATGGATTATGTGACTTTTTACCTTTGCACTGCCATCATTCACATCTGCCACATGTAGGTGTCCATAATGTACTGACAAATTGCTAAGAGATCACAGAATCACTGAAGCTGGAAAAGAGCTCTGAGATCATCAAGTCCCACCTGTGCCCCATCCCCACCTTGTCCCCAGCCCAGAGCTCTGAGTGCCACCTCCAGCCCTTCCTTGGGCACCTCCAGGGATGGGCACTCCAAACCTCCCTGGGCAGCCCCTGCCAAGGCCTGAGCGCCCTTTCCATGGGGAAATTCCTGCTGCTGCCCACCCTGAGCCTCCCCTGGCCCAGCTTGGGGCCATTTTCTCTTGCCCTGGGCACCCACCCGGCTGCCCCCTCCTGTCAGGGAGTTGTGCAGAGACACAAGGTCCCTCCTGAGCCTTCTTTTCTCCAGGCTGAGCCCCCTTCCCAACTCCCTCAGCTGTTCCAGACCCTTCCCCAGCTCCATTCCCTTCCTGGACATACTCCAGCCCCTCAATGTCTCTCCTGAAGGGAAGGGCCCAGAACTGGACACAGCACTTGAGGTGTGACCTCAATGAGATGCTCCCTATAGAGGCAAATTCCCATCTTACCAGAAATTTGCTGCTTCCAAAAGAGAATATCAAAGAAACGACAGCCTAGAAAAAAATAGAGCTGAAAATTTCACACCAAATACACAAAGTTTTTGTCTTTCCAGCTGAAGAAAAATTGTCAGTGATTAAGAGCTCTTAAAGACCATTGACATGCAGATGATGAGTTCTGCTAACCAGCAGCACAAACCTTCATGGTCTAAAGCAACTCATTGCAAGAGTTCAATCTTCTGTTCTTTATAGCTCTATAATATACATTTGGTTCAGAAAGTTGGTAGGACAACTGATGCTGTGAGCTATAAAATACTCAGCTCACAACACCAGAAATACCTTTGGTTACAGAGATCTGAAGCACTTATAAGAACAGAGAAGATACAACAAGCTCCCTGATTTCCTGCAACACTGAAAAATGGTTTTCCCTTCTCAGCCTGAAGAAATATGTCTTCATGGAAAGCAAAATCTGGGATCATAAGGAATATCTGAAGATCTCACAGCCAATATATCACCATGAGCTATGGTGAAGGGAGTGATGGAATAGAATGATCCTCATGGCCAAATGTTCAGGAGCTCAGCATCCAAAACGTTGAGTTGCTTTAAAAATCAGCCTGCTCCTTCTGGAGTCTAGCTGGGAGCTGATTTCCTTTGAAAATCTGGCTGTAATCATGCACAAACAATGTTCTCCTAATAAAAGAGCCACCGTTGGCTGCATGTTTAATTTATGTGAATTTAATCCTCCATGATAATGCCGTGAGTCTTGCTGAGAACTGCTGCCCATATGTAGAGAACAAATTCACATTAACCACAGCAACACAAGTGCCTAACTTGGCCAAACCGTGGAGCCAAAATCTGGGACTTGCTAACGTATCAATATGGAAGACATATGTTCTTTGGGATATAAATTATGATGCTTTTCATCATATTACTTGTGCAGTCCAGTTTATGGAGTCAAGCAGCTTAGCAGAGCTTGTTTGGATAGATGGAAAAAGCATGAATCACAAGAGGAATTCCCAGAGCTATGGTTTGATAGGCACCTGTTTACTCTGGGCAATGTGGGTTCATAGAGCTCAGTTAATAGTCAGGATGAGCAAAGCTTTCCTCCTGTGTCCCATCTGGAAACACAGGTGCCACAACTTGTCTGTCACAGACTCGCTGTCTTTATTACACTCAATTTAACCAGAGAAATCAGAGCTTCTGGAAAATAGCTGTTGTAAAAACAGGTATACATTTCACTAAGCAATTATGAGCCTGCCTTACATTGTTTCAATGGCTGTGGCAAACATTTCTCAGGCAAAGCAATTAAATAAATTAATGGTTCAAAAGACACAGGTGCCATGCCTTGATGTTTAACATTCCTTCTTTAGGATTCTGAATATGCTGGGACAACAGATTCACTGGGTAGTACTGCAAGTGTTGCTCATCTCTGGGGAATTTCTAACACCACTTCCTTTAACCAGCATTGCTTCTCCAGCCTGAAATCCTAAAAGCCATTCCTCACAAAAAGCTGTTAATTCCGAAGCACTGCAGAGAGCATCTGCAATTCCCATTACCTCCGTTGAGCAAGGTCATCACAGGGATAAACACATTCCACGTCACATTTATGATTTCAGAAAAACAAGCAGTGCACAGCTTCGATTTGCTTTTCACTTGAACTGAGAAACAAAATTAACACTGTGGCTGCTGCCCACTCCTCTTTGCTGAGAATGTGGGAATTACAGTTTTTCCAGCCCAACACTATGGACCCTGTGCTCATTAGGCAGGGTTGGCAACATCAAATTGAAAGACCAGTTGGGCAGCCCAGAATTCTGGCCTGTGTTCAACTTTGAAAGGCACAAGGAGATAAAAATAGTGATTTTCCAGTGTTTTGCTGTAGGTGTGCAGTGATATTTGGGTTAATCCTGGATGGGAAACGAGGCAGTGCTGTCTGTGCTGTCCTCACTGCAGGCACCACGGCAGGAGGGTTTGCAGGTAAACCACAGTTCATCCTCCAGAGCTGAAAACACGGGGCAGCTCAGAGCAGAGACCCCGATTTCGGCCTGGATGCAATGTATTTTTGTTAACATGGCATTCACAGGGACTTTTAATCCAGAAATCTCCTCTGTCTCAGCCAATGGCTCTCCCTGTGCACTGATGGGGCCTGCTGAGAGCGGAGCTGTGGCTGAGCACGTGAACGCCGTGGTGTGGATTCATCATCTTGTACCTCTGCTGCTTTGGGCAGCTCTGTGCAATTCCCAGCTTCCCCCTGGAGCACTGACACATCTCCTCACCCTGTCCAGCATTTCTTGCTGGAGATTCAATGCAGGGAGCTTTTAAGTTTCCCTGGATCAGCAGAGAGGAGTACCCTCACATCCATGAAAACACCCCGGCGTCCCATCCACCTTCGGCACCTCGGCTGAGGTAGGAAACATCCTGAACACAACAGGGTTAAAACCAATCTGACAAAGGAGGCAGAGCATGGAAAATATGAAGAGAGTTCTGTGGTAGCACATCTGAACCCAGCACAGCGCTCCCATCTGCAATCACTTAGAGGTGCCCCAGTAAAGCGCAGCCCGGAATGCCTGGCTAATAAAGTGTCAGCAGCAGGGGGATTACGAGGGAGATTTACAAGAGTGCATGAGTTGAGTTGCTGCTGGAGACATCCGATACACTCCGTGTTTGATTCCAGGCTTTGGGAAGGCAATGAAATAAGCCCTGGGACTTGTGTTGAGAAGCATTTTGAAGTGCTCACTTCTGCCCCGCGTACCTGCAGGAGTCCTGGCAGCGCTGCCTGCGGCACCTCGCCTGCCACATGGGTCTGGTGCTGCTCACATTCCCTTTTTAAACAGCAGCACAGAGAGAAAAACCTCTCCCCTGGCTGCCAGGATGACAGTCCTAAAGGAAGAGCCGGGATTAATGCCCTGATGTGACGTGCGGCTTTCTCCTTGTCCCACTCCTGGCCTTCAAAACTTGTGTGCACTGAAGTAAAAACCACCACGTTTGGACCAAAACTTGCCAGAGCTACGGGGAGGTAAAATCTGTAGATTTTTCACAGGTTCTTCTCTAATTTTTAAAGGATGGTCTTAAATAGACATGTGATAACTATTTATATCTAAATTGGATAAAGCATGAATAAACACACTGCGGTGAACACACCGACCTGGAAAGCTTCATTAGAGGAACAAATGCTGCTTTTTCAATCTCTGAGTGATGAACTTACCAGCTACAGTTTCAAATGTGTTTTCCTTTTATGAAGTGGACTTTCCAGGAGGCAATTAGAGTGATTTGGGCAAAACAAAGAGCGAAATATTTTCCCTTCATTGTCTAAAGCAACAGAAATAAGTACCAAGCTTATTACTCACTCCCTGAGCAAATGAAAAGAGAAAACATTTTGTGCTTTGTTCCTGCACAGGACACAGGGATGTAAAATGGGCAATAACCTCAGCCACAGCTCTGTCATTTATGACAAAGCTGGGCTGTGGCTCCAGAGGGATGATAAAGCTCTGGAAGTGCTGAAGTGTTTGCAGGAAGAGGCTGCTCAGCACCATCTATCAGCCCAACCCTTGGCAGCCCATCAGACTGAGCAGCCCGAGTGCCCCCTTGAAGATGTGAGGGACTGTGAAAGCAGGAAAGGAATGGGAACAAGGAATGCACTTGCCCAACCTAAGAGAGTAATTGGAGATATTGTTCCCTCTGGATATCCATCAAGCCTGGAGGCTGAATTCTGGCCCCATGGGAGCTGGTGGCAAACCTCTATTGATTTCAGCAAGGTCAGGATTTCAGCGGTGATTTATGGAATGGACTAACATGACATTTTAACAATCAGTTTTAGTAGTTGGAAGTGTTATTCACTGCAGAGGTAAAGCATTGTTTGATTTTATGTGACAGTGTACCTTTAACAACAGGCAACCTGCAAAGCGACAATATAAAAGGCAGCACTTAAATTGCATTATGATGAGGAATGACACCAGGGAATGAAACCAAGGGAACATTCCCTTTCATTCCTCTCATACTTTCAAAAGTCAACAGTTATGAAGACGCTGTTATTGGTAAATTTAAATCCCCTTTCCTCAACTTTACAGCTGTTTGCTTGCAGTTTCCTTCATCTCTGGCAAAACACAAGGATTAGTTTTTCACTATGAACGATGGGTTTTTCTGAGCAAGCACAACAATCCACCAACACACGTGAGTTGTTCATGGGGTGTTGCAGGACAAAGAAGAAAAACCAGATCTCCTCTCCAAACATTTGGCTGAATATATACATTAATAATAGCTGTAATAATCTCTTTGTAAGGTCTTTTGTTAACTCTGCCATTCATAATCATTTCCAGGGAAATTAGAGTAGGTCTTGGGACAACAATTTCAGGCTTTTATAAATAATAGGAATAAGAGTTGTAAAAATCACGTCTCTGTGGTTTGAGATTTTCTGCCACAAGGAACAGAAAATGCTTTAAGCAGGGCATATTTACAAATAGACAATGACTGGTTTTATTATAACAACGTGTTTTAATTCTGGTTTGATTTTCCTTTCTTTTGGTTAGGATTTTTTGGGGGGGCAACATATCTTTGTCACCTATATATGTGATCACAGGAAGGGAGCAGCTCCACTTGACTTCCCCAGCTACACATCAGGACCAGAACACATTTAACCCATAACAGGAGGTAAATTTGCCCATTTCCCCATGCTTGGATTAGGTTTTGAGTATTTTCAGCAGAGTTCAGCAGCAGTGCTGGCTTCTGCCATCTCTGTGCCTGCCAGTCCCAGCCTGGCTCCCTAAAGCAGCAGCCACGTGGTCACAGCAGCACAGACCCAACCTGCTCACAAACACCTTTGGCATTTGAGAAGTTCAAAGCCCATTTTTCCTTTCCTCCTGAAAATCCCCACTTTAAATCAGAGAACTTGGTCTGGAGCCCTCAGAGGGTTACAGCCCTGGTGACTCAGCTGTCCACTGGTGCCTGGGTGTGATGTTTCCTTGGTGAGCTTTGAGGATTTCCACTCCCAGCTCAGGGAAGAAAGTCCCTGGCACAGTAATGGGGGATGCTCACGTTTTTCCACATTTCTTTTCTTAACTGGCTGTTTTGGTAAATTAACTTTTAAAAAAACTTAATCAAGAAAGCCCTTCATTCTGCCTTGATTTTCCAAAGGAGTTAGCAGCATTCCCAGCTTTCCTTTGGCGTGCCTGTTAGCTCTGTTTTTGTAACCCCACTATCAAGCTCCTGCACATTAAGCCATTCCCAAACATCTCCACTGCATTTTGCATCCACACAAGAAAAATAATCCAGCTCTGGTAGAGGCTCAGAGCTTCCTCACCTTTAATAATCCCAGTTTGGTGTTAGTTGCCATTAAAAGCAGCTGATGATTCAGAGGATGAAGCCCTGCAAAAATGTTGTTTTGTAGAATTGTTCCTTTCTACCAAAGCAGTCACAGGTATGTCTGAATTCATTCAGCCGACCTGTTCTTCCAGTCCTTTAGAATTACCATTTTCTAATTGTCCAGGAAAATTTATTGCTTCTTTCAAAACAATGAGGAGGGGAAAAAAAAGCCTCGTTCAAAATCAAATGAGTTTTAATGACCAGCTTTGCAGTAAGGCAAAGTGCATCCTGGTCCTGCCTGGGTTTGCATTAAAAAATCAACTCTGTTCATTTCTAGGTGACCTTCCATACTTTAGGTTGAATTTTCTCACTTTATCGGGCTTTTATTTCTATTTAAAATGACAAATTATCCTCATAATATTTGGGTCTTCTTTGTCAAAAACTAACATACACAATTCTTTTTAGCATTGCTTTTATCAGGAGAGAAAATAATCTTCATATTTATTGACATTTTATTACCTTGCTCACTCTCTAACTTTCCAAAATTGGCCAAGTTTGGAATATGCATTAAATATTAAACAGAAAAAGGGAAATTCTCTAAACTCCATTCACCACCATATGTGGAATAACAAAAAAGTACAAAGGAAGATGAAGCAGTAAGTCCATGGCATTCCAGTTCTCAGAAAACTCTTAAAAATATAGATCTTGAAAACATAATTTTTTTTCCAGAACTCTCCAGAAAATGAAGAGTTTTAGGATTTCAAATCTTCCCATGAAATTTTGTGTTTGAGAGCTGCTGGGATCATAACATTAATGTGATTTTATGTGGTCAATTATAAACTCAGAGTCCTGTGTTTGAGTGTATCATAAAGGTGGAATTTTTCCTGTGTTGAACAGGAAGGGACAAAAACATCATCGCTGAGGCTGCTTGGTCTGGGATCAGAGCCCCTGAGGGGCTTTCAAAGCAGACACTGAAGCCCATGGGGTGACTGCCAGCAGGTCCTGGGAGAGAGATAGGGACACTGGTGGGTGGTTTTGGTGCCAGATGAGAGCCAAGAAATGCAACCCCTGCTTCCCCCCATCCATCCTCAAAGCCTGAATGTCCCCAAAATCCTGGGCACATTTTCCTGCCCCTTTGGTCAGGCTCAGGGGTTTCCTCAGATCTCCCAGCCCATCCCGAACATTCAAGGTCCTGTTTGTTGTATTACTGAAAGGAAACATTTGCATCTTCCTCATGGCTCAGAGACTTTGGAAGATTTTTTTTCACCCCTTCATTTTTCAGGAGTGAAAGCAAATCCAGCAGCACCTCAACCCTGCCCAGAAAAGATGTTCCTCTGGTGAGACATTCCCTGCCATGGGCTGCCAGCCTTCACTGTGCTGTGGGGTGCCCACCTGAGGCCAGGCAGCTCCATCCTTTCACCTCCACACTCCTGACCAGTTGGGAAATCCCAGCTTCCCAGCCCCCTGAGGCTTTCTGCCCACCCTGAGGCATTTAGGGAGCATCGGTAAACTAATCCAGATTTCTTCCTGTAGTTTTGCTCACAGTTCCCCTCTGGCCAAGGACAAGGAAAGGCCAAACGTGAGCCCAGCTTGGTGCCAGAACAAAGTGGCTCAGACGAGGCCGATTCCCAGCGGCAGAAGCCCCACCAGGAGATGACACAGCAGCTCCCTGCCACTTTCTCTATCTGATCACACAATTCCTTAATCAGCACAGACAGTGCTGGCTGTCAGAAAAATGTCCCATGAATCAGCTTTCATCTGCGGGGAACAGGTTCTGCTTTTGCAAAACTAAAGGGTGCCCAGTTGTTTTCCATGTCCCTGCCCTTCCCAGGCTCTCCCGGCCCTCATGGCTCCGCACGTAAATGCAAAGGAGAGGTTTCAGCCTGGGAAATCAAAGGTAGCCAGGGCAAAATGACTCTTGGAAGTGGAAGCTGGATGTTCCAGCACAATGGGAAGGTTGTGTTTGTAAGCACCTGAATCAGCCTTTTTAATATTTCGTCGATAGCAGCGAAAAGTTCAACCTCTTATTTAAAAGAAGGGATTTTTTTCTGGTAACACATTTGGTGTGCACAGAGTAAGAGCTGCCAATAATTTCCATAATAAACATCCTCCATTTAAAATTAGGAATAGAAACTGTCAGCTTAATTAACAGAAAATTAAGACGGGATTTCTCAACTCCTGACGAGCTTGGTGTTTTGCTGAAGTAGTTTCTGAAGCGAGTTTGCCTCTAACGAAGGACTTGTGTTTGCATAGCAGGACCACAAGAGAGAGCTTTAGTGTTGGATGTCGTGCTTTGCTGTGGGAAGGATTAAGGAGCTCGGGAGCCCGGTGTTTTTCACTGGCACTTTTTAAGCAAGGTGAGGATACCAAAATAAAACATCTAACACAGACAGCAAAACAATCCCCCAGTTTCCACAACCCAGGCAACCTCCTGAAGCACGAGTGTTTCAGAGGCAGGTTTTCAAAACGGTGCCGTGCTTTGCCCAGTTGCTCTGAAAACCTGATCCTAAAAATTTACAAGCAACCTCAAGAAGATCGGGTTTGATGGACTGTTTCCAAAATGAAGGTGTGACATCTATTTTAGCACTGTCTTTACAGCCTGCGCTGGGTATTATCATAATCTTCTATATAACCTTATATATAAAATCTGTATATAGCCATATAAAAATGCATATATATATATATATATATATATATATATATATATATATATATATGTAAGTAAGAATATCCAATCTTTTCCCCACACCACCCATCTCTGCTTAAACAGCCTCCCAGTTCTGGCCTGCTGAGCAGCTGGTCTCATTCCATTCAAATCCTTACCTAAGACTAATTTCTCCCATGATGTCCATAAGGACTTTAATAACAATGATTATGCTGCAGCCCAACCATCTCGAGCTCTCCACCCATCTCCTCCCTATTGTGCATTACCTTCCACTCATTTTCGCTCTGATAAAACAACCTCTTGAGGGCAGAGACCTGCTGGCTCTCCTTGTCTTCTCCCGGGTGTTGTAAAAGTAATAAGGCAATATCACACATAAAGCAGAGTATTCAAATGGCTCTGAGTCAGATGTAAATGAGGGAAAGCAGGTCATTCCCAGTTACCTCATCACGGAGTGCCTCGCTGCATTCCATTCCAGCAGCTTCCCGGATACGGCATGTAATGAAAATGGTGAATAATCGTGTGTGTGTGTTGCACCTTTCATCCCAAAGAGTTCTCAATTACTTTGCTAATTGGCTGTGCAAAGTGTCTACACGAGGAGCTCTTTGCTCATCAGCGAAACGCAGCCGGTGCTCCGGCACACGACCAGAGCGATTCCCAGAAAGTCCGGAGACAAAATCCCCGACTCCAGAGAGGGCAGAGCAGAGGAGGGAAATGAGAGACTCAGAGATGACCTTTAACTTGATGTTTCTGTGCCCCGTGTCAGCAGAACAACCCTCGGATTGTGTGCGAGCCGTGCATTTGCACGCAGTCCCTATCGCTGGAGCGGCTCCTGCGAGTCCCCCCTTCCCTTTACACTGAAATAAAGGGATCTAGGTCTGATCCTGGAACATTCTCAGCACTTACAATTCCCTTGGATTCAGCAGGAGCAGCCCCGACTGTAGCTCTTGAAACACCTCGCTACAGCAAGTATTGGCAAAAGTTGCTGCTTGCTATGGCTGTGCATTCGTTTGTTTTTAAAACATAGCCCCTGGATGTTTCTGAATTACATTTTTTTTTACATCATTAACTATTTTTAACTAACACCTCAGTAAGCTTCCTTAAACTTCCAGTGACCTCTTACGCATCCAGAAATATGAGAACAGCGAAACCTTTCCCTAGATAGAACATTTTTTCAATACCAAAGCACTCGGTGATGCAACTGATTTTGCTGTCTTACAAACAGGGAAACTGAGGCACAGACAATGAAATCATGTGTGCAAAGGCCATCATTTGCTAAATCAGACTGAGCACCCGGTGTCAACTTTGTGCTTCTCCCACACACGTGGAGAACCAGCAGCTTCTTCAGGAAGTGCCTCTGTCCCCTGCTCAGGTCCTATGTCCAGCAGCAGGGTTTTGAATGGTTAAAGGAATCTGTGCTCGCAGATCTGAGCGTAAAGCAGGGAGCCAGATCTCTCTCCCTCCTCGTTTTATAACATGCAGATGCATCTTCTAACAGGCACTGTCTATCTCTCCATCTGTACCACACTCATCAGATTACATTATCTGAAACTTCTTTTTTTTCCCCCCAAGAGATCATAAAAGTTTCAGCGTTTGCTCAAATGTTTTGTCATGTTTTCAGTTTGACAGAGTGAGCAGTGGCTCCAAAGATAACACAGCAGCTGCCAGGGCTGCTCATGTGCTGAGCTGAGCTGTAGATGCCTGTCTCCAATGGCACATTCCCTCAGCAGTTTTAGATCCTCTGCAACAGAATTTTCCAGTCTTTTCAAATATGTGAGATATGGGATGGCCAGCAGCTATTCAGGTTACACAACAGAGACATTTTTGAAGGCCAAGAAGAGGCAAAACAACAGCCCTGGTGGTGCCCAGCCTCCAGCAGAGCCCCCCTCCAAACAGCCTTGCTTTTCCTCCCTCTGTACCCTGCTAAAATCCCAAATTAGCTGCTTGTTGCCCCTATTTGCTGCTTTGCCTTCTTTCTGGCCCTCAAAGACCACAGCTTTGCTCAGCCCTGTGGCTCTGGGTGCTGAGGAAGAGACCTGTGGCCTGGAGCCAAGGCTCTCCATCTCAGCCTCTTTCCACAAGTGCCTGGGAGTGGGATGTTCAGAGGATGAGGTGTCAAGAGCCAGAACTGCTTGGGACGTTTCCTGCTGCTTTCCATCCCTATATAACTGCCCAGGAATTCCTCCAGCTCCTGGAAGTCCTCCTGCCATGGCAGGGAAGGGGGCTGTTTCCATTTATCCCTCTCAGTTCAGCGCGGAGGCAGAGGGCAGGGTGCAACAGTAATTTACACACTATAAACTTTTGTAGGTTTTATTCACCTCATTGGTCTGGTATTAAACAGCATCGCGTGGAGACGGCGGGAGCTGGGAATGGTGGTGCTGGCGGCTGCCCTGGGGTGTGCACTGCCACACACTTCACACCTCCCTTCCCTTCAGCAGGGACAGGCTTGGGATGAGAAAGAGGTGGGAACAGCACATCCACCCCACAATCAGCCTTAAATATTGATCCCTGTGATGCTTAAAACTCTGCTAGGAGCTGTGCATCCTAACACATCTGCACACTCACACCCAGACCTTTCCAAAAAACAAAACTCCACAGGATCTGCCAGGAGATGATCAATGCAAAGACCTTCATCATGCAAAGGCAAATGATCCTTCCTTCCATCAGGAAGCATAGGATGGTACTGGTATGGAAAATATCTCACAGAGGTCTTTGCTGATCACTGCAAAACCACTTGGGAACAGCAGAATTCTGTGCTTAGGGGGCTGCAGAGTTGGAAATGGGAGTCTCCAGAGGTGAAGAAAGTGTGATTCAGGCTTTTTATCCCAACCCCACGGACTATCTGGGGGTTCACTTCCAGGGAATCCATGTATTGATTCTTCTGTCCCACGTGTGACACCCAGAGTGTGACAGGAAACTGAAGGCAGAAGCACAACAGGATTTATTAAGAGGAGTCATCAGAGGAGCAAAGCTGCTGAGGGGATGCAGAGCTTTGCCCTCTGCAATCAGCAGTGCAAAACTCTCTGTTGGAAAGGCTCCTGCTCCAGCAACTGCAGACCCTGCTGGGGTCATTCCCCTCCAGTTCCCCCCCAATTCCCATGGAGAAGCTTCCCAAGAAACTCTCTCCTGACTGAGCTCGTTAGGATTGTCTCCGTGAGTTGTAGATGATCCTTTCAGAATCTGATTTTGGCCAGTGGCACAGATAATGAGTTCATCCTTTGGCTTTATGCTTTTTTTGCCTGTCACATCCTAACCAGCACCAGAGAGCTCTTTTCTGAACACTGAAGATATTCTTGTCCAGAAGAAATTGCACTGAGTAAGTGTATTTTTTTATTCTAGGCAACGAAAGGGAAAATCTTCAAGCATTAAAATAACAGCCCAAACTTTTCTGGACCAGAAAACAACTCTAACATAGACCAGCTGCATCTAAACCCAAAGTGTTTTTAATGCTCCTGCATTGCCTCACCTGAATAATAACATTCAGGGCTTTGTTTCAAGACTTAATTTGTTATAGGAAGTGAAAAAAAGACACATAGGCAAACAACCCTATGGAAACTTTTGCCCACAATGGGTGTCAAGCAGAAGGAATGTTATTGATTGCCATAGATTTACACCCAGAATGAATTTGGCCGGCTGGTCAAAAGTCTGGTGGGTGTGTAAATGGGGAGGTGAGGTGGGGAATGACGTCTGTAGTGGTTTATCTGGAGAGTGGAGCCGCAAAATGTTGTAGTTACACTTAAGTTTTATTAAAAATGCCATTCTAACGAGCCCTAGTGGCCCCAGCACATGGAAAGTGGCTTGCTGTGTTTTGAATGGCACCGAGTAACACCCCAGGGCCTTAAATCAGTTCAAGATGTGTTGGTGGCGTCTGATGTTAAGCATGGAAGGGAAATTCAAAGCAATATAGATTTAACCTAGAGACCCTTCTTTTGCCTGATGCTTATCAATAACCAAGCCTGAGTAAGAGCCAGGAGGAATTCGGTGCCGAGGCAGAGCATTATGTGAAAGTGGGATTTTATTTGTAATATTTGCACTGAGGTTTGGATAACCAATCCGAGCAGCAAGACAGTGAAATGTGGACAGCAAAAGGGGGAAGTCAGATATTCCATCCTGTGTGTTTCTGCAGGCACCACTCGATGTTGTGTGCCCAGAGAAAATTGAACTGGGGGAATAAAAAGAAACAACTTTTTTTTTTTTTTTTTTTTTTTTTTTTTTTTTACAAGGCAAATGGAGGAAGAAGAAACAGCCATGGAGTGAGTGGCGAGAAGGGAAACCCTGGTACACGTTTCAAGTCAGAGCCAGGGTGGAGGGATTTGTTACTCTGCAACAGATGATCCCAGAGGACACTAAAGACAAGGAGAAAAAGTAAAATGTGCAATTCATGCTTTTTTGGATTTATCTGCAATGTCTTGCTAAGGAATTCAAACGGAGTGCTCATGTCACAAAGAGGGGATCAAAGGAGCCCTGTGCCTTCAGTCCAGGGCTGTGCTTCCAAACCTTGGCAGAGCTGGGACATTCCTACAGGAACATTCCAAAGTCTCACCCATTGTGATAGGACAGTGAGAATTATGGTTTCAGAGGCATCTCTAACACCAAGAAGGATTTGCTGGGTGTTTGGATTTCAAACAAGCTGCACATATTTACCTGAACCAAAGCTGTGCATGGCAGGCTCTGGGATGACACCCAGAAAACTGAGGTGCACCCCTAATGCTGTGTGGGTGGCACGATGGGCTTGCAGGGTTTAATTTGGCCATAATGGCAGCAGGAACTTGAAATCTGAAACCCTGAGTGTCCTTCACTCTCTATCTCTGTGGTCTGGAGACACAACCACTGAGTCATGAGCTGCAATCACCTACTTAGGAGATGCAATTAGGAGAGAACCCCAACAACCACTTAATGAGGTGCCAAGGACTTGGCACAAATACCTCTGGTGATACAACGAAGAAGGAGCCCTTAAACTCTTACCTTAAGCACTTCTTGCTTCCTTCCCACACTGACAGCTTTAGGAACAATGTGACTTAGAGTGTCTAATTATAGGATAATTATTGTTGTTGCTCTTGGTAAAGGTCAGTCAGTAGAAGGTAGGACCCTAAGGGAATGGAGACAAGGAAGGTGAGCGAGGAAATGGGAGTAGAAAGGTTCCGAGTCTTTTTGACCAGGTAGAAACAGAGAGAGAAAGAGATGGTCCCTTTGTGTAACTGGACCAGAATTTGGAGCCATGTAACTTTAATGGCTTGTGCTCCTGGCTAAAGACAAGTCCTCTCCTGGTATAAATGTGAGAGAAGATCCAGGCCATGCCTCTTGCCTCTCTCTGTCCCTACAGTGCCAAGGAATGGAGCTGCCGTGGTGATATGGCCAATTACAGCCCAGATAAATCACTGCCTCTGTCCACTCTCCTTTCCTACTTCCATGCTGCCTCAAGAAAAAAGAGGCATTTTCTGAGCTGAAGCTTGAGTTTTGCTTCTAAGATTCAGGAGGAAGATTTGATGAAGGAAGAAGAGACATCTCCAAAACCAGCTGCCACAAAGGACAGGGAAGGTGAATCAGAAACTGCACAGCAGAGTTTTGCTCCCATACTCAGCGACTGCCACCTCAGAAAGTTGTGAACAGAGTTCACATTGAGAAATCCAATCTCCTTTCAAATCCACCAGGAAGAAACAAACCATGTCACAGCCTCATTGCTCTTGTTCTTCTTCCCCTCTGAGCTTCCTGCCCGTTTTTTGGCACAGAGCTGAGAGGACCCAAGCACAGGATCACCTTTGCTTTTCAGCACATTTGCATTTGAGTCTGTGGAGAGAAGGCTAAAATTTAGGTCCAAACTATCCCATAAGCTATGAAATATCCTTAAACACCATTTCTTTGGAGAGAAGCCTTCTGTGATCCTAACCAGCAAATAAGTAAATGAATAAATAAATAAATCTGTGTGAAGCTGCTGATCTGCATTCACCTCAAGAGTCTTGGATTTCCCTAGGAGTAACCCGAAGCAAGAGTAGCAGAAAGGACTAGTTGGATTCAGACAATCATGAGAAGTAGGAAGATACTGATTATTTGGACTCTTATCCCTTGTATGAATAATTGCTTCATCCTGAAACAGAAATGAATTTATTTGTTGTACATAAAAAAATCATAAATTGGCAGCAAAAATGTTGTGAAGAATCTTGAACTTGACCTGTGCAAATGGGACTGGCTCACTTAAATCATTTTCTGTAAGACTTCAAAGAAAATAGGTCAAAATTCCTCACTGCAATTAGTTCAACTTAATACACTCATCTTTGATCTGTTAAAATATAATTATGCTTTTCTAAATTATCCTCATTTCGTTGGAATTGGCAAGATATGAAAGTATGGATGGATCTGAACCCTGGGAATTGCCTTGGTTTAGGTGTGTAAGGTGATGGCAAGGGTAAATCCTTTTTGAAGTGCAATTTCTTTCCTCCTGCAGTGTTCATTTAGTCCCTTCCACATCAGAATGATGAGAAAACTTTTGAAAAAAGGAAGTGTAGAGATTTTAGATTTGTCAAAACCAGCTTGAACACCAGTTCAGCTTGAGTCCACCTGTATGACTTCAGCACCCTGTGGGATCTGAGTCCCAAACACAGGGCAAATTCAGAGAGAATTTTTTCTGAGCAGCTGATTCCAGAGCACTGTAGGAATTCTCATTAGTAAGAATAGTCAGATCAATCAGACATAAGCCCACTGTTGTTCTCCTCAGGCATCCTAAACTTTATTCCTAATTCCAACTGTGTTTTTAGGGTAATTCCTGACTTTCAGCGATGGACTGTATTACACAAGTAAGAAGCAGAAGTCATCATCATGGAGTAAAGAGAAAGGAAACTTCCAAGGTGAAATTTAAAGGGCTAAAATGACTCAGTGGGAAGAGGAACAGAAGAGTTCTGGACAGATTTACAAAGTCAAGCAGAGGAAAACTTGTTTTCAGCTTTCATGATTCATGGGAAAGTCCAGGAATGAGTCTTAGAATGGAGGTTTAAACTGAATATACGTGCACAAAGAAGGGGAACCAAGGGGATTGGAGCTCTAGGTGAGATATAAGTATCCTCATTTTCAAGTATCAGAACTTATTTCTCAAAAGATGATACATTTGGGAAAGGTTTTACAAGTAAAAGTTACAGTTGTGATCTTACAGATAGAACTGTAGGGAATGGAGATTGTAGCCTATATTTCGAATTTCTGAGTCGATTTCACTGTTGTTCCTTGGCCCCCACGTGTGTGTCTGAGGAGGGAAAGGGAGAGAATAAATGTTCCAGGTAAACAAGCACATTGTGCAACCCTGAGCCTGGAAAACTGTGTCAGCCTTTAACTCGTTTAACTGGCCCTCCTATGGCAGTAACACATCATTACTGCTTTCCGGTGTTTATTAATGTCATTTTAATGGTTTATTCATAGCAAGGTTCAAATTCCACGTAAATAGATGTTTAAAAAAAGAACCTGGGGGTTCACAGCCTTCATTTTTCTGTATTGTAACAAGGAGACTGCACTGGATATGGATGGAGCAGAGGGAGAGGCTAAAGGAGCCGTGTTTGGGATGGATCTGTGGTCATACACAGGATTCCCAGCTCATCAAATTCCCTGGAATCCCATGGCTGTGGAAATGGAGGTTCCAGTCCAACCTGCCACAGCAGACTGGAGCTGCTGAGCCCTGCTGCTCTCGGGGTTTCTCCCTGTGCCAAGAGGGCCAACACGCTCCGGAGAAAAGAGGAGCAGATTCATTCCCAAGCGTGGTCAAATGTCCAGGGCTTCTCAGAACTAGGAGTCATCATTCCTTTAATAACAGCCTCTCATTCCCAAGCCACTCCTGGATTGCTGGCACAGACTCCAGGGGCAGTAATGGGATTCCTCTGTTCCCTTTGAGGGAAAGGATGCAGCAGAGCCAAGCATCCCCAATGACTGACACCCACCAAAAAGGAAAACTCCATGGTTACTCATGAAACTGAGGCAGCAATTGTCCACTGCATGTAAGAAGATTGAGTTCCTGAGCTCAGACTTGAAATCCAAGCCCTGTGCAGGGCAACTTGGAAGCCCTTTGGCCTTTTGTTCCTTTTTTTTCCCCCCTCTCTCATGGAGTCTGAAATATGAATATATGTATGTCACCTTCTGCAGGTAAATGCATGTAAAAATCTCACTCTAAGGATTATTTGCTCCCCAGGATGCAAAATGAAGCCTTTAAAATGTGCTATATTTGATTTAATTCGAACCAATATTTTGGGTGAGTTCTCCAATAAGAGATGATACTGAGACTTTTTCTTTTTCCCCAGACAGGTCCCAACATCATTTCAGTGACAAGTCCTCAGTCCATAGCTCGACCATGGTCTTGTTCCACAAATAAAATCCAAGCCTCAAAGTGGGAATAGGTTCTGAGGGGATTAAACAAGTGACACTTGTTAGTGGTGTGAACACCCATCATTGCCTCCCAAAGGAACAGTCTTGCTGCAAAACTTGGTTCTCCTTTTATTCTTCTCACTGCAGTGGAAGGAGGAACAAAACATTTATGGAGTTTTCTTTACAGCTCCAACAGTCTGCAGGCTCTTGGCAGAAAGACTCGGTTGGGATAAGCAGGGGGAACCAACTGGGAAAATCCTGCTGAGGAGGACAGCAGTGAGGTTAGAAATGGATTTTTCAGGGAGTCACCTTCCTTTTACTTCCATAGTTCTGTTTGGAGACTGAAAGCACACAGGTGCTGGGCAAAAGGAGCACAGATGAAAATTCAACAGAGAGGATTGGACATCCTAAAAACACGGGAATTTTGGTTTAGTTGGGAATTTTGGTTTAGCAATTCTAGCTGTGTATTTCAAGAGTCCTTTTAGAAGTTTGCTTCAGGTTTAAAAACTCATTTCAGTCTCAGGACCTCAACACGGGAAAGGAGCTAATTCTAGGCTAGACCCCAATCCCGAGAGAGATCTCTCAACATGACTGAGACAGACCCTTACACTGACAGCTGTCAACTTTGGCCAAAATTATTCTATTTTGTTATGACAGTTTCTGCGGAAATATTCAGTTTCCCTTTTTGGCTGCCTGAGATATCTTTGAACCTGCAGATCTTCATGTGCCACTTTCCCTCTGTCTTTAGATCAAGGAGAAGATGCTCTTTGACCTCATGGTAGCTGAATATTTGACTTAGGGCCAGGTTTCTGCTGTAGTTTCTCATTAAGAAACCCCATTTCTCTTTCACCAATATTCTCTGTGCCTCTTCCCAGTTGCCTGTCAGGTCACCCAACAGAATACTGAGGTTTGCAGCAACAAGGCTCTGAATGCAGGCAGTGGAAACAGGCTGAGGGTTTCAGGGGTGGGTTCTGTCTCCCCTGGTGTGGCTGATGGCTGTGGAATTCCAAAGGCAGAGGTTTGCAAACCCGACAAGCAGCCAGGGGGTTCACAGGGGCTGTGCTGGCTGGGCTGAGGCAGGGAAAAGAGACAAGAGTGCTGTAGCGTGAAGGCAAGGTGGCCCTTGGATGTCTCATAGGATGAAATCCTGCTGGACCTTCTCCCAGATCATGCTCTACCCCATCAGCAGCCCTGCTGACTGCCCTGGGACTATTCAGTCTGCTTAGACTTAGCCTGGCCCTAATTTCTCTGTCTGAATTTAGGGATGGCAAAGAGAGTTAGTCAAAATATCTACAAGCCCTAGACATTTACTACCAATTGCAACAGCAAAACTTTGCAGAATTAGATCCAATCTGGCCCTGTCAGCCCTTGCCAGGCAATGTTTTGGCTCTGGGTATTTTTTAAGTTCCTTTCTTGTCACTCTAAATCAGATGATTCACGCTGGTAACATGTTGTATCGCTTATCCAGTAATGCAACCTAATAAAACCCTGCTTAAAACCATTTTCCTTAAAGAACCAGAAGAATTTGTTCTTTGCAGAATCAAACCTGTGTTCTTAATAAAGGCAGATTGAATAAAACAAGCTCTGTGAAGTAAAGGGACTAATTTAACAGCTCGCTGATGAAAATCTGTGGCTATGGTCCCCCTCCCTCACCCCTTGCATGAGAACAGATGGTTTAACACAAGTTTTGAATGCAAAGTTAATTAAAAAAAAAAAAAAATCCATTCCTCTTACAATCCTTGGGCTAAGACTTTAAAAGTTCCCTGCTAAATCGGAATGCCAATGCTCTTATTTTGAGCTCTGTAATAAGGAAACAGACTCATTAATGTTCTGCAATTATTGAAGTGGAGTGATGGTCATGGATTAGCCCTTGAATTGAGCTCGGCAGGCTCCCTTGGCAGCGAGACACCAGAATGGAATTTGGAAACCTCCGTGTTCCATTTTCCCCACTGCTCTCAAGCTGGTGCTGGGAGCAGGTACAGTCACCTTGATGGCAACGTCCCCAGAGGGAAGAGAAGGCATTCAAAGGGCAGGATCATTTCCCATAACAAGAACAACAACAGCATTACATGTTAGGATTTGATTTCAATGAACTCTGCAAAAAAAGCCAAATTATTTCATATTGGGCTGGAATGCATCTATTTCTGGGGTGGAAGGTAATAGTTGGTTAATGGCAGCCACCTTGTATAAAAACCAGCACAAGACGTGAGAAAACTCATATTAAATTAGTTCCCACTATTGCTGCAATCTCCTGCCTCAGAGACCTTCCAGTCTGAAAATTCACTTTAAGTAACTGGGAGGAGCTTGGCCTAAGTGAAAAGTAATTGCCTGAATTAGAGTCGTCTTGTCTTGCTGCATGGAGTGCTTTACATGAGAAACATCAGAAGAGCTTTAAACAACCAAGGGCACCTGGGGAAGGGTTTTGTTTTCCCTCTCATTTACAACCAAAGTAGGTGCCAGTCCAGTTCCTGGAGTTTAATTCCAGATGGAAAGCCACCTCTGAAGACTCAAAAATGGTTTCTTCTGACATTTTATTCACCCAGCTTTTGACCCCAAAACAAATTCAGCCCAAACATCCTTAATACCAGCTCCTAAGAACGAGGAAATGCCAGGCCTGAGGGAAGTCTTCTGACTAGAACAAGAGTCCAAATTTATGAGAATTTTAATAGGATAAGGCAATGTTAGGATGTCAGAATCCTAACCATAATGGGACCAAAGCTAGCAGTGAGTGAAATCACTCCCAGTCCTTGTTGGAGTGTAACTCGGAGGGAAATCTAATTATCCTGCTGGTTACCTTATCCGTTTTCCATCGGATCCTGTACAAGCTCCAGTAGCAGCGCTCAGGAGCTGAAACAGGCACTGAGCATTTGTTCCCCAAATTGCACCCATGGAACAGGAATCTCCGTGGCCTCCACCAGCACGTGGACTATGAATAGAGCACAGCACCCAGGAGCTGGGGCTTCTTGTTGTTGTTGTTGTTGTTGGGGTTTTTTTTAAGCCAGTCTTTGATTTTTGCACCACGACTCGATCCAGGATTGCAAAACCCTGGCAGCAATTAATTGCAGAGACAAACTCTTACCCTGCTGCTGCCTAATTCCTTAATGGCATCCTTGAATCAAAGAGATGTCTAACCTTTATCACAGGCACCTATGATTAACAGCTCCCACAATCAATTACAGATGCAAACAGGCAGGAGCAGGCTTGGCCCAGAATGTGAAGGGATGGAAGGGATCATTCCTGGGACCAAGTGTTCAGTCTATTTATCACCTGCTGCTGGCATTTTATGGAGCCAAAGCTCTCAGAGTTTATCCTGAACGGAGCAGACGATGGAGCAGCTTTAAAGGGAATAAACATGATCTACAGGTGATGGCAAAAATCTTGTTAATAACATTATATCCCTCCAGCTGAGGTGTGGCTGATACTCTGCCTGATGTTTTAATTGGCATGAGGGCTCGTGGTAATCATGGTTTACTGGAACCAAAGGAAGCCTTTTGATTTCCAGTCTATTTATTCCTTCTTCATTGCTCCTCATGTGTTTTTTTTTCCACCCAGCAGTAACTGCTGAGACTTTTGGTGAACTGTGGTGAAGAACAAAGTGACAAAAGGCCAGTGAGCCTACAAAAGATGCAGTAATTAGGGCTAAGCTGGTACTTGGAAAGCAAAATTGGGCAAAGCAGTGTAATTCTCCTCAATGAGCAAGGAGTAACTGGGAGTTGTCTTTTATTTCTCTTCTTCCTTCCTCACCTGTGCTGTCCTTGTGGTGAACCTTCAGTGTTGTTGAGAGCAAAACTCACTAAAATCACAGAACCACCTCAGTCAGACTCTGTAGATCACAGTGAACCTGTCAACCAACTGAGGCTTACTTAAAATTCACAACAAAACCCCAGCTCCAGTGGAGTTTCACGTCATTAAATGCTCATGCAAAGAAGTTTCTCACAGCCTCAGACAGTGCAATCTGTCCTCTCTCTCCTCAGTGTCCTGCCCAAATTGTTGGCCAAACTGTAGCAGGAAAGTCTCACTGAGAAACAAGACTTTGCTGTTCTCTCTCCCTCGCCCCAGACACCCTGACCTCTCCAGATTTGCTCTTGCATCACCCAATTCTTCTCCTAAACTTCATCATTTTCAGAGCTGCAGATGAACCAGAGGGGTTTTCCCCGCCATGAACATTGTGGGTTTGTACATGCCTCCCTAATTCTGGGTCTTGCATTGCTAATCCTATTTTCTGCAGGGCAAATGATTCCCATAAATGTCAGCTGTGGGCTCTGCCCTGGTCTCCACTGCTGCTGTCTGAGGCAGAGCTGGACTTGTGGGGGATTGTGGCCAGATTAAATGCAACCCGAATGCAATGTAGAATCTTTTCTCCAGCTCTGCACCTCCTTAAACATTCAAAACTCAGGCAGCAAAAGCGAGATGAATACAGACAATGTCTTCACACAGAATTATTCATTCCTGGTAGGAAAGTCACACAGAACCGGTGGCTGTGGAGGTTCTCTAGGTTGTTCTCCAGACAGCAGCATTAACAACCCAACAGCAGAAATGAAGGGCTTTCTTCTCAGCCAGTTTCCTTTTCACTGGTTCATTGTTATTAAGAAAATAGGTGAATCAGGGAGGGTGAAGCGTGGACTCAGCATGGACCTTCATGTTTTATGAGACACCTGTGACAGAGCCTAGCTGGGATCTTCCCCTGCCCTTGCAGCCTCCCCCAGCAGCCCGGGGTTGTTCAGAGACTGGGTTCTTGTTTTGGAAGCTGCACAGAACACAGGGCAGCTGTGAGCCCACGCCAAAGTCTGGCTGATGAAAACCTCATTCAGAGCAGTCTGTAACGTTTTGGGCTGGAGCCATCTCTACCCAGAATTGGCACCCAATGCCTCTTAAAGGTTCCATAGGAATTTGGTTGATTTTTTTTTTCTTGTTTTGGTTTTCTCTCACTGACTTCCCATATTTGTTCTGTCTCTGCACATTTTCTCTTCAACAGGGAATAGGAAATGCTGAAGTATCCTCAGAAAGACTTTGTTTTGCTTTGATTCTTAGGGTATTTCAAGGTCAAGAAACAAAAATGTTGAAAACTTTAGAAGGAAGCTTACAAGGCAAGACAAACCCCACTTCTTTCTCAGAGATGTCCTTCAAATTAATATGGTGTGGTTTGAAATGAGTCTGGTTTAACTCCTAACACCATGAAAAATTGGGGGTTTCCAAAACGTTAAATTATCTGTAAAATCCCCAGGTTTGGTTGAAGCTCTGAACAAAAGCTCAAGCTTATGGGTTCTGGCATGGAATAAACCCACAGTTACCAGGCAAATCAATATTTGCACCTCCCAGAACGTGACACCCCCCTGTGCCTTGGGAAAGAGAGGTGAAAGGACTGGACCTTCCACAGAAGCACAAATAACTGCTGTTGATGTTGTTGGGAGGGGAAAGAAATAGCGAAGAAATTGTGGAGTTTCTGTTTGGGGGCTGAGATCCTTCCTGGCCTCTGCTGAGAGCCCACACACTCATTTTTGTCCACCAGCACGGGCACAATCCCAGTCCTGTGCTGGGGGATCCACAGCATTGCTGCACCTCCCACTGAGGGGGTTTTGCCATAAAATCAGGTTTGTGCCGTGGGGCTGTGATCCCCACATCCTAAAGGGCCTGAGCAGTGCTCAGCTGGTTCCCAAGGTAGAGCCCAGTGCCTGGCTCTTCCTGTCCTGTGGGACAAATTGGTCTTTGCTGTGGTGAAGGACAAGATTTCAAGTTTGAATAACTTGAAAAATGTTTCCTTTCCCTCACATCATCTCCCCAGACGTGTTACATCACCTCTGAGGACACTGACGCTTGTTGGATTTTGTAAGGCAAGAGGGAGCATCTCTTTCTTGGCATAGAGAACCTGGCTGATTTGCCCCAAAAGTCCTATCAGGAAGCTGAGCATCCCGTTCAGGGCACGATGGGGAGAGTTTCCATGAGTATGAAAATGGGACTAAACCCAAAAATGACTGCAGAATTCAGCATGTGTGAATTCCCTCTGGCACTTGCAGAGTTTGAAGAAGCAGGGGGGAGTTCTGGCTTTCTGGGGATCTGTGTGTGCTCAAAGCTCCACTTGGGTGTTTGGCCCTGACTTTAACCCTTCCTAGAAAGTTTTTAATTTTGCTACAGCACAATAACATCACTGCAGGAGCTTTGTTTCCTCTGAAAGAGAGCTTGTGTTGTAAACAATGATCAAAAGGAGCAACAAGCAAGGGGAGCTGTGTGGAAAACACTCACTGTGATCTTGGGGTGTTCACTTCCCCAAGCACCTCCTGCTCTGCTGCCGTGGTTGGCCTGTAATTTTCAGCCACTTCTGTAAATGATGATGAATCACAAGGTTTTCTACATTTCAGAGGGAAAAAAACCCCCAAACACTGAGAGCCTACAGTAGCATTTCCTGGTTAAATATACGTTCCGGCACCACATGAAGTGCTGGCTTTAATGAACAGCTGCAATTTACTTATCTTCTGAATGGATCGATTTAAATGCATGTTGGAAAGTACCTTTCGCCAAACTGCCCATTAGAAGTGAACTACAAAGTAAAGGGATTGTGTATGTGAAGCATTTCTTATCTCTGGGAGAGCAGCTCATCGCCTGCAGAGACTTTTTTCCTTTCTTTTCTTTTTCCCTTTAAGTAGAGGACATTTAATGACACCTTTTTAAATCCTGATAAAATTAACAGGTTTTCTTTTGACTAACGATTCAAACAAACAAGGGTACTCTGATGGCTACAGGCACAGATGTACAAATTAGATGCTTAAAATACTAGGTGAGATTCTCAGTGAGGTATCTCATCCTGCTCCACTGTTTTACTCTAAGATAATTAATGCTCTGTAATATGGGACAACTGGAAAAGAGTGTGTTTGCTTATCCTTGGCATGGCTGATCAGTCCCTGGTACTTTCAAGGGAATACACCGAGTATTTCAAGATTTGGTGGGTCTGGATCATATTTATGCAGGTTTTCTCTCGCTGAGCTCAGCCCAGGCAGTCAGTATTTGGTTAGGAGAGGATTATCACAGTCCATTTTTTATTGGTATTTCGCCATCAGGAAATATTCCCAAGTGCTGTTTCCCCTTTGGCTCGCTGTGGCCGTGGCTCTGATGTCACCAGTGGGAGTTGCTGAGGGGGCTGAGCTGCCTTTGGGGCTGCAAAGTTCATCTCTACATCCACTGCACAGCTCCCACCCTGCTGGAAGCTGGTTTGATGTAAGGCCTGGCTCAGGAGGGGATTTCTGCCCAGAAGCCTGAAGCACAGAGGATTCCTGACCAAAGAGGCAGCAGAAACAACCCCTGGGATTTTACTGGTCAATAATGAGCACCCAGCTCAGAACTGGATGCTCCCAAAGTCCTTTCTGAACAGGGCAAGGGTGTTATCAAGGCTGCTGCACCACTGTCATCACACCCCCAAACGAAACGAAACAGGTTTGTTCGTGTGCTCGATGCCTTTCATTTGAGCCATTAATTTCAGGCTTCCCAACTGGCACAAATGGACATGTCTGCATTTGCCTCCACCACAAATAAACCAGATTTTTAACAAGCAAATTTTCTGATTTCCCAAATTGCTTCTACGGGGCTGCTGCCATTGAAGGATCTCAGCGCAGCATTAGCCTGGCATTGTCTCTGCAATGGCACCAAAAGCAGACAGAGGGGCAGACAAGAACATCCTTTCCTCCTTGCACATTCTTTTCAGGCAATAATTGTGATCCCAGTGACTCATGGACAGCTAAACCCCCATCACCAGCTCAAGGAACACAGCAACAATATCTGTTGTTAGACTTGGCAGGATCCATTAAGCTCAAAGCGATGTGTCCTATTTAGTGATGACAGCCAAGCTCAATTAAGTTCCATTTGACATCTCTTTGGACGCTTTTCCAAACTTTATATGACCCTCTTGGCACTGTAAATCTCACGGAGCTGTTTTCTTCATGAGATTTTTGCTTTAATTTTAGTTCTGGATGGGACTGGCTGTGAGAGTGAGCACAGCCTTCCTCTCCATGCACTGGCACTGCTGCCTCTAGGAGCTTTAAAGCAAGCAAGAGGAGGAAAACCACGGGACAGCTTTGAGAAGGGGCAGGAAAACACACATTTTTCTTCATGTTTTGGCCAAAAGATCATTTGGGGGGCAAAGGGAATGGCTGTCTTATTTTATCTGAGCTGACTTCTCATCTGCTACTTGAGCCTTTCTCGTTTTCCTCCTCACTAGGAAACAGCTTGGCTATGGCCATTGCCTGCCTGGTGAAGTCAGGGTCAATTTTTTCCATCTGGACTGCATTAGGACTCTTCCATTTGCTCATCTCCCTCCCCCCAAAGCACTCCTGCTCCTCCCCAGCCTCCCCCCTGCCGCTGATGTGCTGCCAGGCGTGTTCCGTTTCACCCACAGCCAACAGGCAGCTCCAGTAGGATCTCATTAATTCACACTAATGATGGGGAATTTGGCAAATTAGTGAACTGACTTGATCCTGCCATTATTAATAGCTTTGCTGTTGACTTCAGGCAGAACCAGATTGAGGCCCTGAATTGATAGCTCTCCTCAGACACCAGAGAGAGATTGTATTTTATGCCACAGTCTGATTTTTATTTGGATTATTATTAGAGTTTGGTGTTGTGCTGGTGCATATTACAGCAAAAGCAGTGAGCTCTAATTAATGTGAGGGCTCACAGCAGCTTTTCAGCTGGTAAATCTCTGGAGAAAGTAAATGGAAGCAAAGAGATGAGGTTTTCTTCACATGCAGTAGGATGCAGGACCTGCACACTGACAGTCCCTGCATGTCTGCTTGGCCATCAAAAGGTTCAGCCCAGCAAGGACTGAGCTGATGGGACTCTGCCAGAGATTTCCATGGGACTGGGCTGAACTCTTTATTCTTTTTGTGCTTGGACTGCCTTCTGGAAAAAGAAGATATTCTTTCCTTTCTGCTGCATCTATCTCTGTCACTTGGCTGATAATACCTTAAAATCTAGTCCAAAAGAGCTCTTTGGGGTAGGAGGATGCTCTCTGAGAAATGACAAAGAGAAATCAGTGGTCCACTGGTCATTTCTATCACCTCTTTTGTCTTTTGCCATAAAGCACAGTCACATCAGTCCAGAGAATTCCACATCAGGAACGTTTTATATCCTGTGCCAGTGCCATTTTAGCAGCCCCCAGCGACTCCACGCTCTTGTGACAGCAGGAAGAAAAGCTCAGTAACACCAGCTGAAGGCCTGGATGAGTAAAAATCCCTTTGCATTTCTCCAGGTTAATGTATTTAAATTCACAAAGAGCAAAGCAAATGTACACACACAGAGATCCATTCTCTTAAAAACACCAAAGGAGACAACTCAACTCGAGTCTCCCTTTGGTGCTTTCCCTCCTGGAGGCAATGCTTCACCGACTTCTGGTGTTCCCCCCAGCTCACAGTGATGAGCCAGCCCGTGAGCTGCAGCAGCTGAGGCTCAGACACTCGTTGCCTCCTGCCAAATTTTGGGAGCGGGGCGGGGCAGACGGCTGGAGGCTGTAACGTCTCCCAGCAGCTCCATCGCTGAGCCTGGAAGCTCCCAGGGCAGAAGGGAGGGCAGGGTGAGACCAAGACCCCACTGAAAATCAACCCAGTGTTTCCACCTCTCCCTGGTAATGGATTTGATTTCCTAGGCTTGAGCAGCTCATGGGAACTGGGGCTGGAACCCACCTTGCTGTTATTCCCAAGATGGGAAAGAGCCCCCAGACTGGCTGCTGCTAAGTGAGATCCCCAGAGCTTAGAGGAATACAAGAGCCTCATTCCTCCTGACTTTATTCCAGGGATCTGTCCTCCTACAGAGCAGAAAACATGCTTCCAGCTCCCAAGAGTGAATTACATCCCTTAAAGAGAGTGGATTGGGATTTCTAAGCAGACATTTCTTCCTCTATGATGACATCAGCACGTGGCGCTTCCCAGTAGCTGTTCTTTATGTTCTTGCTGTTCTGGACAGACCAAATTTTGCTGGGAAACAGCTTTATGGACAGTTTCTTCTCTCCTAAAACATGCAAAATCTCTCAGTCAGAGACATGGAACATAAACCCAGCACTCTGCAGGTGTTGTGCTCTCACAGTTCCCAGTTTAGGATCAAAACTAGAGGGAGGATTGGGCCTTACCTCATCACACACGAACATATGTGAAGTCCACGTTAGAATGTACCAACACTGGCTGTAATATATCCAGGATTTCTTGCTGGTATGCCCTGGAGGAGAGAAATCAGGTATAAATTGGCTAATTCGGGGAATTTTATGTTTAAATTTGTGGGTGACTCCCCTTCACACTGTGCAATTTGATCTTTGGCCATTGTTACTCCTTCACAAACTTGTTCCCACTCCAATTTCTGTATGTCCTGGTGGGGCCAGCCCTTGGCTAACTCCACATGGCATTTCCATCTGTCTCATCCCATACATTGCTCTGCATTTGCAATGCTCTTAGATTATTCCAGTCTTGCCTACAACAGATTTTCATGGCATTCCCTGTTTTCACCCCTTCTCCTTCTCTTTCCCCACCCACCTCAAAGGGCAAAAATCTTAAAATAAGGGTAATGATCTGATCTGAGAAGAAAAAAGGATCTGCCAGAAGGGATTGCTGGGGTATGTGTAGGCAGCTGGAAGGAATCCAGTCATGTTTGTTTTCCCTTGTTCTATTTTTCCTAAGTTTTCCTTTTATTTATGCCCAATTTGGCTGTGTCTGATGCTAAAGGGAGGTGCCATTCCATGAGATTCTTCAGCTCCTGAACACCTGTGGCTGGTGAAATCCTTCCTTAGGCTTCACAGTTAACAGAGCAATGACATGGAATAAAAAACCTCTCTCTCCCCAGGGCACTGTAAGACCTAAGTTTTGTCCAGGCTCACAAAATCTGTTGTGTTGGGAGCCTTTTCAATGACAACAAACCCATTTATTTTAATAAATGACAGCTCAGATTCTGACACAGCCCTGAGCTGGCAACGTGGCTGATTCCAAACTGGCCCAGTTGGACTTGGCACCGGCAGGGAGGAAATGTCTCATTCCACACTGGGCTTGCCAGGGAAGGCCTCATTTCTCTTGGAGCAGTGCAGGATGATTCTCTCTAAATTAGGAAGTCACATGTCTTGCAGGGATGGATCTCTTTGCCCAGTGCCACCCCCCTTCCCACTGGCATCCTCTGCCTAAACGTGGAATTGTGGCAGCGCATCCCAACCTCAGAATCAAGGATGCCATGCAGCATCCAGCTGGATATTTGCTGTGTCAAACATGAATTAATAGATCTGCTTTTCAGGCTAGACTGAGAGTCACAGGCAAAGCTTGAGGTTCAGAGTTTAAATAAAACTGTTTCATTTGTTCCTTGATCTATTTGATCACTTTGAAAAATATCTAGAGCCTGCTTTGAGACTCATCAAAGAACCTGGGAGGATTTTCATTCTTCTCCTCCTCTCTACTTGAGAGGGTTTGGGTCAATCTGTTAAAAACACAACGTGGCTTTCCACTCAGAGAGAGAACACAGACAGCAGTGAGAGCAAAGCTCTGTTCTGCATATTCATGGACCACTCGTCCCCCAAACTCCTGGGCCAGGACCAAGCCTCAGGCTTCCTCCAAAGACCCTGGAGGTGTTTGTGCTGTTGCTGCCGTGGATGATGCTCTCCCACAACATGGGAACTGTTCCAAAAACTCTGCCAGTGCCTAAATCCACCCTTCGATGTTCTGCTGCTCTCCAAGTCAGAGGGCAGATTGATCCAGAAAGTGGCAAAGATTAATAAATGCAACCAATAAGAATTCTCTCAAGCACAAACCACGCTACCTTTGGTCCTCGTGTCTCACAGCTGCTGGTCTCTGGGAGCCAAGGTAAAAGCTGCTGGGATATTTGGGATGTTGTGCTTACTCCCATTTAGCTTCTCTGGTGTTTAAGAGCTGAGCTCTGGTTACAGCCTTAGCAGGGATTTAACAGGACCTGTCTCCCTGCTATCCAGCAGTCTATTTTCAGGAAAATCACAGCAACCTGATTATTTCTGAGACCTCTGCCCCCTTGTCAATTTTGATTGGAGTTGGCCCACGAGTTCAAAAGGCTGTAACAGTTTGATCATATAATCCTGGCTTCCTTAGGAAACCAAGCTAAGGAACAAACAAACAGAAGTCCTTACAGAAATACTCCCTTGACAGCTGAGGAGTTTTTTTAATCAACACCTTGACTTCTATGAAGATTTCTACCTTCTCTTCCCACAAAGATTGTCTTACAGAGCAGCCACCAAACGTGGCTCTGGAGTGGCACCGTTGCTGGCAGGTTTGCATTAGGGACAGGCTGGATCCCAGTGGGAGCCATGGGAAACCAGCACGGCCCCAGTGTCCTGCCAGCATTCCCCAGGGCAGGGGATGAGCCCTGCTGAGCCACCACCAGCCGGGTTTAACTGCAGCAAAGCTCAGAGCTGAGCTTCCAGTGGATGGGACGTGCAGAGGGAGAGCAATTCCCCAGGTGGACAATTCCCCCTGACCTGTTCACCCAGCTCAGATCCTGCCCAGAGCTGCTGTGTTGGGTGGGGTGGTGGTTCCAGCTCCACCTTTGGGATCCTGGGATTAGGGGAATGAAACAACACCTCACCCTGGTCGCTGCTGGGATCCTGCCCAGCTTGGTGGTGTTGGTTTCCCCCAGGAGTGCAGAGAGCTCTGAGACACGAAGGGCCCCCAGTTCAGCTGGGCAAAACTCTGCAAACCAAAATTTTTAGCACGTTCCCCTGGGTGCAGTGGGACTGCAGAGTAGGAGTGCCCAGATCCCTCTGGGTTGGCCACCAGCTTCTCCTCCCTCTGCTCCCTTTTCCCTTGGTGCTCCTTCCATGAGCTCTGACAGCAGATCTGCTGAAGGGGTGATTTTACAACCTAATCCCAATAAAAGACAGCAGCTGCCGGCGAGGAAATCGTGGACAAGAGCATGCTTGGATGATCCAAAGTAACGTGTTTTGGTATTAATTGTGATTTTTTTTTTCATCTGCCACTTTCAGAGAAGTTCTTAAAAAAAAAAAAAAATTTAAGAAAGGAATTGTAAATATGCCAAAACCCATTATTTATGCTTGTTCAGCTTTATTTGATCTCGGCCAATTACTATCGTGTTCCAAACAAGAAGCTACAAAAGCAAATCTTCTCCCTCCCTTTTTATTACTATTTTTTTTAGGAAATCAGGACTAACATTTTCCCGGCGTCAGAAACGATGACGCCTCACTCCCTTAGCCTGGGGATTTAAACAGAAAACACGGATTTGAGAGGAAAGCTGAGGCAGTGGCCACAGGCTGCTGGGAAAGGACGGGAAAAGAGGAGACCCGTCCGTCGGGGAGGGGACGCGGGGCGGGCGCTGCAGATCCCGGACTTTCCTGGGCCAAAAATAAGCGAATAAGTGATCGGGAATGGCCTCGCGGAAGGCAGAGCCCGCATCACCCCTTTGCAAAGGGAACAAGATCTCTTTTTTATCTTTTCTTCCTTTCTTCTTCCTTTTTTTTTGTTTCCTTAAACACAGCTTTGCCCTCCGTGAGAGGTGTACGTTTAATTATAAAAGGGCCTTTTTCTGTTGTAATCTCTTTCCAGCTCAATTCCTTTGCTGGATAAATCCCTTAAACGTGTTGTCATTCCTTATTTATTGATTGCAGGTATTTGGGGTTTAATTGAGCAAGTCGGTCGTGGCCCAGGGCAGGAGTGGCGCTACATGAGCAATTAAATCTGATTAGCCCGAGCCCTTTAAGCCCCAGCTGGGTGATTGATAACCGAGACCAACATTCTTCAATTGACTCGCTACATCAAAAAGGAGAAAGGCTTAGAGGAGAAACGCATGGGTCCAACATGAAAAATAGCAAAGGAGCCGAGCAGATTAGATTTGCAAAGGAGCTGAGCTAACGGCAAAGGGAGCAGGGAGAACAGTCCTGGTCAGCCCATAAAATAAATCCGTAAGTGTCTCCTCCTCTAAAACTCAGCCAAGGCTGGATTTTTTGGTTTTGTTTCGTTTTTGGCTCTTTTTTTTTTTGTTTTTGTTTTTTTTTTTTTGTTTTTTTTTTTTTTTTTTTTTTGTTTTTGTTTTTACAAGAGGCTGAAGTGACCCGAGCTGGAGCAGGAATGGCTGAAGGCGGCGGAGCTCGGATTTTAACACCCCTCAGCCCTCGGAGCGCGGCTCCATCCATAAAGCTGTCGTCTGTTTGTTAGGGTGTTTGTCTGCTCCGTCATTACACTTTTGCCCGGTAGTTTAAGAAAATAAACTGGCGGGGAGAACAGGAGTGAGCAACCCCCATCGATCAAGCTGATGGATGTCCCGTGTCTCCCCTGGGAAGGGGATGGGCCGGGCAGAGACCAGCGCGGGGACAGCGCTGCCCGCAGCATCCTCGGGCACCAGGGGCAGCCGAGTGCCCACCGGGGACACGGAGATTGGGGGCACGGGGATGCTCCGAGGTGCCGGTCAGCGCCTCGGCAGAGACCGCAGCGCTGCGCTGATGCTCCGGGAAGAGCTCACGGATCGGCCGTGCGGAGATTTCGGGAGCAGCACCCCCCGAGTCGCACATCCCGCGGTGCCCGGAGCGGTTTCCTGCCCCACTCCCCAGCACACGGGCAGTGCCAGAGGTGCGGGGTCCGTCCAGCACGGCCGTGCCAGCCCCGGGGGTCCCGCAGCGCTCCCGGAGCCGCCGCGCCGGCAGCGCCCGCCTCAGCCCGAATCGCAGCGAAGGGGGGAAGGAATCAAAGCCAGGGCAGGGGGAGGCTCCGGGGAGGCTCGGGGGAGGCTCGGGGGAAGCTCGGGGGAGGCTCGGGGGAAGCTCGGGGGAAGCGCCCCGGGCCGGGCTCGGGGCAGGGGCTGCCACCCCCGCCGGGCACCGCGGGGCCGGGGCGGCTCCAAGGGCGCTCCCCTCCCGCTGCCGATTTTTGCCTCGGATCAAAACAGCCTTGAAAGCCCCAGAAATCACCGGGGAGGGGAGGAGGAACGTCAGCAGGAGCTGGACTTCTAAAAACCGTTCCGCCCCATAGGCTTTAATATTAAAAACCCCCTAGGAGCCTCAGACACTGTATTAATTAGTGCAACCACCCATGAAAAGTTGGGTTTGGAACAGCATTCTTTGCCCTGTGTGAAACAGCAACCCTAATAAACAATTGTTAACTTGGCCTATTGCCTCTGGTAAATTACACAGCATTAAAAAATAATGCTTTTCATATTAGGCAGTAATTAAAGGTTGGGACAGCTTTAAAACAAGAGGGGGAGGGGAGGAATCAAAGAAAATATAAAAATGTTCTTTCAAGAGTTATGGGAGGCTAATAAAGTATGTCTGTTATAGTGCACCACTTTGCCCCCAGCTACAGCCAAACTGGAGCCACTGCAATTGCCTCTCAATAAGATAATGATATTCCTTTCTCTGCTATTAAAAGGCTCCCAGTGCAAACTTAAAATGATTTATTTAATTTAAGAAATTATGAGGTGTAACTTCAAAGCGTAAGCCGTTAGTAATGGAAAACACCAGGTTGTTTAAAATTATAATAATAATTGTTTGGAATACAGTGACATCAAAGTGCTTTCATCACCAAATAAAATATAGCACAGACCCCCAAATCCAGTGGAGTTTATTGAGTAGACATTTTTTGGTGTGTTTTTATTATTTCCTTATCAAGAGACATTATTTTAGCAGCTCCTTTTCTCAGCTTTGATGTTTTGACAGTCTTAAATTAATTTTATTGCATTTTTTTGGCTCGGAGATGGGAGATTATTCTGACTGCTTATTTTTCATTATGACTTTTTTGTTTTCAAGAACCGGTTTGTTATTTAACACAGCACCTTGATAAGCGCAGTCGAAATGAATTGGCCATTACAGGTCATTAAAAAGCAAAGAATTCTGTTTTCAAGCAATCCATTACACGTCTGGGAAAATATTCCTACTTAAAACAAACTTCTGAGTTGAACGCTGGCATAATCAGTTTAATAAAACGGGTAGAGCATAATTTTAAGGAACGTGGGTTTTTTTTCTCTTTACGAGATTCTTGCTTATTCAAAACACAGCAATCTAAGAAATACATATACAAAGCATTTTGCCAAAAAAAGAGACCTGCCTTTGCAGCAAGAACATCACAGAATGTTTTTAATTTCCTTGAACAGTGTTATAAAACCTTAATCGCGCATACATTGCTCGAGACTTTTTCTTCCCAAGCAAAGCAGAATTATTCCAATCCCCTTTAAAAATGGTAGCGTTTTAAAATATACTGCAGTTGCAGCTTTATAGACCGGTATTTCCACTAAAACAGCAGGGACAGAATTGCTCGGGTGTTAAAAGACTGAAATATAATGGATGGAAAGATTTTTATTCCTTGCGTGCAACCAGTTGGGAGCTGCTGGTAGCACCCGCCAAAAGCCTCATGGATTACGGTGGGAAACACACAGCGAGGGGCGAGGGGAGTCAAACACAAACCAAAATAAAAAAGCTCAACAACAACAAAAGACCCCAAATTTCCCCCCTCTGCCTTTCCCTGAGGCAGCGAAAAGGAGCGTGAACCGTGGAGCGGCGGCTCCTGGGTTTCGAAGCGCTGGGATGAGCTGTGCAGTTTCCCTGAGATCCCCCGTGCTTTTCACTGGAAAAATGTGCCCCCTCTGCTCTGGAATGGAATAAGGGGAAAGAAAAAAAAAAAAAAAAAAAAAAGATTGGAATAACCTCTTTGTTTTTATTTTGCGAGAGAAGCTTCCTACGCCAAGAATGTGGGCGCTGCCGAAAGTAGGTTAACTTCCAAAAGTGACCCCCGGAAAAGGCATGTTGGCGTCTCCGTGGCTGATAGTGAGTGTAGGAACGGGAGGAACACAGTCACACTGCCGCATGCTGGGCTTTATTCGTTCGAGGAGACTTTTTTTTTTTGGTGCTTTTAATAATTTTACTTTTTTTTTTTAATAAAGAGATCCAGGTTAGTCTTCGGGGATGCTAAACGGGGGACAAATAGAGAGGGGAAAATAATATACTTTAGAGAGAGCAAAATGTTCACTTTTCTCTCGGGGGGTGGGAGTGGATCCGCCGCGGCTGCTCCGCAGAACCTCTGGCTATTTGTGTGCAGCCAGGGCACGAGTGCGTGGCTTGGAGCCGCTTCCGAGGGCGCAGGGCCCCAGAGTTTGGCTCTTTCTGGTCGTTCTTTCTCATCCATCCCCTCCGTGGGCTCCCCTCCTCCTGCAGTGTGTGTCCAGCTCTCACCCCAAAATCCTGCAGAGCCCCAGGTGTGCGCGAAAGGGACATTGGAGTGTCCGTGGCACTCGTGTGAGAGCGGAATACCCAGCTCCCCGCTCCGGAGAGGTGGGGGGTGCGTGTGAACCGCCGGGGCGGTGGAACCAAGGGTCAGGACAAGGCTGGGAGCCGGGATGCGGCTGAGGGGCTCTGCCCGGTCTGGAGGGCACCTGAGCCCCCCGCAGCCCCGGGTGGGCTTCGCGGGGCAGGTGTCGGGAGCCCGTCCCCATCCCCATCCCCATCCCCGTCTCCGTCCGTCCCCATCCCCATCCCCGTCCCCGTCCCCAATCCCCATCCCCATCCCCATCCCCGTCCCCGTCCCCGTCCCCGTCCCCGTCCCCGTCCCCGTCCCCGTCCCCATCCCCATCCCCATCCCGTCCCCATCCCCGTCCTCATTCCCGACGTCCGGCCCGTGGCTCGGGGGTCGCGGGGTGCCCGCAGCCCCCGGCCCTCAGCAGAGGGATCCCCCCCGCTCTCCCGGGCACGCCGCTCTCAGCCAGGCAGCTTTCCTCGTTCGCCATAAAACGCAGGAATTCCGGGCTCTGACAAGGCAACGTGACAACATGAAATGCAGGCTCGGAGCGCCCGTGGCTTTAGGTAATGAACGCTTGGCCGGAGCGAGGCAGAAAAGCCCAGTCCCAAATATTTATGTCAACAAATCCATCCCCGGTGACTGAAGGTCCCGGGAGAGCCGCGCTGTGCCCGGCTGGCCTGAGCCGCCGCTCAGCAAGTCCTGGTTTTAAGGATCGGGGTAATTTATCGCGTTGTTTTTAATGTTTATTATTTATTGCTCTAATTATTTTTCACTTTCTATCGGGAATTTAAAATATATAGATGTACCTGGAACAGATGCCAACTCCTTTCAGTCTCACTCAACTTCTAATCATCGCATCTGCTTTGTGTCAGAAAATACTTTGGGAACAATTTAACTTTGCATTAAAATAACTAATTAAAGCCACACCTCCCCAGCCTCTTGCGAAAGTGGGGGAGGAATTTCAGTAAGTGCATCGCTTTTAATGATAGCATTCTGATTTCCCTGCCTCGCTGTAATTTATTCAGTTACAGATCTGCCTGCGGGGCAGCTCCCATTAGGACGATGATGAAGTCTCATGAGTAAAGCTTGACACCTCCCTCCTAATAAAATATAATACTCAATTAACTCGGCCTTTCTGAAGGCTTTAATTGGAACAAGTTAATAATGGGCGCAGGGTGAATTGTCATGCCATCCGCAGGCTCCGAGAAGGTGTCACGGATCCCTCCTTGCCTTTCCCAGAGCAGAGGTTGTAACCGAGATTTGGAAGCTTTTCCTTCAACACCCTTGTGTGCCGCAATAAATCTGTATCCATTTAGGGATCTATCATAACACACGCAAAGCTCCTGCGCTCAAAGAATTTCCAGCAAAAAGATTTAGCTGTAATCCCTGACACAGCTGATTTATACCGAAGGTTAAAAAAGACCGCTGGTTTATTTATAGCCCAGCCCGGCTAAGAAAGCACTCGGGACAACCGGCCAGGCAAGGACAGGGCCGAGAGGGCTTCGCCTCGCCCTGGATTCAGGGGGATGATGCTTCGGGAAAAGGCAATCCGGGAAAGAAGCGGGTTTCTTCCATTTTTATGCGGCGGTAAATTCTAATTTGAAGAGTTTGCGTGGAGATTGGGCTCCCCCAGCTTTGTTCCCTACATCTGCGAAGCGGGGAGGTCACCAGGGGTTTTCCCGGGAAAGGGAGGAGGGTGAGCAGGGCGAGCTCCGCGAGTCCCTGCGCTCCCCAAGCCCGCAGCCCCTTCCCACAGCCCGGCTCTCCGAGTGTCTGATTCCCCGACCCTTTCCTTCCCGATCCCGCGGGATGCTGAGCCAGCCGGGATGCGGCTGGGAGCCTGGGCGACGGGAGAATTCCCGGTGCTCCCAGCGGCGGTGCCGGCAGCGCGGTGCCTGCGGGATCCGCACACCCGGAGCGGGGAGAGCGCACCCGGGAGAAGTCCCGGGGGGGCAAACACAGCTGGGCAGGGGGCAAACACACCTCGGACCCGCGCCCCCTCCGAACCCCGACAGCCCTCCTGAGACACCATTTCCATGGGGTGGCACTCGGGTGTGCCAGGGTCCCCCCGGGTCCTCTTATCCGAGCCCCCCCTCACCAGGGGAGGGTGGTCCAGCACCTGCTCTCTGAGCCTGGCCCCAAAACTGTGCGAGAGCGCAGCACCCTGGGGCCCTGAAATGCAGCTAAAGCACTGCAGGGCCCCCGCCAGGTTTAACCTGTCCCAAATTCCCCCTCAAATCCTTCGGGAGTCGAGACCCCTCTCCCTCTAAAGCACAGAGCTGAGGTGGAGTCGAGGGGAGAGCTCCCAAGGAAAGGGAAAGGCACACGAGCTGAAAGCGATGGAAACATCAGCGGAGTAAGATGTTGTAAAGAACAGAGGCGCCTAAAAGCGGTTGTTAAAAACAAGGAAACCTCATAAAAGCTTTGGCTTTTGACTCTGAAATGTTGACTTGCAATTCACCTTCCCGCGCTGCAAATTCGGCTTTAAATCAGATCGAGGAAGGGGAAATAATCACAAAGGCAACCCAAACATTCCTTTGAACTTGACCCAATGGTGCAAAACACACACAGAGAGAAGGCACCTTTCAAAGGACTCCAAACACCAACAGACCCACACACGATTAAACACGTTTTTTCTTTTTTAATTTAATTCGAAATAAGAGATAAGAAATAATAAATCTTCAATAAAATATATAAAATTGTACAAGGCATCCCTTTCAAAGGGATTCTCCTATGATGGGAGATCAGGGGTGAGGGGAAGGGAGAGAGGAAGTTCATCTATAGTGGGTCCCAGGCGGCATCAATGCCTGGGTCAAAACAAACCAAAACCAGCAAAACCTCGTGGCTTTTTTTTTTTTTCCTTTTTTTTCTGATTTTTTTTTTTTTTGTTTCATCTCTTTCCTCCACAACAGCATGCTAAGAAAATAAATCCAGGAGAAACTCTGACTTCAGTGCTCCACAGCCTTGGGAGTAACTTCCTCATAAACTTTAGCGAGAGTAATACACATAATACAAGAGTTACAAGGAGAAGCCTGGGGAAGCTGCAGCCAGAGCTCCCACGGGGACAGAGAGGTCACACAGTCTCTATCACCCATCTGTCCTGCTCGTGGGGCTGATTGTGACACCTGGATCTCTCTTTAGAAGGGCTTGAAGCACGAGTCACTCCTATTGGCATCCTTAGAACGGAAGAAAACTCGGGGGGTTCTGTTTAACACAGGCTGTGGCAAATACTAACAAAAACCCCACAACATCCCCCAGAAGGGTTCAACAAGCCTTTCTGGGAACAACCCATGTCTTCCTCCCTTCTCTCCTGGCTTTCCAAGAGCATTGCAGAGCCAAGATTACCTGGCTGCAGCTAAAAATTTCTAAGCACGCCAATAGGAAGAGATAAAAACCAGCCTAAGAACCCTCCCTTGCTCTTCACCTCCCCTCCCAGTGCTTTACAAAGGCTGAAGCTATTTATACACATAAAGGCGTTACAGGAGCCGTGGTGGGGAAAGCTGGGCTCTACATTTAGGGGCCCTGCTGCTCATCTCACTGAGGTTTGGGATGCAAAACTTCGCCCTCCCCCTAGAAATGCAGGGATTTGCTGGCTCTGAACTTCACTGAGACTCCACCGGCTCTAGTTTCTATTTACACGTCTCTAGCTACAGGCTCTGCTGTCCTTAAAAAAACAACCAAACAACAAAACCTGGATTAGACCTTTTTATTGCCCTCCCCCCTGCCCCCATGTGAAGTGATGGTGACTCAGTGTGGCTCAAGGGCACACACCCCTCTTATTTAAACCCGTGGTGGGCCAGGAAGGTCAGGGAATTTCTGCCTCCGTATGATAAAATTCCTTTTTCACCCGTTCTTTTTTTAACCTAGTTTTACGTGCACTGGATAAAACCCCTACATTTACTCAATTTTTTTTTTTATATGTTGGTTTTTATGCTTTTTTTTTTTTTTTTTTTTTTGCTTTCAGGAGCAGACTCTGCGTGCTCAGAGCACTCTCAGGAGACGCCCAACCCGTAGCAAACTCCCAGACACTCAGGATGCCAGATAGAAGCGTGCAGAAGGAATGGCCAGTACTGGTTGGGGTTCTGCCTTCTCAGGGCTGGACAGGATCCACCAGGAAGTCTGTGTTGGATCTTCTTAGGATAAGTGGTACATGCTGTATCCAACGGGAGTGGCGTAGAGTCCAACGGGCGGGATGGGAAGCACAGGTCTGTGAAAAGGGTAGGATGTCCCATACAGGGAGGCAGCCTGGATGGGGGAGTTGATGGGGAAAGGGAGGCTGAACCCCGACGGCAACATGGGCTTCGCTGCCATTTTGAGCTTCTCCAGCTCGGCCTCCTGCAGTCTCTTGGCCTTGGCCCTCCGATTCTGGAACCAGATTTTGACCTGGGTCTCTGTGAGGTTGAGGGAGCTGGAGAACTCGGCTCTCTCGGCGATGGACAGGTACTGCTTCTGGCGGAACTTGCGCTCCAGAGCCAGCAGCTGGGAAGTGGTGAACGGGGTTCGGGGCTTCCTGTTCGTCTTGTGCTTCCTCAGGGTGCAGGCAGTGGGGCTCAGGTGTCCTGCAAGGAAGGGAAAGGCTGGTTATCACAACAGCAGGGACAGCCTGGAGCTCTGCAGGGATGCTGTGCCTGGTGGGTGTCCCTGCCATCCCCTCCAAACACGGGAGCCTTTGGCAAAGGGGCTCGGGAAATGTCTTCCTGGCCAGACTTAAATTCACAGCACTTCAGCTGATGTGCTGGGAAGGGAAATTTTGCCTCAGCGATTTCAAAAGGGACAGAGGATTCACAGGTCACTTTGGGAGTCACTTCACAGGGGTCTAGAGCACACAAACCAGGACAACTCCAATAAAGCACAGGGCAAACACCACAAAAGCGGGAGATTCCCAAAAGGACAGAGGGCAAGAGGAGAGCTCAGCCCTGCTCCAGGATTTCCCCACAAAGCACAACAAGTGACAGCTGAAGAAGTGGATCTGACAATTTTAGTGGTTTTGCTAATGGGACATTTTTCCTTGCTGTTTCTTCTTCCCAATCAAGTTTTTCCACTGCTTATTAACTTCGATTTTCAGTGAGTATTTTCTGATTATCAACCAGTATAAAAAAACCCCTAACAAAAACCCAAACAAGAAAGCAGCGCTCTTTTAATTCAACATTTCGCTTTTATGACATTTGCCAATTAAAAAATAAAACAAAACCCAGACAAAACTTCAGCATTTTGTAGCCAATAAAAGCCAGAAAATCCACCACCTTTTGTTCCTGCCTTAAATCCCAGCCAGGTTAGGCAATATTCCCGGGATGGCAGAGCGCTGACTTGCCTTTAGATTAATTTAGCACTTCACTAATAATTTTGCAATCTAAAGAATAACTAAAAAGCAGGTGGCTGACTTCAAGAGCTCGGTAATTTGGCTGTGTTTTGCTCACTCCTGGGGCACAGGACAAGTCACCCTGGCCAGACACAGCAAGTGACACCCAGGCTGCCCGAAGAGGCTGCTGAGTTTTGTTCCCGCTGTGGTGTCTGCTTCAAACGCTTGTCAGTATTTGCACTTTGGGTTTTCTGGACTCGTTTCTCTCTTATTTAAAAAAAAAAAAACAGACTAAGAAGCTGTTTAAGCATGTATCATGCAATTAAAAAAAATCCCACAAGGGAATTGTTGAAAAGTTCAGAAAGGGGAGGGAGAAAACAGTTACAGCGGGAAAAAAAATCAAACTTCTCTTATTGCTCTTCCTCTGGATACTGAAAGCCAAAAATAAAGCTCTTTTAGGAAACAACTTGTCAAATATTGGCCTGTGATCCCACCAGGGCAGTTTAATAATTCAGGTGCTCACCGTGACAGCTGATTCACTTCTAAAACGGCATTAAACTAAAGCTCCAGCAAGCCGCCCCTGAATTCCCTGCCGCTCAGGCCGTTGTTCCACGCTATTTTTAAACCCAGCTCCTTTCTTTTCCCAAAGTGAAGCCCTCCCCAGACTCAGCTGCTCGCAGCAGGGACAGGGTTTGGAGGGATGGCCGTGGCTCCGTGTCCCAGCACCTTCCCCCGCTCTCGGGTGAGCCCGACCCGTCCCAGCTCCTGCCGCGCACGGGGAAATCGCAGAAACACGCTTTCCCATGAAATCCCGGGAAATATTCGCCCCGGGATACACCCCAGAGTTCCCAGGCTTCCTCTCTCGCAGCCCCCCGAAGCACTGCCAGGCTCTGGTGAGCAGCAGGGACCGTCGCCACCGCAGCCCCCGGAATTGCGTTTATCCCGTGCCAGTCCCCAAGCCCTCACTGATTTGTTTCGCTGTTTTTTCTCTTTATCCTCCTTTTCCTGGCCAACATCGGACAAAAAAATCATCATTTGGAGAGGGTTCCCTCTCTGCGTTCCTCAAAATTCTAACTTTTACAGCTTTTCCCCCAGCTCATCCCACCCGTAATATTAATATTAATAACAATAAATCGAGGGGCGGTTTTTAATGTCAAAGCTCTCCATGGACAGGCAGTTTTCCTGCGGGAGAACCGGTCATTGCCTCCTGCCGAGGTGGGAAATCAGGAAAATGGTCGAGGCCGAAGGATTTTCCCTGCCCTGATCCTCAGTTTTCTCCCCAGATCCCTCTGAAGTCACTGGAACTCCCAGCTCCTGAAGTCCTTTACAAAACTATTTTGCCAATCCCGAGAACGAAAAATTTTCAAAGAGAAAGCGGAGAAATTTCAAAGGGGAAAAATGTAGAGGGAGATTATTAGGCCGTGTCTAAGTCTGGGGTTTTGGGCAGATTTAGAGAAGGGGTCCAAGCAGTGGCACACGCTTCTTTTCATGTTTTTCCAGCACACTTGGAGTACCTGAAAATTAAAAACTGGAGCTACACAGGGCATGCCACGGGCGGGATGCCTTCCTCCTGCCCTCTCCAAGCACGATAGAAATCAAATTAATTCGGAGTTATCATAAAGGAAAGGAAGTGGATGAAAGCCAAATCGAAATTATTGTTAAAAAAGAAAATAATAAGGAAAGCTGTAATAGCACTAAACTTTCCTCTTGCAATAGTAGATTGCGGAATAAATTCCGTGAGACAGTTCACGTCTGTAAAGTGTCTAACTTAAATAAAGCAGAGCATGTAATTTCCACCAGGCAAGTTTGGGATGCTCGGACAAGAGGGGATAAATCCTGACACAGGTGTGCAGCTTCCCGGCCATGGGAAGGCAGGAAGCCTGGCACGGCCGGGATGTTCCTTCCCCTTCTCCTGAAGGATGTTTTGGAGCTTTTAATTTCTTAAAAGCAAATTTTTTTCCTTTTTTTTTTTTTTTTCCCAAATCGCCCGGAAAGCGAAACGCGGCTCAGAGCCGCTCGGACTGCAAAGGGATTTCAGAAGCGACCTGTCACCTCCGGAGCGAGTGTCCCGAAGGCGGGGGACGAGGTCGGGAGGGATCGCGGGGGCTAAAGGGGTCAGGACCAGTTCGGGGAACTTTGACAAACTCTAGAACCGGGGATGGAGGGACAAACCCCGCACCGGGAGCCAGCGCGGAGCCAGCTCAAGGTTGGAAAGAATTCCCGAGTTTAAGAGATTGCTGGGCATCGCGGATGGGAGAAGGGAACAGGGAGAAATGCCAGTTGTTGTTGCAACGGGATAACATAAATGGATGAGCTGTCTGCCAGGGGGTCGAGAGTCGGGAAAGGGAGCTGGTCCCTGGTGATTTCTGATCCTTCTGTGGCTTTGAAGGCGGTATATATTTATATACCGTATAGAAATATATAACTCTATAAATATAGAACCGTAATAAATATGTGAAGAACTATGTAAATATACCTAAAAATCACACACATATGAATACCTTTAGGAGCACCATGGAATCTCAGAATGTTTTAGGTTGGAAAGGACCTTAAAATCATCTCCTTCCATGGGCAGCGACACCTTCCACTAAACCAGCTTGCTCAGGGCCCCATCCAACGTGACCTCGAGCACTTGCAGGGATGGGAATACAGGATATAAAACCGAAGGTAAAATACAGGCTCTATGAGTATTTATCTCCGTGCTGCAGCGCATCCCGCCCGCCCCCGCCGCTCCCGGGCGCTCGGCACTCACTTGGCGGCGGGGAATATCTCCCGGCCTCCGAAGGGATCCAGGACGAGCCGTCCTCCGAGTTCTCCGACTTGACCGAGGCGGTGTCGAAGGTTTTTGTAAGCGCCCCGGGCGGGCTGTGCGCGTCCCGGGAGCCGTGGCCCGCCAGCAGCAGGTTCCTGGAGGTGCCCACGGCCGCCCCGTCGGCGCTGCCGCCGGCCGCGGGCAGCGGCGGCTCCTTGGGGGGGGGCTTCTTGTCGGACATGAGCGCTTCCACGCTGAACGGCAGGCTCGACACCTTGACTTTGTGGTGCTCCTCGGCGCCGGCCGCCGGGCCCTCCTCGTCGGAGGAGAAAACCTCCTTGGCCTTGTGAGGGGAAGCCATGGCGGTGCGGCGGAGCTGGCGCTGCCCGGCGAGTGCGGCGGAGCGGGCCCGGCCGCCCCCCTTTTCCCCCTCTGGGGCTCCCCGCCGCTGTCCTCCTTGGGCGAGCGGGGGAGCCGCCCCGCCGGCCAATCAGCGCCCGTTCTGCTGCGTGACGTCGTGAGGGGCGTCATCCCATTGGCTGAGAGCGCGCGGGGGGCGGGCCCAGCCGGCGCCGGTGGCGGCGGTGCCGCGCGGGGAGTTCCCGGCCCGGCCCCCCCGGTCCCAATTAGGGGTTAATGACACTCGGGCCGCCCGCCGAGCGCGCCTGGCCCGGAGCCGCGCAGGGCTGCAGCCAGAGCAAAGCAAGCGGGGAAAAAAAATAAAACATCGCCGCGGTAATTAAGGCTGATGATGAGGCGACGAGGGAACTTCAGAAGAGCGCGGCTCTGCCCCCTCTCGCCGCCTGCTCGGCTCCTCCCGGGGCGCCCCAGGCGCATCGCGGACCCCCGGGCTCATCCCGGCTCATCCCGATCCTACGCCGCCCCGTCAGGGACCGCCGCACCCCCGCCCCGCCGACCCTCCCGGAGCGGGGTCTGTCCGCCCTTTCCCTCCATCTCCCCCAAAAAGCGAGTCCCTTTCCCGAAGGAGCGGGGTCTGGGGATGCGGGCTCAGGGATACGGCATGAGGGAGACGGGATGCGGGATCAGGGATACGGGATGCGGGATCAGGGATACGGCATGAGGGAGACGGGATGCGGGATCAGGGATACGGCATGAGAGAGACGGGATGCGGGATCAGGGAGACGGCATCAGGGATACGGCATGAGGGAGACGGGATGCGGGATCAGGGATACGGCATCAGGGAGACGGGATATAGGATCAGGGATACGGGATCAGGGAGACGGGATGCGGGATCAGGGATACGGCATCAGGGAGACGGGATGCGGGATCAGGGATACGGCATCAGGGAGACGGGATGCGGGCCCCGCGCAGCCGAACGCTCCCGCGGTGAAACGCGAGCGCTGCTGTTTGCGCCGCTGGTTTTTCACCAATTTTCTTTTTCTTGTTTGCGTTTCCAAGGCAGCAGGACCCAAGTCGGGCAAAACCACTCTGCAGAGGTTAGATCTGTAATTATTTTTTTTTTTTTTCCAGCGTCAATTACACACGTGATGGATAGATGAGCTTTAATAAATTAGGGGCACGCAGCCCTTAATTAAAAGTCATATCAAACCAGTACTTTGAAAGCGATTCTCTCACTTCTTGACTTCCTACCAGTGGTATGAATAAAGAGTATCCTTTAAAAAGCTTTTATAATTACAGTGCGGATAAAAGCGAATACATATTGTTCTTTTCATAATTATTTTAATCTTGCGCCGGGCGTTATTTCATGCTGTGCCCGCAACTTTCTCAGGTGTTTAGTTTGTTTTTTTTTTTTTTTTCTTTTGTTTTCCAACGTCCAGGGTGCGCAGTGTCTGGGGGCTGTTTTGGTGTTATAATTTATCAATTAGGGGTTTTTTTAGAGCCACTATAAACCACCCCGAGAAGACGAGAGGCACAATTCCTCTCCCCAAGCCCCGACTTCAGGGACAGCTCGGACAAAGCTGCGGGCTTGGTCCTGCACGGCTGCAGGACTCTGCTCCACGAATGTTTGGATATAAAACACATTCCATAAAACATGGAGGATTTCATCTTTTGCTCGGTTTGGACTCCTGACTTTCAGGAGCAGCACTTCTGGAAGTCTCCAGCCCTGCAAATTGCGACTTCCCAGCTCGCAGAGGATGGGGCTGTATGGAGTGCACTGTACTCGGCCCAGGGGTCCTCCCCACCCCTTAAAGCCCTGGTCATCCCTCCCCACTGGTCAACCACCAAATATCCCAGCGTCCCCAGCCCTGATAGCATCTCGTCTGGTGCCAGGGAGAGCAAATTGGGACCCGGGCACGGGATTGCCATGTGGGAAGGATTGTGGGAGGACATGTACGAGAAGCCGTGTTACAAAACCCCACTCATCAGCGGGACTAATAGCAGGGTTTGAGCACTCATTACTGATTGCTGGCAGTGTTACTGCAGACCTCGATGGGTTAAGGATTAAAGATCTGCCAAGAGAAGCGATGCCTTGCACTGCCTCAGCCCAGCTAGCCTGGCTGCCACATTTCAGTCCTCAGAGCCCCGATTCGGGCTTTTCTCTGAGGGTGAAAATAACATTTAATGCCACAAGCTGATGCCTCTCCAGCTGCCCCTGCTAGCCCCAGTTTGTCACTTCTCCTTCCCCACAGGGTTCATGTCTTTGCTGGGAGGCACCGAGACAGCAGCCAGGCAGCCTCGGCCTTGCAAAGCTCTGCTGCTGCAGTGGGGTTGACTTTTCCCCTCTTCTCCCCCCCCGTCCCTTCCTTTCCCTTCTCCATGCTTCCTGCACCGTGACAAGTAAATGAGAATTGATGGACACGCAGGAACAATGTCTGTGTGTCAGGAACAATGCACCACCCGTGGAAAGCCATTGTGGGGCTGCTGAAAATGCCGCGGATAATTACACCGCGCCCCCAAAGTCAATGCCCGCTGGAAGGGCGCCTGGGGAGCGACAGCTCGGGGTCATGGTGACACCGATCACGTCCCTTGGGTGCCGGTGTTCTCCCCAGGTGCCCCGTTGTGCCCCGGGTGTGCAAGCTCCGTCCCCGTAGACTTGGAGAGGCTCCTCTGTGCTGCCGTCCTTTGGGAGGCCAGAGGAAAAAAGGGGACCAAGGGACAAGCTGCTCTCGGTGCTGTGAAGCACGGAGCACAAGTTGGCTCATCCAGCCTGGTTTGGCTGAATTTTGGGTGTCATAGAGGCGCCTGGGATAGCAAAGCATGGCAGGGTTTGCTAGTGGTGTTTTCCCTCCTCAGCCTCAATCTCCAAATTGGAGCATTTTCTATCTGAAGTCTCAACTTAGAGATTTCTATCCTCTCTCACCCCTTCCCTCCTTCATCCTTCTGCTGTCATTTAAACATCAGAGGATGAAGCCTCACACGGTACTGAGTGTCTGCATGGAAACCTCGCCGAGACGGGGTTTGGAGAAATTTCTGGGAATTAAGCTTTGCCCCCCATCCAGGATCGCAGAGCAGCCGCCCAACCCCAGACCAGCAAGGAATTCTCCCAGCCCGAGGACACGACGTGAATCTGGGGACTTCCCCCTGCGCCGGGCTCCCCCTTTGTGTCCCCGATGAGACCCCAGTCCCGGGGCTCTGCCGTCGGGGCTCGGCGGGACCGGGCCGGCTCTGAGGGCCACGGCCGGGTCCCAGGGATGCCTAGAGAGCCCCTAGCCCCCCGTGCCTCTCCGTCTCTCCCCCGCCCTCCTGCAGCATCAGCCCCGTGAGCCGGGGAGGGCTCTGGGCGCCCCGGTCCTGGGGCTCTCAGCTGGAGCGGGGCGGGGAGGGAGGGAGCGCAGGGGGAAGAGAGACGCTGCAGACAAACTGAGGCTGTTTTGCAGGCGCCAGGAGCGGGGAGATGAAAGGGAAGCTCCTGGGGGAAGCGGCTGTGCAGTTTGACCGGCTCCAGCAGCAGCAGCAGCAGCAGCGGCAGCGGCGGCCCGTCCCCGCCAGCTCCGCCTCCCCCTCTGCCTCCCCCTCTGCCTCCCCCGGGCTCCAGGCTACCCTTGGGCCCACCTCCGCCTCGCTTTTCCCAGCCTGGAGGCGGAGGGAGGTGTCGGGCAGGCAGTTGCCGCAGCATCCTCGCTCCTGTATCCATCAAGCCGGGAGCAGCATCCCCGCCACGAAATTCCACAGCATCGTTAGTCTGGGATAGCTGGGGATGGTGGATTTGGGGGAGGGGGCTGTCCGACATCCCCCTCCCCTTATCGGTGTAAATCAGGAGGGAGCTGACTGGGACCATTACAGGAATGATGTCCCGTGTCCCCAGTCCCGTAAAGCAGCAGCCCCTGTCCCTCACAGACACCTCGGGAGGACAAAACGCCCGTGGGCCGTAGGGAGCGCGTTTATTCTCCGGGAGGGAAAGCCTCACGAGCATTTCCCCCTCCTTTTGTGATCGATTTGGTTAATAATCCGTTTTCTAGAGACAGGAGATTTTTTTTAACGAGCCGCCGTGAGGCTGGCGTGAGGACATCCTTCAAGGAAGGAAGATAAGGCTCCCGATTTGCCTCGAGAAGGAAAGGCAGGAAAATGGAATCAGAGTGGGCATCAAGCGTAAGTTTTGCCCCGGAACGAGATGTACACCGAGGGAGTGTTTGATGTGTCAGAGGCTGGGAGATTATTGTTTCATCGCCTTGCCCCAGATGAGACCCGGAGCCAAGAGAAAGGCGTTGTATTAACAGTAATACGCGTTTATCTCCAGACGCTAGAAAGGAATTAAAGAGAGCTGAACATCAGAGCTTCCGAGGGATCAGGGCTGGTTACCGACGCCTCGATCTAGATCCCCCTCCGGATTCCCGAAGCCGTTTTGGCTGACAGCTCTTGGCTGCGGAGCCAGCTCCGAGTGGTTTGGGAGAGGACCCTTCCCGGAGCATCCTTCGGGGGGACGCGTCCCGCAGAGCCGGGCAGGGGGCAGGGGGCTCTGCCCCGGCTCCCGGGGCGCGGGGAAGGTGGAAGCGATGGAGCCGAGCTGCGCTAAGCGCAATCACGCGTTGTAATTGTCCCCTGTGTCACCCGACAATGGTCCCCATTGATGGCACCCGTGTCATCCACTCGTCTGGACAGCGAGTGCACAACGAACCGTGCTCGCTGCTCAACGCCAGCGTCTCCTTTCGCACCCGCCGAGGGTTGTTCTCTCCCCCTCTCTGCGCAGGTATTTGATTTACCAGCAGATATTTATTCTGCTTGGCAAGAGGCAGGAGATAGCTGGGAGAGATCAGATGTCTTCCTGCTCAAAGCAATTAACAGTTTTGCCCTTAAGGATTGAAAACGTTTTTTTTTTTTTTTTTCTTTTTGCCAAAGTAATAACTTTTAAAATAAACACAAGGGGAGGGTTCGAGGGAGGAAAGCGCCGGTAGGGAGGTTAAATTTACGCGCAGAGAACTCGCGGTCAAGAGGATGCTTGGAGAGCGGGATTTTGGAGGTGATGCACGGCCCCTGGCTGAGAATCTCAGCCAGGGGTTCCAGGGTTGTCCTGCGAGCCCGGACCCCGGGGAGTCCCTCTGTGTCCTGGAGGCCAGGGCCGGACCCCACTCCCCCCAGAGCGCAGGATCGGGCCCCGCGGAGAGAACCCCCGGGCACCTGCTGGAGCTGCACAGAGCGGCCACAGGACCCCCCAAATCCACCACTGGAAAAGACGTGGGCAAAAATACTTTAGGGTCTGGCCCCGTCCCCCACACCCCGAGGGCAGAGGGACGAACCCCCGAGACTCCCCAGAGAAGGGGAACGCCAGGGGTTCCTTCCATGTATTTGTTTATTTATTTTTAAGAAGCAGAGAAAGGGAAAAAAACCCCACGATCTATGTCCTTAAAACGTTTTGTTTTTTCTCTCCCCCGGACTCTTTCTGTTTGCGAACGGTTTCCATCGAACTCGTTGCAGGGAATCCTAATAATCGCTCACACCTTCCTGTCTGTCTGGGCGATGAATAAACCAACATGGCTCACCTCAGCCAGGGAAGCAACGCATGGAGAGTGAAAAACTCAAAGCTCCTGCTTTGGCTTAGATTGGAGCACCCGATGATTCCCGGAGTCTCCCCACCTTCCCGCAGAAACAAGCAGTCGGGTTTTATTTTCACATTTTATTTTAGTCTGTCGATTTTCAGATAGATTCGTTTTCGGTGTTTCGCCCGCTGCCTCCCATCAGTCTTGGAAATGCAGAGGGAATGCGGGATGCGAAACGCACTGAATGAGAGATACACTGCACTGTCCCGTGCCCAAAGGCAGCTCCCATAAAAACCCCGTTATTTATGCAGTGCATTCGCGGTGTGATGTGTCCCACGCTGGATGCAATTCCACAATTACAACTCTCTTCTGTCGGTTATTTTTTTCCTGTTCATCTCCTCGTCATCATTTCCTAAATCTATCCCGAACCCCCTGAATGATCGCAGCTTCGCGACTGCCGCTTGTCTCCCATAATTTCCCATCTCTTTTTGATTATGCCGGACGCTGTAATAAACCGATCAATGAACAGCTTTTGAGTTACAGGCTCAGATTTGGTACAAATAGATTGTGAGGGTGCCAGACTCCGTGAGATCAACCGGCTGATTTCTTTACTTCTCGAACCTCGTTTCTGCAAAGAAAATTGAATTTTTCTTATTTGTTTTCCGGGGGGGAAAAAAAAAAAAAGGAGAAAATTGTTGAAGTGGGATTAAGGACTTTTACTATTTTTACTCGGTAGAAAGAAGACGGGGACTGACTCTGCAGCTGTTTGGGGCTCGGCTTAGCTGTGCCCGCTGGCTGAGCTGGGAGATGCTCCGGCTGTCCCGGTGCCCCCGCAGGAACACCCCGCGCTGCCTCCCGCGGTGCCGCATCCCTGGCCGGCCGTGCTGGCTGTGAGCTCAGGGCTGGCTGCTGCCAAAGCCGCGGGGATCCCCGCAGGAATCTGCAGACAGCCAAAATCCTCGTCCCAAACGTGCTTTTCCATCCCTCCATCTATCCCTGTCCTCTCACCCACGGCGTGGAACGTGAGTGGGGTGGGCAGGGAGCACATTCCACTCCGGATTCCAGCCAGCCCTCCAAGGTTACAGGGATTTTTCACCCCCCGCTTTATTTAATTACACTCAGGGTTCTTTCACGGCGTTCGCAATGACTCTGATTGCATTTCGAGCCGATATTAGCCCAGGAGTGAATGCCACCGGCGTCCCCGCCACGGTCCGCAGGGGTGGGGAATTTATTTGGATGCTCCTAATTCCTCTGTCGATTGTATCGGTTCCAAGCCTTTCTGAACAGGGCAACAATTTTTATTTGTCTGTATAAATGTATTTGCACGGAGAGTTATAACAAGCAGAATAAATCATACTTTAGAACGCAGCAGATGTTGGAAGGATGCTCATTCAGAAAATGATGAAATTAAATCCATGCGACTTCTTTCACAGATTTATTTAGCCCAGACTCTCAGAAATCAGAGAGGAGAAGAATCCCCAACTCCTCTGTCCCTGTTAGTATAACTTTCCCTCTTTCTACACATGTAAGGTAATTAGAAATACCCAACAGTGCCTTGTTCCCATAATTTCCCCATGGAAAATAACCCTCTTTCTAACGTAAGAGTTATCTTTACCCACGTGCTTACAAAATACTTCGAAAGCAATTTCATTTGTAGTCTCCAAGACATAAAAAATTTAAACATTTTGCAAGTCTAACTCTGAGGTGGCTGCTTGCACAGATTTTGGGGAGGAAGCACTTCAGGGAAACTTTGTCTGTTGTCTGTTTTAAGGGATTTTGCTTCTTGTAAAAGACTGACTCTGTTTCTGCACTTTTTATTAAAAATCTGCATTTTCCTTTGACTGCACAACCCCAATCCATTCCATTGAAATGCTCCTTGGACAGTAGCCCCCCCACTGCTCCTCATCTGCAAAAATCTCGGTTATCCTATAGACAAATCAAATTGTTTTTTCTATGCTTGTTCTTTGTTGTTTGATAGTGGTGCTAACAAGACCACTGAGCCCAGAGATGCTTTTGGGATTTAAGGGTTTGGTTATCCTGCCAGTGCCTTGGCTTTGGTCAACTTCCCCAACTGTGCTGCATCAAAACGTGGTGCAGAATATTCCAGGATGGATGCAGCTCAGTCTCCCTTCCCGAGAGCAGCGACAATGTTGACGAAACGTGGGAAGCAGAGATTTGTACCAAGCAAAGAGATTTTTTGCAGTGTCAGGGTGTTTGAGCGTGATAATGGCGAGCTCTGGATATTTAAGGTTCAGTTAATAGAGGTTTTATTTCATTTGATTTACTCCAGATGGTTGTCAGCCACAACACAGAGGCTGAGACAGCAACCAGAGCTCCGGCTGGAGGAGGCTCTGCATAATGACTTTTCATTTGGCCCACAGCAGATAAGAGCCCAGGCAAGGCTTGGATCTGCAGCAGTTGGGATTCCAGAGCCCTGCTCTGCACAGGGGGAGCAGGAGAGGGCTCGGGAGGTGGCTGCACAGCACAATGAGAGCCAGCTCCGTGTGCGCCAAGAAAATCATCTTAAAATTAAGTTAACAGTTTTCTGTGGAGGGATAAATCTCGAGCTCAAGCAATCAGGAAAGTTTGGTCAGCCCTGGTGTGCAGTGCCAATACCTGCTCTGCTTCTCCATCATTCCTGGGGTAGGGCCAGCAAAGTCAACCTCGTTGTGACCTAACTCCAATTACAAGTGGCCTAATCAGCCCAAGCTCTAATATGGTAACAAAGGCTTTGCATGATGCAAAATTCCCACCAGATCTCCTGGAGCATGACCAGTATCACCTAAACCCACAGCACACAGAGCAGACAGCAACAGAGAGATAAAGCTCCCTTTGTTTGTTCTGCACTTCCATTTGTGCTTTAAATAATACATTTTCTGTCTGTGTGTAAGTACATAATTCACAAGTATAAATTCTTAGTTTATTCAGCCAGATTTTGATTTCTTTGGTCATGTTTCAAATGGGTGAAGGTTGTGAAATCTGTGATTATGGGAAAAGAGGGAAAATTCTCTGACGTGAACATCTACCTGTTAATAATAAAGGGCAAGTGGCAGGAGCCCTCGCAGGGAATTGCTGATGGCACGATTAGAGGAGTTATTGGTGTGGTAGAACTCAAAGAGGATAATGCAAAAGGCAGATTATACTCAATAAATATGAGAGTCGCTGAAGCCTTCTGGGAAACTCAAGAAGCTTTTCTCCCTAACAACTGCTTCTTGCAAGTGTAACATTATTGTTAGTGATTATCCATTTGCTTTTCTTTCCTGGCAGAAAAGCCAGCATGCAAAATCCCGTGTCTATGTGTGTGTGTGTTTGTGTTCTGCAGCTCAGTTCGCAGCAAAATGCAAAGTGTTCTCTCTTTCAAGTCGCTGAATGCCAAGAAAAGCAGCTTCTGCAGAATGCAAACAGCAGCGAGCAAATCACGGGGTATCGCTGTCCTCGAGTCACCTCCGCGTTCCCACCGGGGCTTGGATCCAGGGCAGAACATCCCTGCAGCTGCTGCAGGGGCCAGAGGGTCCTGGAGGGACCAAAGGGCTCCTTCTTAGTTCTACACCGGCCCTGGTTTGGGAGGAAAAGCAATTTGGGATGAGGTCTGGGAGCCCACATGGATCATGTTTGTCTAAAGCATCACCTGCTGCCCTTCCCTGGATGTTGGAGATGCTCTGTGGCTGTCACACGTTCTCCAGCCTGGGTGTGGAGCTGCTCCTTGGCTTTGCAGGCAGCTTTCCTCAGCCTGGCACCTGCTCCAAAGTTGGCCAAGGGAGCAGGAGGGGTGGGATGGTGCGGGGAGCAGCAGTTCCAGCTCTCCCCAGCAGCCCATGGCCAGGCTGGCTCTCCACTCACCTCTGGTGCCCCCACACCGGCTTTAAACTCTGCCTGCAGCCCTGGGCTGGATTCAGCAGACGCTGGAGCCCTGCCCAGCTGTGAGGGCAGAGGTTGGGAGCTCCCATCTCATCCCCAGTGCCTGCTCCCAAGGGAAGCAGCTGCCCCGCTTGTCTCCACCTGTCCTGCCCCATGCTGGGTTTGCAGCTCCAGCTTAGCTCTAACTTTCACTGAAGGACTGGTTTCACAACGTGGGGAGCTAAAAGTTGTTTCCAAGAGCCAATTCCATTTCTTTGCCCTCCAACAGTTTTCCTACATCTCTTCCCTGGCTCCTGTGTGGGATGGGAGTGGTGCAGGCTGTTCTCTGTCGGGGGCAGAGGGGTGACACTGGCACAGACCGTACAGACGTGAGGGAACAACAGCATTTTCCAGCCACCACGGATTCTGTGTCTCCATCAGAAAGTCAAATCATCTCTTGTCTCCTCTTTTATTTATTTATGATTTTTTAGGCAAAGCTTTCCAACAACAATATGAAAAGGCAGGAGAAACATGAGATCATCCAGTGTTGGATTTGAGAGTCAGACACTCCTTCATCTGTGTATTCTCCTGCTAGCTCTGTGCAATCTTTAGGGAGAAGCATAAATACTGAGTAATTTTATTAACTGTCTCTTCTAGGGGCTTGTTCAGGCCAAATTTGGATTTTATAAAACAAACAAACAGGACTTAAAAAAAAAAATCAAAATGGATGAAAGTATAAACAGAGGGATATTAAGTTTTCCAATTAAAAGAATTATCTTATATAATTAAAATCCCCACCACCACCTCCCAGATTTTGTGGTGCCAGGAATGAAAAAAGTATAAATGCAAAGGACAGGGAGTTTTTCACTTCCACAATCCAAGTGAAATGAATGTCTTGGTGCAAGAAAACAAACAAACCAAAAAAAAGCAAAAAGAAAAAAAGAGTGATGATTGAAATTCTGTTTTATTGAGTGCAGGTGTTCGTAATGGTGGAAGAGAAAATGGTTTTAGTTTATAGGTTGTTGTTGTTCCACTGAAGTTTCTGGATTGTTAAAACTGAGATCTGAAAACAATCCAGTCTGCGATTAAATGGGCAAAACATACCTGCATTTAAAGGGGAACACCAAAAGCTGATAACAACTTTTTCAGCCCTAAACTTCACTCCGGTTATCCAGAGTTCCATGTGCTGGGAGCGATGTCTTTAGAACAATTTGCTGTACTCTGAAAACATGTGTTTTATTGCCCATGTTCGAGGTAGCTGATGATTTAAAAGATGGGTAATGCCAGGGTTTCTTTGGTTACCTCCAAACAATCTCTCTTTATATTCTCCCAATTATATCTCCATCAAACAACGGCAGAGGAACCCTTGAGATCCGATTCCAGACACATTTTTGTGTGTGTGTGTACACCTCTCTGTGCTCACGTACTTACAGCGACTGCACAGAGGAGAATCACTGCTGCTGAGATCTCAAACCATCCCTGAAGTGACACAGCCTTAAATTAAAAGCTGGTTAACGCAATGACAAGAGAATAAAAAGATTATTGTCTGCCCTTAGTGTTATAACCAGCGGTTGAAACAGAAACTGCGCTGTGGATCCCTGACTCCCATTCGATTGAATGACTTCGGAATCACAGTTCCCACATCCAAAGCTGGATCTGTCTAAGTCGGCGGCAATTTACATTCTAAGTCCAAGGAAATGCAATATCCAGCCAAATCTCCATCTCAATTGACGCTGGTTGATTCAGCCTCGCCACTCGCAAGCGCTTGGAGCCAGCGGAATCCTCCGCGGGGTTCGCAGGAGCTGCATCAGATGTGGCCAAGTGCTCGGTGCAGAAATTCCCCCAAAGGGGAGAGAAAGCGCCGGCCCCGAAATCCGGGCGGACTCCTCCGCGCAGCGTAATTGGGAGCTCTGCTTTCATCCTCCTCTCGTTTGTTCTGGCGTGTTTGACAACGCACGCATTTGAAAATTAATGGGTTAATCACCTGCGTAATGGCTTTGTAGCCAACGCCAAGAGGATCTTCCTCGGCTCTGCTTGCGAGCTGGAATAAACATGTTAATTTGCAGTGCTGGGAGAGCCGAGGGGAGCAGGCTGGGGTCGGGAGAGAGAGGTGCTGCTGCTTTCCATTCCAAATTCTGGAAAAGCTGAAAACAAACTTTCCTTCTGCAGTTTGCATTTCTTTTAACAGAATCAGTCAGTACCCCTATATCCATTCACTTCACCGGCTCTATTCTGCTTAAAAAGAAGGAGTTTTCATCATTTTATATTTATTTTTTCATCCATTTATATTTATTTTCCTCACTTTATACTTTTCTCACTTTATAGTTGTATTTATTATAGTTATAGACACGGATTCAAATGCACAATTCAACAAGCACTGTGCTTTTTTAAAACTTTTTTTAAAAACATTAAGCTTCCAATCCTATTTCTAAACATATTTTTATTCAAAACTGAGTCTAAAACATCAAAACAAATTTGAAAATATCAAAACAAAACAACCAAACCCAAACCCTGATATTTTGATGCTGGCAAAAAGGGGGATTTTTTTAAACAAATGTCTTGTTTTCGGAAATTTCCCAATCTCCCAGCTCAGCGTTCTAACAAAAATCTGTTGCACCTTGTGCTGACTGACATGGCACAACTTCTGGAAACATCTTAATTGCAGCTCTGCAGGTTTGGTAGCTTATCACAACCATTTAAATAGTCACTCTTAGACAAATACAGAGTAATGTGATCCCCAGCCTTACACCCTCAAACCATAAAGTAAACTTGTTTTTCCATGAAGCAATTAGAAGCCTACATTTAGACATAGCCTTAAAATAAACAACAGGAGCATATCTGAAAACATTATTGGGTGTTGTAACTTGTGGGCTCACGGAATGACAGTTTACAGTTACTGAAACAGCAGGGAAATATTGATCGAGATGTGGAGGGGAAAATCAGCCTGGATGGAGGGAGGAATTTCCATTCTAGTCCTGATTTTGCTCAATGATTCCCTTTCTCTGGTTTACAAAGAAAGGGGTAAATGTCAGATTATGGGAAAACTCCCCAATATCCCATGCTTCAGGCCTTTTTTGCCTTTTTTTTTCTTTTCTTTTTCTTTTCTTTTTTTTCTTTTTTTTTCCTCTTTTTTTCTTTTCTTTTTCTTTTCTTTTTTTTTCTTTTTTTCCTCTCTTTTTCTTTTTTTCTACTTTTCCCCAGACCATCTTGAAGCTTTATTTCTGTTAATTAATTAAAAAAAACTCCTGATGTCACATATATGTTCTAAAGCAAACACCTCTAGATGGTTTCCTGTTTAATGCTGGGTTTTTTCCTGATTTCTGCCAGGGTAACTTTGACAGCCACGCTAAAACCCCACTCAGAACACGGGGGGAACCCTGAGACCTGGGATTTGTGTCTGGGTCATTCCTGCTTTGCCAGAAGTCCTGTCCCAACTGCTGCTGGATAAGGAAACCCATCCCTGACCTCTCTGGAATCAAAGAGGCACAAGCCACTTGTCTTTTCCCAGGATTAATTTGGGGTCCAGCCCTGCAGGGTCAGCGCCTGCTCCAGGGGGTCCCAGGTGTCCCCACTGCAGCCTTGGAAATGGGGTGCAGATCCCAACCCGAGCACAGGAGCAGGAATAAACCCCTGCCCTGCTCAGAGCTGCTGCCCAGGGTCTGCAAAAAAGCCAAAACCTCCAACTTTCTGCCTCTCTCACATCTCCTGCTCTCGCTCCTTCCATCCCCTCAGTGAAGGTCACGTTCGCTGTTCAAAGAAACAAACACAAAGGGGGGGAAAATCTGCCTCAAAATTCAAAGATAAGCTTCAAACAGGCCAAGAATCTCAGCCCATTTATTATCCCTCTGCAGCCAGTGATGCAGCATTTCCACCCCCTGAAACCACTGTTTTTTTTTCTCTCTTATTTGTCTTTTTTCAGGGATTTTCAGATGCCAGCATAACCACAGTTTTCCTGTCAGAACGGCTACACTGAAACATCTTTCAGTGGATCCAGTGTGCTCTGTGCTTTCTGCAGTTTAGAACACAGCCATAAAAAATTGCTCAAGGCTGAATCTTGGCATATTAAGTGTCATCACAGAGGTAATTGCTTTTCTTTAAACACCTAGAAAAACAAAAGCCCAACATCTGAACTTGCCAAAAGGCTCTCATGTCCAAACACCTACACTTCCACAGAAGAGTTTCTTGGCTTTTCTTCCAGTCTTTCTTTGCAGTATTTTTTTTCCTCTCAGCTGCTTTTGCAATTGAGTGGAAGCATCAGAAAACAAGCGAGATTGTTAACCAGAAAAAATGTGTCCAGTTAACAAAATGTTAGGAAACACAATGCCTGGGACAATGTGTCCTCATTACACCCTTTTCTAACACAACAGTCTCTGGACTATTAGAGGAATGAGTAACACATGGCACTGAGGTTTGAATATGTCTCCTTTAATAATCCATTGTCAGCTCTGACAGCAGAAATGCTCTAATTCAGTTTATTTCTTGGTCCTTCAAACTTTGCTGAGTGTCAGTGAATTCAGGTTTACTCCTATTAAACCCTGACATAAAATGGGGATGGGGCCATGCTGGATTTTTGGGGGTAGGTTGTTGCCTCTCTGTCAGAAATCTGAAAAATTGGGGTATGATTCAATTCAGAAAACTGCTCTGGGTTCCTTATTCTGACAAACTTTCTCTAGCACAATCAGCTCATTCTGAGAGACCGTAATATTTGATTTGGAAATGGTAAAACAACATCAATTCAAGGAGCTGCTTTGGATGTTTGGATCTTTACAAGCTGCAATTGGAGGACTGTGAATGAATAAAACCCCCTGACAGAACAAAATAGTAAATAAGCCGTAACCACACCAAATATTTTCCTAGTCCGCCTTTCTGGTGTGAATTCCGCCATTTTTCCACAGCCTTTTGGTTATGGTTTTAGCCTTTTCAATTCCTAATTCCAGCCCCCAGCCAGCCATTTCCCCAAAGTGTTGTTGTGGGGAGCTCTGAGCAGCTGAATGGCTCCACTGTACTCCCCAGCCTGCACGAATCCATCACGTTCTGCTTAATTTCGCGTGCCTGTCACTTTTCCAGTCTGGCTGGGGAGCGCTACTGTGCAGCTGATCTCTCATTTAGGACCATCCCAGGCTGGCCCTGTTGCTCCTGTCCAGGCTGCAGCTCTGGCTGTCCCAGCTGTGCCCTTGCTCTGCAGCTGCTGAGAGGGTTCTGTCAGTGTTTCACCCCATCCCGCTGACAGATCTACCGCCAGTTTGAATTAATTTTTCTTTTTAGTACGCAAGAGTTTCTGGGCTGAGTGATGTGATGGTAGGAAATAACGTGGGGCTCTGTCCAGAGCTTTTAGCCCTGATTTTGAGTGCGAAATTTGGGTGCTTTATGCAAAGAGCGGGAGAGCTCCTTCTGCTGAGGGACTCAGAGCTCGTTGCTCCCGCTCCTGGTGGCTCCTTTTTCCCTTGTTTTGCCCTAGGACCTCCTAGAAGAGTCAGAGATCCCTTCAAACCCTTCCTAACGCAGCCTGGGCCTCCCCAGCTTTGCTCTTGCCACACTCCCCATGGTTGTTTGTCTTTTCCAGTGCTGGGGAGCCGGAGTCGTGGCTCAGGAATGAGCACCACATCAAAAAGGTGCACATGAAACCAATGCAGCTCTTTCCAAGAACGCTGCACGCTTGAATACAGCCCCAAACAGTCATCCCAATTAACATGCATATTCCAGCATTTCCCATAACTAAGTCAGAACGTCTTGAGCTGTCAGCACTTCAGGAAATTTCATCACCTCACTGTCCACTTCTTTCTGCAACTCATTAAAAACCCCAACACATTAAATCTCGCTGCTCTGCAGCTCTGACATGAGAACAATCCCCGGGTTTGTCTTTCCTTTCCTCTGGGGGCTGCAGGGTTCCGCCTGCTCCTTGGCAGCTTTAAGGCAAGAAGATACTTTCTCCTCGTCCCAAGTTGGTGATTTGTTTTCTGTGGAGCAGCCTCATATAAAATAATGTGAAAAAACACCCCACCAAAAGCCTCTCTGCCCCCAAAGAAATAATCCCCATCCAAATACATTTGTTTACCATGACCTACATTGGATTTTGTGAAGAAATATCCCTGGTTAATACGCCCATCTGGCCTGGCCCCAAGATTACACCACAGCCAAGTTATGTCCGTGGTGCAGAGAAATCAATGTGCAGATTTCTCTGCTGGGGCATTTCCTGCACAGGGCAGAGGATGGGTGAGCTCCTCACAGGGCTCAGCACCTGCAAGGAGAGGCCTCTGAGGAGGGTTTTGGTGGAGGGACAGGGACAGGGACAAGGACAAACCCTGCTGCTTTTGGGGAAGCAACCAGGGGTTTCATCACTGTGCATTCTCAAGCAGATAGGTAGGTGGGAAGGAAAGGTGATTTTGTGGTTAATGTTGTGCACTGTCCCACAGGAAATATGGGTGAATTTTTAAGCCCTGGACATTGTCCTTTGCTGTAAGAAAGTCCTGTGACCTCTCTGGGGCTGGGGTGGCCGTGTATGAAATGGGAGGCATTGTGTTTTCTTCCTTCAACTCTTTGTCTCCTGATCTCCGGCCTGTTTGTTTTAGCCATTATATGTTTGTACAGTACTTAGCACAATGAGATCCTGTTCTTGTCCAAGACCTCGGAGAACTCCGTAACACAAAGGTCGTGTTAATGAGAGAGATAATAAACCTCACTGGGAGGAAAAAAAAGGAAAAGAATTCTTGTCATTTTTGTTGGAATTCCAATAATGACCAGCTCAGAGACTGAACCCCAGGTGACTCATGGAGCAAGGAAAACACGCAGCAAGTTTGTCACAGCTGGCCTCCAAACACGTTGTGCTTTGGGTTTTATTTTTAAACAGCAGCAGCCCCCTCTCCAAAGATCACAAGTGCTCTCTGCTTCCTGATGGAGGGGGGAAGAAAAATACACCTTCTTTAGTGAAATCTGACACTCGCAATTCTTGGCTTTCAGCTTTTCTTCTTCTCGGGGTTATTTGACATTCTCGGAGTGCTCCTGAGCTGGATAAGGCAGGCTCAGCGCTCTCAGCTCACGACACAGCACCCTGGTAGAACAGGAGGCTTCTTGCAGGGACGAGTCTCCCACCTCCTGCGAGGTTTGGGATTGGGATCCCCCTCGGGCAGCTTTTCTCATCCTTTGTCGGGAGCAAGTTTTGACAACAGCGATGCTAATTGATTAAACGTTCTAATCAGAGATTACAGCCAGAAGGGAGATAACATTTTTATTTCATTGTGTCTCTGGGAACATCAGCCTGCAAGGAGCTTTGTTCCCCTTTGGCCGTGCATCAACCCAAATCAATCTGCTTCGCCCCCCCTCTCCCCCCATTTGTGCTGAATCTCTGAGGTCAGGTGTTTAAAAAGCTCATTCAGTACTCACAAAACATCTTTCATCACCATTCAGGTGGGGGGAAGACTCTTCAAAAACGATTTTGCAACTTTTATATTCCCTCTTCTTGGGTAGTTTTCCACCTAGAGCCAGCTGGCACTCACGGGCTGGAGGCATAAACACTCTCAGAAAATATCTTAAGTTAAAACTATGGCTTAAAATTGGTGGTGAAAGGGGCTACATCTGGAAGGAGCTTTTCCACAATTAATTCACTTAGATATGGACAGATTGGCAGAGTGCAAAAGTGGAATGAAAGAAATCATCCTGTGCTGAGGCAGAACAGAATATTCTTAAACAAGGTATGCAAGTTAATTTGTCTTTTTCTTTTTCCTCTAAAACCTTTCCAAGAACTATAAAAATCAGGTGTGTTAAAGGCTTCCAGTAACATTTAGAGCATGAATAAGTGTTTCTGCAGATGGAATTAAGTGGTGCAATGGGTGAGTGAGTGGATGAGTGCCCTGGCTCTGGGAACTCTTGGAATCTCAACCTGCCACTGGAACCAATTCCATGAGGGCCTTAGGAATGTCACATCTATGGCTTGGATATCAGCTGTACAAAGAGAGTTATATTTTCTGATGGGAACATCTAAAATCTTGATTTTGGTTCCTCCTTTCTGGACCATGTGTTTTGCTTGACATCATTCAGATTTCATGGAAAAATTCTTGTAGGATGTTCCCAAATCACATTTCCTGAAACGGAACTTGGAGAATCAACAAGCAGATCCCTGCATCACCTGAAATAAAAACAAAGAAAAAACACCCCAAAACAACAAACCAAAACAACCCAAACCCCCAACTATGACGTATTTTTTAATGCATAAAGAACTGACCACTAGGATTTTTGGGTTTTATTCACGTTTTGAAGGATAATGCCAAGCTCATCTCACACACACAGGGAAGGATGTTACTGCTGGAAGTGCAGTTTCCAGACAGAACTGCTTTCCTCCCTGACTCTGAATAATTTGCCTTTTTAGTTTCTCAGTGAAATATTTGAGTGAAGTGGAACTTCTGCAGGATTTCATGAATAGAATTAGATGCTCAGCAGTGGCTGAGAATCAGATCAGGGTTTTTAGATAGCACCAGTCATAAAACGCTGTCATTTTTGTAATGGAACCCAGCTATCAGCTCTCCCTCCTCTTAAAAAAGGGCCAAGATTAGGTGATTAGAGCAAGTCTTGTAGTCCAAGTATGGTAGGAAGAAAACTCTCCAGGAATGTAGGAAGGCAGGAGATAACAGAAACATAAAAATACTCTCGTGAATAGGCAGGGTAATACCCAGGGCCAGATTTTGATCTTTATTAGACTCGCGTAAATCTGGAGCAGCTCCACAGACCTCAGCCCCGTCGCTTTGACCTTGCAGAGATTCCAGATCCACAGCATAAATCAGCAGAGATAGCTTTGTGTCTCTGGGAGAGGTGGGTTATAAATACAGGCAGATATTTATGCAAACACCCGCGGCACGAAAACATCCCCATGGTTGTTTTCATATGAACGCATCCAACGTTGTGGGGTGCAGCCACCAGCTCTGCTGCCTCTGCTCTGTGCTCTTCCCCCTCCTGACCTCAGAGTTTGTCCAGTATTACTCCTACCTTACTATTACCTTGGCATTCGAGTAGTAGCAAAGAGATTTTGGCCAGATATTTTTATTTTGGATTTTCCTGTAGCTGTGCTAGGAGAGAATGGCTGCAAAGCATCGATGGATAAACCATGTGTGAAACCAAGATGCTGCTGTTGTTCTTACTGATGAACTACTCGATCTTTTCTTCCCTTCTCCTTTTTTTTCCCCCCTTCTTTGTTTTTTAGTTCTTCTTAATTTATTCTTCTTTTTATTTCCTGCCACGTGGTCACAAAGCCACCAAGCCTGATGCTTGCACCGTGTGTTGATTCCAGTGATAATTCACAGTACATTTTCAATTTTAATTGTTGCCCATCCAGTGTTCTGAGCACACAGCTCCATAAGGAATTCCAGGAATAAAGGTTTCCCTCCTGGTTGCTGGTATTCCCTCTTTCCCTGGAGGAATTTCAGGTGGCACAGGGCAGGGGCTGCTGAACTCCTGAGACACAAAGATGCAGGTGAGTGATGGAAAAACAATTTGAGAAGAGCCAAGGAGAGAAGAGACGTTGGATACACGACTATGATGGATTTAAAAGAAATTGTATTGGCCCAGGTTTGAGATATTGGCATTCCTGAAAACTCTGCTGTGTCTTGAACTGCTGCTGCCTGTAAGGAATCACAGAGTCATGGAATGGTTTGGGTGGGGAGGGATTTTAAAGCTCATCCAGTTCCACCCCTGCCATGGGCAGGGACACCTTCCACTACCCCAGGTTGCTCCAAGCCCTGTCCAGCCTGGCCTGGAACAATTTTAGGGAGATCTCTGCTTTGGTAACACAGGAAGCAGAAATTAAAATGGGCAGAGGATTGGGAAACTGCTGTGGGAGGCCAGCTGGGAATTTTGAGGGAGAAACTGCTTCATCCTCATGTGATATCTCTTGTCTAAAACTCCAGTGAATCCCACCAGTTAAAAATAAATCCCATAGAGATGAGTGAAGCCTTTGACTTACTCCTGATCTGAAGATCACACCGAATATCCATGAGGATCCTCTCTCTCTTCCTGGGGCTGGGGGAATATGGACACACAGCTCTGGTGCTCTGTATCACCAGTAAAAATAGTAATAATGAGAACAGAGACAAAAAGGAAGCAATGGGGACTTTTTTGTCTCTGGTAAAGGCAAATTGTGGGGAGGCAGCACAAGTCTGAGTGCAGCCTACAGGCAAATCCTGGTAGGGCTGCTCTGTCCTCCTCTGAGTTAATTTCTTTTTTCATTTTTGCATCTTTTTTTTTTCCCAGACAAGGGAAATCTTGCATTTTATTTTTTTTTAACCAATTCTGAATAATGCCCTTCTCAGACCCCTCCCATCCTCTTTGAATTTTTCATCTTAATGACACACAGCTCAGATTTTCCTTTTCCTGGGGGAAATAAGCCTGTTCTGGGAAGGCACTCCACACCATTCGTGCAGAGCATTTCCTAGGGTGAGCTGAGGGCAAAATCCCCACAACATTATTGCACCAGCTTTGTCATCTCACATTTCATAAATCCTTGAAAATAAGCTCCCAAAAAGCAGGGATAAAGTGACATTTGGGAATGGAGTGAAATCCCAACCTAAACGTGAACTCCAGCCATGGAGGGGAGTTGGGTTTCCAGCTCCTCCGTGTGTTTGGAATGGCTTAGGCTGGGCTGGAGCTGTTTGCTTAGCCCTGTTATGAACACAAGGCTTGAACTCCTGCCCCACTCCCTCATAAATAAACTGATGTCCAGCCTAAAGTCAGATGCCCGTCTTTCCTTGAAGGGACATCCACGGCTCACATCCGAAAAAATCTCTGGGGTGACGAGGGTTAAGAAACATAAATCTTGGAAAATAGTTTATTAATTCTGTGCTAGGGGCTCATGCCTATGAAAGTCAGCAGGATGGATTAGGCTGCCTGTGTGTACAGTAAGGAGGGTTTTTTCCCTTCCTCCCCTCCCACCCCTTTTTAATTAGAAGCAGATTTAGAAAGTGGGACTTTCCTGAATAATCATCCCCAGTAAAGCTTTAATCCCGGTCACCTCCGTGAGAAAAGAACAGGAAATCGGTGAGCAGAAAGGAGGGAGACACAAGGGAAGGGAACAAGGCAAGGGAGGGACAGGTCATTGAATTCACCTTTTCAAGGCTGAGATAATTTTGCATATGTGGATGCTCTGTTGCCCTGTACAGTTCCAGAAGCTTTTCTCCGAAGCAAATTCCATTGCAAGGTCCCAGGAACCAGAGCACGGAGACAGAGCCACAGACGTGGAGATGGCTGAAAAACCCTTTTCTATAAAAATCATCCCTGTGGGGCTTTGATTTTATTTATTTCCCAGGATATGAGCACTTTTTGAGACAAACAATTAATGGTGTCTGACAACCATACCAAGGTATTTTTTAAAAAAGGGTCTTCTAGGGAAAAGAGGAATAAGCAGCTCTGAGGCTGGGTTCAGAGCAGCCCTGTTCTGGATCCTGCTGCTGATATGGGGGAAATCCAGGCTGAGTAACATCCCTGCACGGGAGAAACTCCTCTGCAAAGCACTTGGAGATCTAACAGCGAAAAAATTATAGAGAATCTTGGTAGCAACACTGAATGTGTCTGGTGTGTGCACAGGGATGCCTGGACGGCCTTGGTTGTTTTTCCCACCCTCAGCAGAGCTCCAGCAAGAGGTCTGTGCCCTTAACTCTGCCTCTGAATTGCACCTCCAGTGCTTCACTCTGATTAAAGCTGTGCTTGCTGCAAGCCCTGACTTGCATCGCCAAGCCAAGGGGTTTTTAGGTGTTTTGCTCCATCCCAAGGCACGGTCTCTGTAAGCCCGGCCTGCTGGATCCTGCTGCTCCAGAAACTGCAGCAAATGTGATGCTGGGAAAGCTCAGAATAATCCAAGAAGCCAAATATGGCTTTTCAGATGTCTGGAAATGGCTGGAGCAGCAGAGTAAAGGGTATATTGGTCACAGTAACTTCTGCATGTCCTCTTTTTTCTTTTGCATGTCCTCTGTCCATTTAGCTTTTGCACTTGGGCAGAGCTGGGAGCTCTGCTTGATGGGCAATCCTTTAAGGGGTAACGTTTCCCCTCTGCAGGGTGTTGATAAAGCAGAAGTTTGTGGGATGGACTTCTTCAGCCTTTCATGCCACCTCTTCTTCCCCTGGGATCTGCTGAATTTGTTGCTTCGCTGCACAGCATTTCCTGTATATTTCCTGTATATTTCCTGTATATTTCCTGTATATTTCCTGTATATTTCCTGTATATTTCCTGTATGTTCCCTATATATTTCTATGGATAACTTGCTTTTCAGCCAGCATGGATCTCCCAGGCTCCCCTGACTGCAGTGGATGAGCACCATATTTTTTTTTTTTTGCAGACTTAAGGCCACGTTTTGCTTTCGTTTCACGTTCTAAATAATTGAATTATTAAGCATAACATTTTCCAGAAATAAATTGACCATGAGCTGCCACTTAAAGCTCCTCATGTGGAAGTTCAGGCCCATTGACAGGGACAGGAGAACCCAATGGGACTCACATTAGCACCAGAACTGGCACTGAAACAAAGCTGCTTTTGGACCCTACTTCAATCATTTCCACTTGGAACCCCCCCAAAGCCAATAAAGCAAATACATTAATATGATTAACTTGAACCAATCCAAGAAAATGGTTTGTGTATCCATCTTGGCACAGCTTTTGACAAGTGCGTGAGATAAATCAGAATGAATTTACTTTAGTGAATGGGTGTGAAGTGTGCAATTCTCTCTCTGCTGGGGCTGCATCTGACTAAAGTGGGGAAAATGCACTAAATAATTGTAAACTGGGAGGAGGTCGTGGTGGTAGTGGGGGGAAAAGGTAATTTTTACTCACTTTATCCCCAAGAAATAATCTTCATTTATTCACTTAGCACCGTTTGACCTTCTAAGTGCCTCGTAAAACAAACCCATAAAGAGACAAAAATTGCTCGCATGAAATTAAATTACTTATCATTAGTAGCCACTGATTCTTCTAGATTAGGACTAAACTGTGATTTCTTACCTCAAAACCGCTTTTCATCTCCAGACATCAAAGTCTGCAGTACTTTTGAATAAGTGCTGGTGGGGCTTTTGAAAAGGGGAGGCAGACACAGCACAGGAAAGAGGAGCTGCTTGTTTCTCTCAGGGTTATCTTCTAAGATACACAAAGAGCCACCACTTGAACTCATCTGACTCGACTCCAGCCCTGCACTTAATTCCTTACAACTGTTTTTCCCCTTCCCAAATGCAGGGGAGACTGGGAAGAGGAAAAATTAAGATATTTCCTACTCACCCCCCTTATTTTTCCTCATGTCTCTCTCCCTCCCTGCTTTTGTGGGGCAAAACCCCCCAATATATTGGGTGACTCTGGCTGCTCAATTTGCTCCTTTTCTCATTTCTTTCAGTTTTCACCTGAAAACCCAACGCTATTTGTCATCTGAGGAGTCCCAGAAATTTTCTAGACAAAACTGTTTGTCTGAGATTTCACAGTTAACTTTGGAAGGTCTGAGGTGGATAAGCTTCTCAGCTCGCAGCAATTTGACTCCACTATTTGTAATACCAAATTTTTTGAAGTTTCTCAGCCTGTAAGTAGCTTTGAAATGAATCAGGGCTTGCACTGCAGCTCTGTAAGGTGTCTTTTATTCAATTAGAGTAGGTACCATGTTAACATTCTTCAGTGCTGTCATAATTCCTCTTTTTCTGCTTTTTTTCTTCCCCCCAGTGAGAATTAACTTGTCAACTGCGAAGAAGCTTCAAATTTGTCCATAAATCATTTTGCTGCAGGCTAAAATTTGACGTGCTGTAGGTAAACACTTTTTCTCTGGTAAAAAAAAAACACCCCTCCCCCCCAATATATTATTATTATAATTTTTTCCTCTTTAGAGCAGAGTCTCTGATGTCTCCAGTTTATGACTAAACCCAATTTTCTCCAAATTACACTGCACTGGGTTGTTACATTGTCAAGGTAAGTGATCACCACGAGGCCGGGTGCTGCAGGCAGACCCGTGGTGGGAGCATCTGAAATTTAGCGGGGGGTTCATTTCCAACTCAGATTTCTGCTTCGTGCCTGTGTTGAGCTGTCTCTCCTCACCTCGGTGGAGGTGACACTTCCAGGATCAGCAGCAGATCTTGAAGCCCCTCCTCACGTCTGGGAGCTCTGTTCTTGCTGGATCCACCCTGGAGAAGCTGCCCAACAATTCCAGGCTGGATTTCGAGGACGCCTCGCTGTGCCGGCGCTGCTGATTTGCTGTTGAGGCTGAAAATTTTTGACAAATGACTCATCCCTGCTCCAGCAAAGTGTCCCATTTGATCCTGCAGTCCTAGAGGGTTTTTAGCAAGCAATTAGGAGGTGGATGTGAAAATAATTTGTACGTTTGTCTGTTTGTTGTTTGTCTCCTGCTCTTCTATAATCATTGACCTCCGTCCCTTCTGCTGGGGCAGGAGGGGCTGGAGCAGTGGGGCTGGGACCCTTCTGGGCTGGAGCTTGGGATCTCTGAGCTGGGATCTCTGTTCTGGTGTACAAAGTGTGCCCTGGGAAGATGGGAGAGGGTTTGTTCCGAGCTGCCGTGCTGCTACTTGTCCTCTCCCCCAACGAAAAGGCTTCTCCAGCAGCAATTACAGCATCGCTGCAAACAGGCTGGAAAGAGACATGATGTAAAAATTCAATTACTTCAAGCATTTCTGGGCTAACACTTGGCTTTATATAAACTCAGAGACAATCCTATAAGGCACTCAGGGCAGATTATAGGTTTGGGCAAAGCTAGAAAATTGCTGCCATTATATTGTTATTATTAACACCTTGTAATTAGCCCTAAGGAATCCTGAAGTTCTCTCTCCTGATTTGCCTTTAATGAAGGAAAATTGCTACCTTTGCAAGTTGGATGGCGCCCGCTCTGATTAGCCCTAAGTATATAGGACTATTATTTTGAAAATGTTTGTTGTCATGTGAATATTAGTGTTGCACGGAAAGCGGGGAGGAGGGGGGGCTATTTTGTTTTGTTGGCTCTGGGGAGTTCCATGGTCATTTTAGGGGTGGCTGTCCCCTCCAAAATGAAGGCTGGAAGCCTTGTCAGGGTATCAAGAGCACGAGGCAATGAATTCAGGAGGCTCCTGTGGCAAGGGCTGCCAGCTGCCCTACCTGCTGATTGCATGGGCTGATGGAGTAATTGTTGCATGGAGATAGTTTTATGATTGCTTTGAGAGGCTGAATGAGATCATGCATGAGTTAGCACACTAAGTGCAATAAAAATGATTTTATTTGCATGTCCCAGAGCCTTTCCTGATTCCTTTACTGCTTTCACAGGCAATGTCTTCCCAGTGAAATCAAGCCAACATTAATAAAACATCCCTTCCATGCATCTCCACTCCTCTCCTCCCACATACTCTACGCTTTCATTACCATCTCTGGGAAAAAACTAACATTAAAGAAAATTCATCTGATCTTATCTGTAATTAATTTGTATTTTGATAATATAGAAGAAGAATTTTTGCATGTAATGACTTACCTGTTCATTATTTCTCTCCTTTGAACTCCTGTGACCGCTTAGTAACTCATGCCAAAGCAGAACTGATTATGACATTTTCCCCACCCACCATCCAGGAAGGTTGAAGGTGTTGCCTCTCATACTTAGACAAATTGCTCCAAATAATGACTTTGTGCAAAATTAGTCATACATAATTGAGAAATTCTATAGATGAATAGGAAAGTAACTCGAGATGAAGTTATCATTTTAATGTTTTTTAAGTTAACGTGGGATTCGCCGCGCTGGTTCAGGCCAGCAGTCCACCCAGAACATCCAGCTGCCTTTTTTGGGAATGGGATCACAGCCCACTCCTGCTGGGAGCAAGGAAAGCTCCTGGTGGCACCAGGGAGGGTACACAAAGGCCTGGGGGGGTCCCCTGGATGGCACTAAGGACCTTGGTGGAACAGCAGGAGCATCCAAGGGATTCTCCCCCTGGCTGGTGTTGGCTCTCAGGCTGCTGTCCCTGCTCTGCCTGTGACAATCTGGCTGTCCCAGCCTGGTGGCACTGATGGACTCCACAGCCAGTGGCCATGTCTCACATAATTGGTATTCATGTAAAACTGCCATGTGGCACAAAGTGTCCACCCACCACATTGAGACACTCTTGGCACCAATCAGAATTCATTATTTGGCTTAAAAATAATCCCTGAGCCCTCTGGACCCATAGAAATGATGGTTTCAAACTCCCTTTTACCATATTTATTTATTATTTTTTTTTAGAAATTCCTGTCCTTCTTTCTCGTCCCTGGGAGAAATTCAACCTCCTTTGTGCAACTGTCAGATCCAATCAGCAGGTCTGTTAGGAAAGATAGATCACGTTTCCTGATAAAAGTATCACAGGCAGCAGCAGAGAAATCAAACCTAAGAGAAATAAGAATCAGCTCCCAATTCTCCTATAAAAAGTGCAAACAAAACCTACAATATCCCATCAAAGGGGAGACACAGCTTCCTCTTTCCCCAGGGAAATACCACATTACACCATGAAAGCTCTGCCTTTCTGACTGCCCAGGCCTGAACAGCAAGACAAGTACTCAGTGATCATAAAATTATCCAGTGCCTCCCTTCAAGAGCTGCAGGAAAAAGGAGGAAAATTAAATCAAAGTCCCGGGGATGTAAATGGGATTATTTATAGCTTTTCTGTGCTAAAGGAGGAGAACTATAAAGTCTAGGAAGAGGTGTGGGTTCCTCACACAGGGGTGAAGCTCAGGGTCTGGGGTTTCTGCTCCAGCCCTTGTAAAGCTGTGGGTCAGTGGAACAGGTCAACATCTGAAGGTGTTCAGGTTTCAGGAGTCCAGCTCTGGCTCTCCCCTTCACCTTCCACTGCTGGATTATCAGAATGTGGCCTGGAGTTTGCCACACTTCAAACCCAAACACGCTCACTCCTTTTTCATTACATTTATGACTCACTCCGTGCCTCGACTTCATTCATCAAAGGCCAATATATTAAACAAAGCAGTTCTTTTAGCCTAATTTACATCTATTTTGTATTATCAGGGTTTCTGCCTCTCTCTCCTCTCCCTTGCTCTGATTATGGAACATTGCCTGTACCACAGTAGGACCTATCTTGGTGCATTGAGGCAAAAAACCTGGGAAAGGGCAACACATTAATGAAAAATCATGTTTGAAACTGAAAAAGTTGTGCATTCAGTGTACTTCAAAGTTGACAAGAGTGGTTTGTGGGATTTTAGCCCAAGCCCTACTGGGAATGGAAAGCATCAGAGAGATTTTATTGAACTATCTGTGTTTATTGCAGTGTAACATTTAAAAGGTGCCTGCTTGCTGCCCACAGCGCCTTTGGTTTTATTTAATTAGAAGGAGATAATGAAGATCAAACTATCATCTCCCCACCTGCCAATCTCTAATCCCAGCAGGGCTGCCCTCAGCAGTTTTTTAAACAAATGCTTCACCATCAGGCTTCCATTAGGTATTATCCTCACACCTCCTCAGGGTGATTTAACAGGTTGCACACAGAGAGTGGAACCAAGGTGCACCATAAATCAAGCCAGGATAAAACAGAGGACATATGAGCTTTTAATTCTTTGCCTCCATAGGATGCTTTTTAACATAGGATGGGGGAAGCCATGAGCAAGGCCAAGTCTGTGGTTAAAACCTTCAGTAAACAAACCAGGCCCTATAATGATGTTCAGATTTCTGGCTGCCTTTTATCAGTAATGGCCCACGTTGCCCATGTGCAGCCTGCTGGAGGGAAGAGAAGGGAATGGTGCAGGAGATTTGAGGAGAAATTCCCTCAAATCTTCTTCACTGAAGCACCTTCTCACCATATTTTCCCCTTTTATTCTCCCTGTGGCTGCCAGGAGGGAACGGATTCATCAGGCTGGGTGGGTGGGTGGCCAGGCCCGGGGAGGAATTAGAGATTCACTGCACTGCTGTTCAATTAGGCATGTTCTCTGAGAAAACCAGTGCCTCTGATGCAATTTGTTGTATGAGTTCTGCTTCCCTGAGCAGAAATTCTCCCTTTCCACCATGTGAGCTGAGCAGAAATTTTCCTTTTCCACAATTTGAGTTGACTGTGGGAGAGACAACGCTGTGGCAAAGCAACACTTGCAGGTGTATCAGTGCTGCAGTGGGTGTTCCAGTGGGGATCCAGAGCTCTTTCCAGCTTCCAGGAACTCATGCTGGGGAGCTTGGAGTCATCCCTAGGATTTGTAAAAGGCTCTTTCTTTACAGCAGCCCCACAGCTCCCTGATGTGCAGCAATTTGGATGTCTGGAAATAACAGAGTCCGGCCATTAATGGTTGTCCCTCTTGCCTACAAACCCACGGAGGATTTTAGCCCTCAGTTTTCACCATCAGGAGCAGCACATGGGGTGAGGGAGCCCAGCAGAGGCACAGGTGGGATTAAATGTTCTGTTAGAAAGGCAGAATGTCCTGGTGCTGCACGAGAGCACTGAAGCACGTGCTAAAGTAAATTCCATGCCATCAGTGGCATCAGTGACACACCTCTCTCCCTCTAAAATCAAAGGATCATCTGCAGATCTGTCCCAGTGAGACCTCTGCAGACTGAAATCCTCTCAGTGCACAGGCAAGCAAGACATCTCAGGTGATTTTCTTACCATTTAGGCACCAACTCGATCCGCAAGAGCCTCAGCAGTGGGTGAAGGAATGAAATCCGGATGCAGCTGTTCTTTGGGGTGGGACAGGGAGAAGAGAGCAGAGAAGGCCACACAATTATGTAAATTCTTCTTTCCTCTGTGGCTGGGGAAAGTGCATGAGGCCCAAATGGATGCAATCATGTTAATATTTGGCCCCTTGTCTTCTCTGAAAACGCAACCCTGGAGTGAGTTATTTCTTTGGGATCGTTTCTGGGACTTGAAAGAAGCATGGCATGGATGGTAACTGTTCTTCAGTGTTGGCAGCTATAAAATTTGATTGAAATGATCAAAGCCAAGCCAATAAAAGGCCAGCAAAGACTAACTGGCTGCTTTTAGAAAAAGCTCTAAGACATTTCGTAAATTTAAAAAGGCCGCCTGTAGAACACAAAGAGCCTCTGTGTTCGTTTTCTCTCCCACTTGCTGCTGCAATTTGCTTGTTTCCAGTCTCAGGGAGGGACATGCAGCCCCAGTGACAGAACAGTGGTTTCAGTGTGGTGGTTTCAGTGACACAAAAGCAGCTCTGGGTGCTCAGTAGGAGCCCTCAGTGACGGGAGTTCCCTCAGCCCCTTCCAGCTCCGTGACTCAGCTGCACAGATCAAGAAGGAGTGAAAAAAAAAGACAAAAAAAAAAATCCCACAAAAGGCTTCTATAAAAATTTACAACAATTATTTTGCAGTGACTGGAAGCTCCCGGGGGTGCTCTAATTGTCACCCCCTGCTGCAGGGTGTGTAGTGGGGTGACCTTTATACGAGGTGCTGTGATCTCTGCAAGCACAGGGGGAAAGCTGCGAACAAAGAGACTGCTCTGACTTCTGAGGCTTCTCCTTTCTAACTGACAGTGACCTCATCTATTTACACGAGGTGAGGAGACACTCTGTGTGCTCTAAGTACGGGTGCTGCTCAGTTCTTTGGCATCACCTTCTTTTTACAGGCTCTGCATCCTTTAATCCTGGCTGGGCTCAGTCCCTGCCTCTCTGCTGGAGGGCACTTGTTCCCTACCCTCCATCCTGCATGGAAAACATCTCTTTGGAGGGACTCCCCTTCATTTCCGTCAGGACTTGGAGGATGGCCAGGGTGTCCTGATGAGTATCTGTGCTCCAAGGTTCCTCCCCAATGACAGCTATTAAAGACTGAGCTTTGTACTTCCTCAGAGTACAGCAGTCATTAACAGCACGCATAATGAGCTGCATCCCAAATTAGACCGTGCTCCTAATTGGAGATTTGGAGAAATATGGTCAAAACACCTTGTAAAGTAATTAGCTTTGAATTCTGTATTCCTTGGAGTGGAAGTTCTTCCAGCCATGCCCATCACCATCGCTCCAGACTCCAAGGCATCCATGATGTTTTTGATGCCGTTTGAAGAAAACCCAAACTAAGCAGGAAGAGAAAAAGGGCCACTTTTTTTTCTTTATGCAGGCAGGAAGGCAATGCAGAGCATGAGAACTGAGGAAGGGAATCCTGCTGAGCAAATTATTTGTGGCTATTTATTGGGAAAAGTTTTCTTATTTGTTTGTTGTCTTTTTTCCCCCCTAAATTATCCAGGACCTTTTTTTCACTATTTTTAAAAACAAATTTGTGCATTGTTTGATGATTAGAAACACATGCTCGCAGCAAATGTCATCCTGGATCAATCAGAAGTCCAGCAGACCCAGGGGGTGGGATTTCAGAAGTGCCTAAGTGAGCTAAAACACAAATCCCAGAGAATTTCTACCGTGCAAAACTCACTCCAAACCCTTATTAGTCAGAAGTTCACATAAACCCTGAAGAATGTTAGGTTTATAGCTCTCTCCAAAGTTTTATTTGTTTATTTAATCTTGATTATTATACCTGGCTATTCTCGTTCCTGATACAAATATCTGATACCTTTTGGAATCCTCCAAAGCTTCTGGCCTCGGGAAGACCTCGTGGCAATGAGTTCCCCTGGGCTAAAAGTGCATTTGCTTTGTGGATCCTGGTGGGATTTCACTTCTGGGGCCAGATGAATGGGATGGACAAGAAGATGTCAAGGAATCCAAGGAAATGGGTGCAGCTGGGCAGTCTGGACTCAGCCAGGCACAGAAAAAGAGGATTAAGGAGATGAATGGCAGAATGTCAATGTCTAAATTCCCTCCAGAGGCATCTTTGTCTCTCCCTTGGCTAGAAAGGGAAGCGAGGAGCAGCTGGGCTCCTGATTTAAGAGTCTAAATTTAGGGAAGAGAATTCAAGTCAAGAATTTTCTTCTACCTTCAGAGCCCCTGAAGAGCCAGAACAGCGTGCTCTGCCTTCAGGTAGAGGAGTGAATAAATAAAAAGTGGCTCTACAAAGCTTTGCAAGCCTGGTGGGATTCCTCAAGATACAAACCAAGCTTCCCTCCCTGGCTCCTGCTGTTTCTGAAGAGGTTCCCCAGGAAAGACCCCTTCCCCTCATCTTCTGCCACCATCCTGCCATAGCCCAGTGCTCACCTTTAGAGATTTTATTCCTCTTGAAATAACCCTGAACTGCTCCTTTCACTTGCTGAGATTAAAGCTGAACCTGACTGACACAGGGATTAGGAGCAGAGGTTAAACCCATGTCAGACTGAAGACAAAGATGCAAAAGGAACAAATGACTTGACCAAACTTCCCTCTTTCAAGTGTTCCTCAGCAGTAATTAAGCTGAACTGTTCATTTAGCATGAGCTGAGGAGCTCCTGCAGTTCAAATGAGATGTAAAGAAGAGGTTTTCCCCTGCTGGCAACTAAAAAACCTGGGAAATGATTATTCTTTTTCTGACCATTAACTGTGCTTTGCCTTGCACCAGGCTCTTTTTTTGTTTTGTTTTGGCATTGGGAGTCCTTGTGATTTAAGCAACTGGCCTCAAGGTAAAAAAAAACAATTTATAACAGGGAGAAAGAAAACTTTTGAATATACAAACCCTCTTTCATTCCTCATTTTCCCTAATGTTCCTAAACCAAAGAATTATACATTTTATATTTGAAGTTTCCCCCCTAACCCAACGGCCAGAGAGGAAAAACAAAACCAAAAATACATGACTAAGAAAATAAGAGATGTAAAACAATTTCGGCTGAAAACAGAAAGAAATAGAATGTCTGACTTGGGAACAATGGATCAAAGATAAGTAAATAATGCACAGAACTCCCCTAAGCTCCAGCAGCAGTGAAAATAACCTTGAAAATAAATGAAACTGGAATACACAAGGTGAAAGTTTCCTTTAGGCTTGGGGAGGGTTGAGTTTTGACTCCAGTTGGCAGGAGAAGAACCTTGCCTAGTGAGGTGTTTTTTGAGGTCAGGGCTCTCAGATTTGGTGTTTGGAGAAAGAAGATCCAGTAAAGGGAAGGATGGGAGACCTCAAGGAATATGGCAATTTTTCCTATGTTTGAAGTCTCTGACTGCTGGTAGGATCCTTTCAAGTCGAGCTGACACTGAAAACATGTTGAGATTTGACCATCATTAGCCCTAGCAAAGGATCCCTTTGGCTGTGTGTTAAAGCTTTGATACAGTATCTGATGGGAAAGAGAGGGGATTTCTCCTGAGCTGCCCCTCGCAGCCCTGCAGCCCCAGAGAGCTCAGGGCAAAGAAGAAATTGTCCCCCTGGATTCTTCCCTGCCTCATCCCAGCGCAGTCTGAGGGCCCCCATTCCTGTTCCCAGGCAGAGAGGGGCAGCTGCTCCAGGTTGTTGTGTTTGGCTTTGTGTGAGTCAGAGCTACAGCCAAGGGCTAATTTTCTTCACAAGAAAGAACCTTTTACTTTGAGGAGCCACCCCCGGCCCTGCCATCCTGACCAAACAGAATCTCAGCTCTGCAAACGACTTAATGAAGCTCGAAACCATCCCTGCCCTCTACTGATGTGAATTCCCCTCTTCCTTTTCATCTCTCTCCTGTTTTTGCCTGCTGTAAAATCCACATTTTCCAAACAACAGAGAGTTCTGCTCCTGCGCCTACCTTCCCACTGGTTCTGTGGAGTGATTCTGTATCCATCCATCCATCCATCCATCCATCCATCCATCCATCCATCCATCCATCCATCCATCCATCCATCCATCCACCCATCCATCCATCCATCCATCCATCCATCCATCCACCCATCCATCCATCCATCCATCCACCCATCTATCCATCCACCCATCCATCACCCATCCATCCATCCATCCATCCATCCACCCATCCATCCATCCATCCATCCATCCATCCATCCATCCCTCCTCTATCTGTCCATCCATCCATCCATCCATCCATCCATCCATCCATCCATCCACACATCCATCCATCCATCCACCCATCCATCCATCCATCCATCCATCCATCCATCCACCCATCCATCCATCCATCCATCCATCCATCCATCCACCCATCCATCCATCCATCCATCCATCCATCCATCCATCCATCCCTCATCCATCCATCCATCATCCATCCATCCATCCATCCATCCATCCATCCATCCATCCACCCATCCATCCATCCATCCATCCATCCATCCATCCACCCATCCATCCATCCATCCATCCATCCATCCATCCATCCATCCATCCATCCCTCATCCATCCATCCCTCATCCATCCATCCATCCATCCACCCATCCATCCATCCATCCATCCCTCATCGATCCATCCATCCATCCATCCATCCATCCATCCATCCATCCATCCCTCATCCATCCATCCCTCATCCATCCATCCATCCATCCCTCATCCATCCATCCCTCATCCATCCATCCATCCATCCATCCATCCATCCATCCATCCATCCATCCATCCCTCATCCATCCATCCATCCATCCATCCATCCATCCATCCATCCATCCATCCCTCATCCATCCATCCCTCATCCATCCATCCATCCATCCATCCACCCATCCATCCATCCATCCATCTGTTCAGAGTGCTGAAATTATGCCTCATTCTGCTTTAGAGGATTCTTCTGGTTTGCCCCAAATATCTGACCATTTTACACCCTGGCTTTCCACGATACTCTGCAATCAAGGGCTATTTTCTGCCTCTGCAGAATCTCCTGTTGATTTGAAATAGCTGCAGCCAGAGCAATTAATGTGTGCAAGAAGTGCAGAGGGATCACTTTACCTTTTTTTCTGGAATAACATCACTTTTGGGGTGCAACCTCTGAGCATGTTTCAGCAATGGAAGTGTGGCAGAATCACACCCAGGGAGACCAGGGCAGGCAGAATGCAATTTAATTCAAACTCTCTCCTCTTCCTCCTCCAGGGCTCCCATTATTAATCCTGAGGAAACTCTCATGGAAGTTTGAAGAACTTTAATGGACAAACTTTGGTCTTTTATCTCATTCAGGTAAAAATGCCTTCAGCTCTGCCACACTTTTAAATCACAAACACAGCTGATCAGGCCTGAATTGCTTCCAGGAGAAGTCCATGAGGGAAAAGCAATCCAATCTCTAAACTTAGATGTAATCAATAAAAAAAAAAAAAAAAAAAAGAAAAAAGAAAAAAAAAAAGAAAATACCAGAAAAGAAAACATTCTGTGGGCTTTGTGCCCAACGTGGTGAATTTTACTCCTGGAAAGGAGCAGTGACAGATGCTGTGCCTTTGTTGCCAGATTTGCCAGCCTGGCTCTGCCCACATCTCCCTTTTTTCCCTCAGCTGAAGAACCAAGTGACAAGGAAAGAACATTCCTCATCCCTCACGTAACCTGTGGTGAGCAGGCACTTTGAAGACAACACCATAAAGGTATTTTTAGGCTCTTTTATTTAAGTCTGATCACTGAGGAAGCACAATCCCTTCACCACATCTCCTTAGAGAGGCATCGTGTCAGAAGGAAGGTGTGATGCTCACCAGATAATGTACCTGCCTGGGAAATCAAAAAGCTGCACTGACAGTGCCCCAGGAAAAAAAGAGAGAGAGAGAGAGATGGAAACCTTGTTCTGGGGACAGGGGGAAATAGAGAATATTTGCAACAGGAGTTTTGTTTCTAGAGAGCTGACTGGCCGAGGAAACCACTCCACCAAGTGCTGTTTGAGGTACAGAATGATTTGTTGCTGATACATGGGGGCAAAACAAGCCTTGTTTACCCCCATGGATCAGCACTGATGACTTCCATCAAGTGCAGCACTTAAAAAACAAGCCTGGAAAATGAACTCTGGGGCACACCTGTCTTGTACTCTCGGATACAGCCCTCCCTGGCTATAAATAGATGCAGTCCCAATGGAATGGATGAGTTCAGACTCTTCTTGATTCACACAGAGAGAGGAGCTGGTCCAGCGTGTTTGACCAAGCAGCTGGGGCCAGCCCTGGCAAAACAAACCTGCTCCAAAGCAAACGTATTCCAGGATTTCCCATTCCACCTACTTTCTCCTCTCCTGCATCCCTGCCATGTCCCCCTTCCTTTCCCTTTTTTCCCCATGTAGGGAAGAGAGTAATTACATATTTCATCACTCCTCATCCAGATTCATGACCCTCAGCAAAAGATAAATTCTTCCTCCAGTGTGTTTTAAATTGTTTTGACCTATACATCTTAGGCAGAGGTATAAATGACATAATCTCACCCTTTAGACAATTTGGGTTCTTTAAGAAGCCCTAATGAGTTTCTATTTATTTTTAAACAGTAGGTTCTAACAATAGCCATAGTTAAAAACCGATTTTATTGGAAGGAATGGGAACTGAAACACATCACGCTGCCCATCTGAAGGGCAAATATAAACATCTCGAGTAACCCTAATTTAGTGTTGTCACTTGCTTTTTTTCTTCCCTTTTCCCTTCAAACAAAATGTTATCCTTTGAAAACCTGCTAGAGAGATCAAGATGACATCTTCCCATGACACAAACAAATGCAGAACTACATCTCCAGGACAAAGATCCATGGAAAAGCACAGGCAGAGCTGCTCAAAGCTGCCCAGCTGGCCTGGGATTCGTCAGCAGGATGGGCCAAACAGGCTGGAGCATCTTCAGAAAATGGTCCCAGCCCCAAGGGACACCTCTGGGCACTGCCCTGCCCTCAGTGCGATGTGGAGATTCACAGGGTGGTGGGGGAGGTAGAAATCAGCCTTTGCTGTCTTCCCAAGGGCATCAGGACCCATCTCCTCCGGAAACAGAGATGAGAGGACAAAATAACTCAGATCCAAAATGAATATTTGCCTCCTAAATGGTACTGGATTGCTCTGCTTCAGGCAGGGCTCTCCAGCCCCCACCTGGGGGAAGGAGGACCTGGGAAGGATTCCTGCCACACAAACAAGTCATTAATGCCTCTGCTTTTCCTGGTTTGGCTTGATTTTTTTACTGTTTGGTCTCACATGTACAAATATGGAGCTGCCAGCTAAAGGATTACAGAATTTATTCCTCAAAAAAGTTGGTGCAGTGCCTCAGTGCCTGTAGCAAAAGTCTGTGTCCTGCCTGTCCCCCACCCATTTCATCAGACTCTTCATATTTTGTTGATTTTTGACTCCATCTCAGGCAAACCTTAGAGCTTCACTTCTGAATTTACTTCATATTTTCAGCTTTTCACGTGAGATTTCTCACAGCTCTGCTCACCCAGACAAGACACCGACTTTGCTGTCAAATAGAAGTAGAATTTTTCATCACAAATACTTGAAGTTTTTATTCTATTTTTTTGTCTGTAACACAGGAACTGACCCCACCGACTGCCTTAATCCCATGGTGGGTGCCAGAGAACAGCTTATATCAGTTTATATCAGTTTATATCAGTTTATATCAGTTTATATCAGTGTTGTGGTGGGAAGGCTTTCTCCAGGTGCATTCTTTTAGTGGCAGGAGCTCTGTCTCAGAGCAGGATGAGCCGTGGGGAGCCCCGTTCTGCTGGAGGAGATTTGACTGTGAACATGAGGATCTCCTGTCAGTACTTTTTGAGTCTCAGGACCTCTCCGTGCAATGCAGAACTGGACAAACACAACTTGAGTGCCCCAGAAGGATTGCTAAGCAAAATATTCCAGGATTTCACTCCCAGCTCTGAAGCCCGTTTTTCCTTTATCTTTTTCCAGTCCTAGAATCATTTGGCTTGGTTGTTCCCACTTGAAAGACACAGAAAGTCTGTGGATGAAGAGGGAGGAAAAAGGAGTTTTCCAAAGTAATAATGGGTCCATCAGGCCTTTATAAAAGCAGAGCACACCTTAACGCTTAAAACTGCAGCTGGCCATTTTACCTCCCAGAATTTTGGAAAACAGCCTTTTGGGACCAACTGTTTGCTGGAGGAGCTGCTGTTTGCAGCCAGCCAGGAGCACTGCAGGAGTGAAAGGATGGAAACAGTGGGAATCGGTGGAATTTGCCCACAGAACAAGCGGGATTATTCCAGCCCTTGTGACAGGTGATGGTTCCTCAGCACGTAAACAGCACCACGGCTGCAGGCACTCGTTAATTTCCTCATTAATTGCATTTTGGGAGCTTTTCCGTGCAGCAGAACCCTCCCAGCCCCTTGAAATGCTAATGGAAACATTTGAATATGTTGTTCTCCTGACAGCACACTCGAGGAGGGTTTAAAGCTGCCCAGCCGTCTGACTGCTGCCTATAAATCACTTTGCCTTGCCCTAGCGGTCCATTTCTCTTCTCTTTCGTGTCTATTTGCTGTTTGACACAGGAGCCTGTGCTGGGACTGCTCATTTCATCCCAGACACTGTAATACCCCCGCAGCCTGCCGTGATTGTCAGGTTGATTTCATTAGCACGATAAGATGCATAGGCTCCTTTTTATCTCTTGTGTTCTCCTTCTCTCTCTCCCTTTCTCTGTAATTTGGGTCTTTAAAGTCCCTGCTGTCTCCTGATCTACAGATAATTGTTTACTGTAATACTAGCCAGGAAAAGAGCTGATAAACTCCAGATGTAGCGAGGTCTTCAAATTCACTTTCCTTGCTCCATGCCCATGGCTATGGACCTCAGATAATATTTTGCTGCTGTCTGGGGTCCTCTAAACCTGCTAATAAAAAGAGGTTATTTAAGATGGACAATGATTGTATCGTGTAAGATCTCATTAAGGTTCCTTTTCTGGTTGGGGGGTTGTTTTGTGAGGGTTTTTTTGGTTTTTTTTACAAGCTTCTTATTAGCCCCAGTTTTTGTTGCCTGCCTGTATCTGCCCTGCACTGTACTCTTTGAAGTCTTATCGTGCTTCTTAGTGACAGGAGCCAGGATGCTGCATGTTAACCCCCATAGAGCAAAGAGATGAGGCTTCTTTTCCCTTTTCCAAAAAAAAAAAAAAAAAAAAAAAAAAGAAAAAAGAAAAAAAATTACAATCACTCTTTTCTGCTGCAGCTTGTGGTTCTTTTTGATTCTTTGCACAGCAAAATTCAGATTTTAATGGTCAGGGGTTCAAAAAGAGCCAAATTACTGCCTCCAGCTTCACCAACTCACGAAACAATACCTTTCAGGGGTTTGATAGCAGTCCTCCAGTTGATTTTTTAATTACTGTTCCTGAGCTTTTACACAGCTCTGAACTTCTCCCTTCTCCCCAGCTCAGGAAGGCAATGAGCTGTCAAAGAGGCTCCTATCTCCAGCCTCACTGTAAGGCCCAAAAATAACCCCAAAGGCCCTGCCTACATTTCCAGTGTGAACCCAGTTTGCAGCCAGTTCATGAAAAGGTTGCCTATAAATATTTGCTGTGCCCACACAGAGCGTGGTGGTTGTGACATCCTGGCCTGGCACACCGAGATCTTCCCCTAAACTGGTTTGGCACATTACTTTTTGCTGTGAATTCGAGACCACCTCACCCCACCAGCGTAACCAGTTTGGCTGGCTGCTCCGTGCTGGGTGTGGCAGGACATCCCTGGGTGCTGGGGCAGCCCAAGGTGGAAGTTTTGGAGGGTTCTGGTTTGTGTTCAAGGGCTGTGGGGTATCTGCAAGCCTTAGGCAATAGCCCTGTGGGCCCGGTGCAGCCCATACACCCTACAAGCACCCCGTGGCCTCTCCTGGGACAAGCTGCCATGAAAGGGTAGGGAAGTCGGTGCTTGTGGCACAGGAGAGGATCAAATCCTTGAAAAACATTATAAAAAAAGCCCACCACAAAAACAACCAAAAGAAAAAGCCCAACATGATCAGACTCGCCCTTTAGTCAGAACTTGGGCTCTTCTGGTCTGGGATTTCTGTCTTAATTCTGAAAGCATCAAAACTGGATTTGGAGTTGCCCATTCCCAGTTCTTGGGAGAAGGCTGAAAACCTGAAGCTGGATATAAATTTCCTGAAGGTGTCTTAATAGAATTCATCAGCCAATGTACCCCCATCAAACCAAATTCTTTGTGTATGACCTCCCTGTAGCCCGAGGTTTTGGAAAGCTCCAACATGGGAGGCCAGATGAGGAGGCTGAGCATCCTCCAGAGGATGCCCCTTGCTCCTGTGCCCTGCAGTGAGGGGGATCAGCATCCAGCTGCTGGGGCACAGCCGTGGAAAGGGGATTTTTCTGGAAGAGGGAGGGAGAGTTCATCTGCAGATCTAATCTAGGAGGTACTGACTCTATTTCTGCCTGCTCCTCATGGTTTGGATTCCCCCAAACTCCTCCTTGTTGCAGGCAGCATTATCAGACTCCACATCCCCATTACATTCCCGGAATTCTTAGACAAATATTTTGTTTTCACTTGGTCACAAAGGTGATCAGCCTTCGTTATCTGAACGAAGCTTTTACTTTCTCTGTGAAAACACCTTTTCCTCTCCTTTTTTTTGGGCTGTTTCATTTCACTTCAGTCTTTCTCAAGGCAAGGAAGTCCTGCTGGGGTGGAGTTCCTACCTGGGCACTTCCAGGAGGAAAGACCTGTCCTCAAAAATCAGACTTTGTTGCCACCATAGAGATTTGCAAGACCCACCTTCCCTATCCCAGTATCACTGAACCCCCTGGACTGGCCAACAGATTAAAAAGAAATGGATTGGTGTAGCTCTTCCCTCATAACAATGCTGTTTCATTGCCTTGTAATCCACTTTTAATTGGGATTTGCTTCCTGGCAACTGCGTGTAAACAAGGAGATGGTCAGAGGCAGCAGGGGGAGGGCAGGGAATCATGCAGGAATGAGTCCCTCCTCGGTCCAGCTTCCCCTCTATAAAATTCCACAGTCTGGGTTGCTTCCACCGTCATTTTGGAAAACACCTCTCCTCTCCCTCCTCTTCCCCAGATTTAAAAAGGGTCTATTCTCCTCCCCTCTCCGTGTAAACATCACTTATCTTGTTCTATAGGCAGCACAACTAGCAAGAGCAAGTACTCACAAAGTGCAAATTAGCCGGTGACAATAAATTGTCAGATTGCCTCTGAGGCAGAAACAAATGAATAGCTCAGTTTATTAATCACATGGCACCTTCACCTTTGATGTCTTGATGTTCCAGTTTTGGTGCTCCATTAAGCAACCCTGAATGACTGCTGCAGCAGCCTCCACTAAACCAGAAATTTTGTTGGCAGCACATTTCAGGACTTCAAAGGCGGTAAATTACCTCGAGATTGTTTCATTAAAGAGCCCTTCCCAGTGTGAACAGCAATAACAGGAGAATCGAGATCAAAGAGCATCCATCTTTCTAGATTTGTTACATAGAAAATTACATGCTGAGGGTGTCTTTTTCACAAATCATGTCGCCTCCCATTTCAGCAAGAATGGTTCTAATTAGAGCAGAAGCCTCCCTGGCTGTGCAGAGAGCTATGATTGTCATTAATGCAGCACTGCAAGGTTTTTCCTCTTTGCACTCCCCAGACCCCTACCCCATCCTCTGTTTGTGAGGTGCCTCTGGAACCTAATTAGAAACAATTATGCTGATTAACTGATTGCAGGCAGTTCTCTACACATTCTTGGGAAGAGCTTTTCCTGGGATGTATATTTGTTTATTTTAAATATTCTTTCATTTCCCTTCCTCCTCCACCCCCACGGGCTGCCTGGCTTCACACAGTGCTGGGCTTTGCTTTCTTTGGTAACCACCAGGGAAGCACTCGGAGCAATCCCTGCTGGAGACAGCAGGGAGAAGGGGCTGCTGGAGCTGGCACATCTCCTGTTTGGTGGGATGGACCAGGCAGAAGCCAAAAAAAGGAGAAGGATCTCTAACCCTGGTGCCTGGTTTGGTTTAATTTCGACACTCAAAGTTGGCTTCAGCCCCCCAAGCCACGGGAACCTTCTGTAACAGTGAAACCCTAGCAGTTCCACTATACAGGACAAAAAACCTGAGACATCACCTGTGGACCTGTCCTAATGAGTGGCAGCTCCTCAGAACACGTTTGGAGAAGCCAAAGGCACCAATCCCATGCTGGAACTGCCTCTCCCCATCTCCTTGGCTGGGCACGGTGTGGAGGGAACCACCTGGGCAGGCATCACTCCACAATTAGGGCAATCCTTGTGAATCCTGAATCATCATCACCTCACGAGAAATCCCTTTATCAGCAGGGTGAGCGACTTGTCCTCCCCACTGCTCTTCCTTGCAGCCACTCATTGCTGGCTTTTGAGTGTCTTTTCCAGCACCGAGGCACAGCTGGTGTCTCACATGGCAGGTGCTCCATGATTTCATAGAAATAACCCCAGCACATGGAAAATCCAGCCCCTCATGATCACAGCAACTCAGGCTACTTCAGAGGAAAGCAGGAGAAACCCAGGAGTGGAGGCAGTCACAGAGAAATCTGTCACAAAAAGGTTATCCTGCAGAAATATTCACCACCCCATTGGAGGCTGATGTCTGCACCCCAACACAGCATTTTACATCTGTGCACTCTCTGATTGGATTCCCAGGTCTTCCTCACTTCAATCTGATGTTTTTGCCACCAAAGAGACACTCATCACAACACAGGGCTGGGGGAAAAAGCTTCAAAACTGCCCAAGTGGAGTTCTCCTGGAAAAGAGCTCTGTTTGGATGGTGCTGCACTCATGTACTGCCTGAGATTTTTCTGGTGTCCTGTGAGGAATGGAGACATCAGGTTGGTCAGAGCGTTTCAGGAAATTTGTGCCTCTCTAATTGATCTCTTCCCTCAATAAGCAATTAAAAAACTTAGGAAAATCATACTAGTTCTGGGGGAAAAAAAAAAAGGCAAATGCATAAATTTTCCTACAGATTCAGAGTTTCTAGAAAGCAAAAGATGGTTTCAAAATGCAGAGTTTGAGAGATATGGTTGTTTCACTTCACTCTTGTGTTTTATGAGACCTTATTGTCACACATCACAGGGGAAGCAAAACATGAGGACCAGAGAGCTGTGGGAAAAAGAGCAATGAAGATTTTGTTGTGAAATCTGGTGGAATCTCTGTCCCCAGCCCTGCTGCACTCTGAACCCAATCTGCTGGATCCTGTTCCACAGAGGAAGGATGGAGAAGAATAAGCAGCATGCAATGATTTGTTGGACTCTGGTGAAGACACACCATGCCTAATTTCATTGTAAAAGGAACCTACCCAGCCATTGATCAAAATATCTCTGTCAGTGCTGGAACTGAGCCAGAGCTATCTTGGTATTTCCAGAAGGATTCGTGTTGCTTTCTGGGATATGAGGTCAGAATAAATTAAGCAGGGCCTCTGACAGCTGATTTTCAATGATAATCTTTATGTTAGGATTGACCTGTTTATTCAGCCCAGTCAATCTCTCATCAAAATGACAGCTTGAGAGCACCACAGATCATTATCCCCAAGGATGCATAAAGATCCTGTCACTTGAGACAATAAAAGCTGATTAGTACAAAATTAGAAAACAAGACTGATGGAGAAGAAAGCCAAAAAAGATCAGACTCTCCACCTCTGCCACAACTCAGGACATGCTGACACCCAAACTGCAGATGTTTTGTGCTGTAAACGGCTTCTTTATTGCTCTGCAGATTTGGGATATGGGACTATCCTGACAATGGGCTGGGGTTTTGTCCCTTGTAGGGTTCTGGCTGTGCTCTCACACCTGGGTGGATGGGCAGTGGCTCCATCTGAAGATGATAGAATTGCACCTTCATAAAGCATTTCTATATAAAAGCAACACAAAAGGCTCAGAGCTGAGATGCTGCTGTGGGACAAGGCTGCAAGGCAGAGCATGAGCTCTGTGTGCAGGGTTAGAACAGCTGGCAGCTTCTGTCCTGTGGTTGGGGAAGTATTTCAGTGCAGCTGTCGGTAGTAAAGTCTGAAGGATGCTTGTCTGAACAGCTCCTGTAGAGATTGATTTTTGTTTATCACTCCTCTGAGTACAAATTTACACATGAAACTCAAAGGAAAACTGGTAGTCTTCTAATTGTGGTTGAATAGACACACTGCTAATAAGTGCACAATATAACTGTAAACAGATCACAAATCTGGAAACATATTCATTTATGTTACCTTTGTTCTCCTTCCAGGAAATACAAGGATTTGATAAGTTGACATTGATTTAATAGTCTGAAAACTGGAATCAATCTTTCTTTTCAGCCTTTTATTTTCCCTCCTGTTGCAAATTACAAACACATTTCTGCTTCCTGAAAGCTGGGCATGTATTTCTTGAAGACCTCTCCCCCTCCTGCCCCCTCTCCTGCCTAAGCAAGAAATATCTTGTTAATTGAGGCTGGGATTCAATGTTTAGTGAAGGAAAAGAACACAATGCACTTAAGGAAATTCAGCTTCACTGTGGGTTCATTCTGCTGTGGGTGATTACTGGTGTGATGATGATGGTGATGATGATGATGATGATGATGATGAGATGCTGTTTGAGAGCTGAGAGACAGTGATTGGTTTTGATAACCTGAAATTAACAGCTGGATTTATAGCTTGTAAATATTCCTCGTGGTGGATTCTCGCATTGCCGGCATAATCCCCTCTTCCTGTCCAGACCCCGTTTATGAATCCCAAACCAGTGACCTTATCCCCAGGATGTAAGACAAGACCCTCTCCTGGAGTGCACACTGCATTTACTGAGGAGTCAATAAAGTGGCATTCTCAGACTTTTTATGTGGACCTAAATTGTACGTGAGTGTGACAGTCAAATTTACACACCCTGACCCACTGCTCCCTTATAAAACTGCAGGCTCCTACTTTGCACAGGTTTTCTCCTGCAGTGTTTCTCCTTCATTTCCCCCTCTGTGGCAAGGAAAGAGCTCTTATTTGGGGGTTTGTGATGTGATACAGGCACTCAGTGCCAGCCTGGTGCAATTTGCTGGGAATGCAGTGGTGGGATCACCCTTTTTCGGGGTGTCCTCCATCAGCACTGAGTCAGAGTGCAAAGAGACATCCCTGACCCTCTGATGGCTTGGAAAAGTCAAGGATCCCTCAGGCTGCTTCATCCCAGCCTTGTGGGAATGCCTCTGCATTCTGGCTGCAGCCAGAAAAGGGCATGGAAAGATCAGGGTAACACCTCCCCCACAGCTACATCAGCCCCTTTGGAGCTCCTTTTCCCACTGCCAACAGCTCTTCCTGGAGCACAAGGCATTGTCAGAGAAGGGGCAGATATTCTCTCTTCATGGAATGGTTCAGGACTGGGGGATTGGATCTAGGTGATCTCTAAAGTCCCTTCCAACCCAGGCTGTGCTATAATTCAATTATTTCACGTTTCTATGTTAATGTGGATCCGTATTTCAATCTGTTGAAGAATATATTTAAATTCTGCTTCAGTTTTGGTGGCCACATCAGCTGGAAGCACAAACACTGAAACAAGAGTGCTAAACCAGACAGTGATGGAGCTGTCCCACAGCTGGGCTCCCGAAATGATGGGGGGAAATCCATGGCAGTGGCTTTGGGAAAGATTTAGGCCAACATTCACAGCCTTGTTCAGCAAAGTGCAAGTATGACTTGATTAAGTAGTTCAGTGGATTTTGGAGCATTGTGAGTCTCAAAGGCCTGATGCTGTTTTCAACACGGTCAAAGCAAATTAGTGGAAGGCAGTAAGGAGTGAAATCTTCCGTGCTCCCTCTGTCCTCAAAGAACTTGTCCTGCTTTCTAAAAATGCAATGTGTTATTAATATTTTCCCTTGTTTTCTATGGCTATTCATACCCAAATTGACTTGACACAGTCCCTGCCAGGAAATGATGCAACAAAAGGGTATTTTTATAGGATGGAGGAGCCCACAAGTCTGATACACTCAGTGGACCTGCAAGCTAGCATGATAATAAATTTATCATCTGTGGAGGTAAATGGAAACCAAAGCCCACAGAGACATCCCCGTGTGGTGAGACCGGTTTGCCAAAACAAAGTTGGTCACATTCTTGGAGAAGCTGAGTATTAGAAGATGTCTAGGACACAGTGAGGGGAATTTCCAGACAAGATAAATACAGGCAGAAATATGAGAGTGGAGAATGGGGCTACTGTAGGAATTTTAGCCCTCAAAAATGGAGCGAGCTGTGGGAGGCACGCCCAGTTGGGATTCTGGTTTTCACAGGCTCTTTGCTTGTCAAACTTAATATCAAGTAAAATAACCTAATTTGACTTGGCAAAGGCACAGAGCGTAGAGCCTTGATAGCTGTGACAGAGGCTTTTGAAGCTTCTTATAAACAGAGTTTCCCTTGCTTTGGAAGAGATGGTTGAATAATAAACAACTTTCCCAATCCTGACTCCGACTACTGAAAACACAGATTGTAAGTAGCTCGTTGGCAGAGGAAATCCCTCTGCTCAGCCCATCTGCCAAAAAGAGACTTAGCAGTGAGCTCAGAGTTAGGCCTAAGTTAGGGTTAGGCCTGAGTCAGGGTGTGGTCCATTTTTGGGCTTTCTGTCCCTTTTTCTTTCTGATCCTTCACCTCATGGAAGAGTGCTGCAAGACCAAATATTTGTTTTCACTCTCCTGGATTTTGTTCTTAATCTCTTTTGTGGGTTTGGGTGAAATCTGAATGTGAAAAGAGAAGCAATTTAGCCACCAGAATATTATTATTATTATTATTATTATTATTATTATTATTATTATTATTATTATTATTATTATTGTTGTTGTTGTTGTTATTGTTATTGTTATTATTATTACTACTACTACTATAAGGAAACAAGCAGAAATAGGTTGCAGAAAGGATTACAAGCCCAATTTGGAAGAAAACTTAGACCCAAGGCAGAAAGTATTAATGTGTTTGAGATGCAGGACGGGATCCTTGGAAATGGAGCAGATTTAGCCACTGGTGAAAAAACCCCATTAACTGGAGAGTGGTGAGGGGGGAAAATCCTCACAAGAGCAGGGTTCTCTCTTCTTCCATGATGTCCTAGTTCCTTGCCCTGGGTCAGAGTAATCACAGAATATGGAAGTACTGTTCTCACTGGAATTAATTAAATTAATTTATTAGTGATCAGAGCAAAATAGGAGTGGCATTAAAACAATGATGCAAACAAATGGCTCAGGAAATGCCCCCCCAAAATGTGTTTTTTTCACATCTTATGAAAAGTGGCACATCTCCACCTCTCCCAGCTAGGAATTAATCATCCCTTTCTCCTTTCTTCCCGAAATGTGCTATCTCCAGCCATTACTCCCCCTGTCTCTGGCCTTATTTTCCTCTTCTGCTGCCGGTCTGTAAATGGAATTTTGCTCAAAATGAGAGAGAGCTCCGCATCCCCTTTTGAATCCCAACTTCCAACTCCTTGGTTTGCACGCTTTAATTCGCCCGATCCCTGCAACTTCTCTCCTATTGATAATTGATAGACTGTTCCTTCCTCCCCAATTTCCTTTATTAGCTGCACCAGGAAGTTTATTGGTGTTCCCTGCGTGTAACTCAAGCCGACGGCCAGTGCCACGCTTGTTTCCAGCCCTATGTAAATTAATCCTGGCCAGAAGTCTGAAGGCAAAGATCAGGGAGCCCTAAAGCAGGGCAGAGATCTGATTACACGCCAGAGGCCTCCTCTCTAGATGAAATGACAGGAATTTGGGGCTGCAGGACTTCCGTTGGCTCCTAATGAACTGGGGAGGCTCCTGCCTGCCACCAGCAATGATCCATACACAAACAGCTCCTCACACACAAGTCAAGCCTGCAGCTTGCAGTCTATTATTAATTTTATTCTTATTTTTTTTTCTTTTCAGCGTCCCCCAGTTGCCCTGCAAGCCTAAAGGCCAGCCATGGAAAGCTGGAATTATAAACTGCCCTTGGATGCTGCCACTGGTGTCAAAAGTGTCTTTTTGGCAGAGAGAAACACAAAGATCCCCTGAACCTGGTGTGTGTCTGTGGACAGCTTCAGCTGATTTACTTTTATGAACAGAACTCAGGAGGATTCCTGGGCTGGCACAGCTGGATTTGAGAGGTTTCCCTCGATCACCAAATCCAAACATTTTCTCTTGACATTCCTGCAGCCAAGATGCTGATAAATGTGTGTGTGCCTTTGTACAGATAACAAATAACCACAGCAGTTTGTGATGATTTACCCACTATCCCCAGTCATCTACTGATGGAATGGAAATATTTATTGAGGAATAACCCAGGGAATTTAAAACCAGGCTGTGAAAAGCAGCGTATGAGAAGTTCACCTCTCCAAATGTGGGGGTGTGGAAGTCTGTCAGATGTGACAATTAAATGCTAACATGGTGTAACACCATAATATGGGCACAGAGTGTTTCATTCCAGTGGCAATCCTAATTATAACACTACTTAGGACAGGAAATTGCCTGTTGGACTGCTCTGCCTGAAAACCTTAACAGAAAACTCTGCCTGTGTTTGCTTACACTGTGAAATATAATTCACTGACCCCAAAGAGCAAACCTTGGGATCCCCTTCTTTCCTTCAAACCTCCAAAACCCCCTCTGAACCTGCACGTGGCAGAGGGAAACTGTGATTTATTGGCAGCATGAGAGTGAAGCAAGAGAGGTTACAAAAGCCATATGATAAAATGATGGCTCAATCAAGTGGCCAGAACAGGCTCAAAAGCAGGCTGGAAGGGCTGTGTTCCAGAGGCAGCCAGGAGAAGAGCCCTGTCAACAGTGTGTGTGCATCATTCCCTGGGAATATCCATGGCTGGGAGCTGGAAGGGAGCTGCACCACCTGGATTTGCCAGCATGGTTATAAACTGGGAACTCCCCATCCTATCTGGATTCTCAGGCAGCTTCCGAAAAGAAAGAACCCAGATATTTATGAATTAAAATGCTTTCAATTCCATCTCTCCCAAAAGGGAGATAAATATAATTTTGATGTTCTTCCATGCTAAAGAAACAAAAAAGATTTCGTGCTTTTTTTTTGTTCCCTGAGAGTGGACTGGAGCAGACTTCTTTTCTTTTAATCTCGAATGTAACACATTTGTGTACCCTTCAAATCATGCTGCTTTCCAGTTAGTGAAATGTCTGGAGGCCTCCAGCTTGGACTTGGGGCAATGGGATGCACTCTTCTGGTCTCTGCCTTTCTTAGTCCCTTCCCCTCCATGCCTTTTGATTACAGACCAGAGAAAATCTTGATAACCACCAAAACTCAGCTGCATAACAACAAATTGAGGCACCAGCTCAGAAAAGTCCTTAAACCACGTGTTAAACCTGTTGTTTGATCACAGCCAAAAAGAGCAGACAAAGCACACAAACAGAATAATCCATGGACTTGTGGAAGTCTCTGCTGGGGGTTTGGTTTCTTAGCTGTGTGTGTGCTCCCGTTGCTGTGCTGACCTTCAGCACCCACACAAACCCAGTTTGATTTACGGGCCCAGAGCTGCTTTACGAGGCTCTGCTGGGACTCGGAGTCCTTCCCCACAACAAACCAGTGCTGAGCCAGCAGCTGGGCTCTGCTGCAGGAGGGGAGAGCATGGCTGTGGCCCTGACAGCTTTATACCCCTAAAGCATCCCATCCAAAAAGGAGCCAACTGGATTTTACCCCGGGGTAAACGCTGTGTGCTGAATAGGGCTGGGGACGCCATAGCCTTGTTCTGTGGCACCACTCGCAGCGTTTTGTTGTCCTTTCCTGCTGCTCTGGGTATTAAACCTTCCAGCAACCATTTAGTGACATTTGATTGTAATTTAAGCACTCCAATCTGCTGAAGCACTTGGCTGTAGGGAGAAAAGCTGCTGGCACCGGTCTGGCACATCAAACCTTGAGGTTTGCTTTGATTTTACAGCTCCACTGGCTTCTTTCTGCTGATCTGATTGTGCCAAAGGTTAACGCTGCCCAGTAATAAACCATATCCATTTAATTGGGCAGATTAGCCCCAGGGAAAACTCTCACTTGTGGTGCCACAGGAGCAGGATCATCCTCCAGCGTGGCCACACCAGGCTTTGTCCTTCTCAGAGGTGAGGGAAGCTGAGGAATCTGCGGCAGTACTAAATAGTGCAGCAGACAAACTTCAACTCCAAAATCAGTCAAAAAATCTAATATTAAAGAGTGTCATCAATAGGTGCAGAAGCATTAAAAGAAATATTGTATTTTCTCCTGATTTCAGTGTTGCCAGAGCAAATCTTGTCTAGTTCACTTAGAATTTCACTCGCAGCTCAGAATCCCGGGACAGAGCATCCCCTTGGTGCTATGAGCAGCTTCCAGAACTGAGGTACTAAAAAAGGATGGGAGAGAAGGATTTTCCTGTTGTTTCTTAGGACAGTTTTATGCCTTTCTGACCTCTTTGTGTGACTGTGATAGAGAAGCAAGTTTGAGGATGTGGTGACACAGGAATGGCTGTGTGTAAATCCCATTTCTAGTGGTAAGAGATGAAATGAAACACCCTTGCCAGGGACAGAGCAGTCTGGATATGCACACTCTGTCTTATGCCTAATTACATTTTTTATGTACACAACTATTTCTCTTTAATCATCTCTGTCTCCTCCTTGCCTCTGCTCCCAGTTGTCACAATTCTGCTTCTTTAACCTGCATCAGCCCTGCTAAATATGTGCCACGGCTTTGTTTATGAATATATTTTACTAATTCTTATTTATTAAAATAATTGCCTTAATTAATCCTAATTGTCCATTGTTAATCACTCAGTAATACGCTTCCATTTGCTTGTACATATATTTTTGTATTAGTCATTAGAAAAGCAAGACATAAAGCAAATGGTATAATTACTCACAGAACACTGGGAGCTCAACCAATAAAAATCAAAGGGGAGAAAATAAAATGCTTTCAACATTCCTAAATAGTAACTGGGACATCCTGTGTCACAAATGACTTTATGAGCTGTCTGGAGGTGGGATTCCCTCCTAGAGCCTCAGGAGGCTGAGAAATGAAATGAGAAACCCTCTTAGAGCTGGGATGACGTTCCCAAATTGACCTCTTGCTGTTTGTCAGCAAGACCAGGACAGAAGGGAAAATACCCCCTGAGCCGTGACAGACTCCCCAGGGGAGCCTGGGAGGGAGTGAAACTGGAAAAAAAAAGTCAAAAAACCTCAGAGCTTTGTATTTTCTGATTTTCTCCTGGATGGGAAAAGTAAAAACCCAACCAGCTCCAATTCTCAGGCAAAAGCTCAAAAGGGTTTTCAGGTGGTTGGTGACCCAAAATCACAACGTGACTCGTTCTGTTTGCACTGACACCAAGCCAGGGATGGGACAGGAGCGTGGGGGCGAGGGAGGAGGGAGCCTTGGAAGAGGGATTCCTGCTGGGAGCAAGGGCAGTGCCATGGCCCGGGTGGGAGGTTGTGTCTCCTGCAACCCTGGCCTTTCCCTGAAGCCAAATATCAAAGCAGAAGCAGCTGGGAGGGAGCACGTGGAGGCTCTGCAGAGCCACAGAGAGAAGCTCTGGAGAAATGTGGCTCCAGGGCAGTCCTGGGCTGGCAAACAGACTCTGCCAGCACAAACAGAGACTCCCTTGGGCAGGACTGTCGGGACATGGTGCTACATTTCTCCTGTGGGAAAACTCTTCTTGTTCCTATTAGCTCAAAAGCAGCTTTTACGTCCTACAGAACTGGTCTCTGCTCCACTGAATAACTCTGAAGCAGTTTGATGTGAGCCCAAAATAGAGAATGAACTCCCCTAGTGCTGGTTCTACTTCCCTGGCCCAAAGTGACAGAGGAACGTGGCCCTCAGTGAAGCCGTGCTCTGGCCTCAGCTGAGAGCCTGTTCAGTGCTTATCTGGAACATACTGATCCCTCTATTACTTTGGGATATTATAATTGTCCTTAGTTAAATGAGATTCACAAATGATTTATTCAACAGTTGCAGTTCCCACAGTTCCAGAGCTTGTTGACTTCATATTCCCTGGGTAAATTATTTGTGGCTTAAGCTGCTGGCAAAGTCCCAGCAGTTTTAAGGAAGTTATGTTTTGTCCTGAATAAGTGGATTTTCCTCTCTGGCTGGCAAGGTTTAAATATCTGTTGATGCAGGGGCAGTCTCTTTTCTTTAGGGAAAGTGAACTATTTCTCAACTCCAAACGTGGACCTTCTGTGGCCAGGGAAGTGCCTCTGTACAAGATCGGAGCTTTTTCTCCCCACATCTCTACTTATTTTTGTCTTTGAATCCATCAGATCTTCCAGCAAAAGATTATAGTGACAATTTTTAGTGGCTCCTGTGATCTGGGAATCTGACCTGCTACAAGAGTTGAACAAATCCACTTCTGGCACATCTGTGGAGTCACACAGAGAAAGGTTTTCTGTGCTGTGTCTTCTCCTGGCCTTTTGGGCATTGTTTTCCATGCCCTAAGAGACTCACGTTGCCTGTCCCAGTCAGGGAAGGCAGCAGGGGGTCACTGCTGCTTTGGACAGCCACCACAGGCTGGCGAAATCCTGATGTCCCCTTGTTTGGTCCCGGATGTCCCGTGGCAGAAAGGTCCCTGCATGTGAAGGGCCGATGCTGTGACATGGATCTGCAGGGGGAATGTGCCTCCTGAGGGCACCTTTCCCTGGAGCCACCCCATGGATCCACCAACCCACCCTCCCAGGTGGCCAGTGGTGGGGTTGGAGCTGCAGAAGGCAGCCCAGGACTGGGCAGACCCCCAGGGTGGGCCCCAGAGTGGAGGGGCACCCTTTGTCACACATTCCCAACCCCAAAGCCACTGCTCCTGTTCCAGGATGTAATTCTAAACTTCCATATTTCTTATGGATCCAATGTGATGGAGACCACGTCTCTGCACTCTGATTTTAAACTTGTAGCCCAACTCCTGCTAAGTGTGTCAGATGAAGGAAAAGACAGGAAAGGGGAAATTTTAAAGGAGTGAATTAATGGTTAAAATAATGTTGCAGCTCCTCCTACAAATCCTCACTTACAAGCTCAGCAGGTTTTTCTTGTTTATCCACCCAGCCTGTCCTGGAAAGGCACCTCCCACCTCCTCCTTCTCTATTGCTGTTGCTATTAAGAGAGATTTTTGTAGTATACAAAAGCTCTGATTGTCCTCTCACTTATACTAATTTTGCAATTGTGTAAATCCATTGACCTGAGCAGAGTTATTTTTGATTGACACTAATACATGCTGGAGGAGAAGCAGGTTTTAAATGTCTTTGAAGGCAGGCAAGCTTGGAGAAAATAGTTTTAAGCTCCATAATCATGATGATGTTGTTTTGTGCTGTGCTGTTCATTTGTTATTTGAATTGTTTTTCCCGAAATGTTTACTCAGGTCAGATATTTGTATGTCTATTTTGTATTGCTGTCTGAATTTACTTAGTTTGGTTTTTTATTTCTAATAAATAACCTCACTTCAAAGCTATTTGAGAGGTTTTAAAGACCATGAAGCCAAAGTGAACACATATGAGTGGCTCGAGTTCCTAAAACTTCGATATCATCCAGGATTTCTCTTGCCATGAAATTAAATGAGTCATTTCTATCTCGCTATGTGATGTGATCATTCTGTTACATGATGTAGTCAGACAAGAGCCCTGTCAATGATTTACAGCCATCTGGGCTCCCCATAAATCTCTGGAATACGCAGTTTCATATGGATCCTCTTCAGTTTCGTCTCTTTTATGAAGTGTTCAGCTCAGCTGAGCTGTGGAAGTGCTTTGTGTAACCACCAAGATGAGTCATTACAATGCTAGAATTGCTCTTTTCTATTTACTTCTATTTTCTTGTTGCCATCAGGGGATTTGGGCCTTTTACAGCAACAGAGACCCCTCCCCTCCGAAACCTTTGGCTTTCAACTCCCCAGTGTGGCGAAGCCAAACACTCAGGAGGTTTCGTCTTGAGTTATTGAAACAGCTTCCTGAAAATCCTTCAATAACATCAGTTTTGTGGGCAAACTTTTGGCCCCGTGACTGGCTTGGCTTTGGGCAGGAATTGCAACACTTCTTTTTCCCTGTGTTGTGCGTGACAAGGATGGATTTCCAAGGCTGTGGCCTTTTGCACCCTTCAGAGGCTGTGGGCTCTGGAAGAACTTGCCAAAATCCTTGCTGATGAGCCAATGGATACATATATTGTGTATTATAGACATGAATGCTGTGTCAGCTGGAAAACCCAAATGAAAATTCCCAAGCTGTGCTGCTCCTGTGACCTGCACTTGAAAAGGAGCAGCTCGGTTGGTCAGTGCTGTTAATTTTTGTCTGACCAGTGCCCATTAGTGCTACACTACAAAGTCAGAGGAGGTTTCTTCCATTGAGAATAATGGATGTTCTCACCTTGAAAAATAATGTGGCTTCAGCTGGTGTGAAACTATTAGCAGGGTTGCCTTACTGCTCTCTGCAGTTAGAAGAGATTATGTTAAATGTGGCATCATCCCCTGGAAAAACACACCAGGGAACATTTGGGGCTGTTCCAGCCCTGCATTAGCCCAGCTGAACTTGCAGTTAGCCAATATTATACATAAGTCTAAAATAACTGTGCAAATTAGGTGCATAATTACATCCATAAATTGTTGGAAAATTTGGCTTTTAAATTGCACGTCATAAACAATAATAACCCACTGAGGTGATGGTTGTCAGTTTACCTCACCTAAACTGCATTTCTCCTTGTCCAGCAGAAGAAGTGAGGGACAATCTCTAAGCTTAGCAGGGAACAACCTTCAAATCAGCAGGAAAAGTACTCACAAAAAATGTCTGCAAGCTCTGGATGTCACTGCTGTGAGGATGGAAGGGCCCAAGTCATAAAAGTGACATTTTTGGTAGCCTGAGTCCATCAGCTGCCCTGAACAACCTACATCCAAATTTATTTATTTATTTATTTATCTATTTATTTATTTATTTCTGAATATCCATAGCTAGAAATGTAATTTATAATTATGGTTCCTATTCTTATTAGCTCAAAACCTTCAGAATGGGCATCTGACCCAGTGAGCAATAATCTCACTGGAATCCTCACCTCAGTGAAGAATGTCAATGAAATTAAAAGAAGCCATTTCAAACTTAACTGTGATATCACAATACACCTGCTAGTGGTCCAGGGTAGACAGTAATTAATTTAATCATTCACATAAGAGCCATTTTGGAGGAAATTTGTCAAGGGGGACAAGAACAGAGAGCTCTCATCACCCAGAGGAGTGATAGAGGATAAAAACAGCACTTAAAACACTCACCTCCAATTAGTGCAATATTGTCTATCATTTAATAATGAGAACAACACACCAGGGAGGTACACGAGCTTTTAATGACACTCAGTAAATGAGCTGCCTTGCAAAACACTGCTCGTCCTTTTGTGCCTCTAATGGCTCAACAACACTTTGTCCAGAGGGCTGTGAAGTTTTCCTGGCCCTGCCCGTTAATCTTAAATGATGCTTTTCAGTGAGAAAGCTGCTGGGAGAGAGTCTCCCTGCACTGCCACAGCCTGAGCCAAGGGCTGGGGCAAGGTCTGTCAGAGCCCTGCAGCAACAGAGTCAGCCATTAAAATTAAAATTAAAATTAAAATTAAAACTCATGAATCTCAGCAGCTTCTGGAAAGCACAGCCTTGGTCAGGTGTGGATCTCTGGGGGTTTTGCTGTTCAGGACTTGAGGACCCCCCGTGAAGCATCATCTGATATGAAACTCACACTTTGGGTTTCTCTGTTCCACTTACAGTGATGCCATGAAGATTTTTTTGCCTTTTCTTTTATACCCCTGTTATACCTTTTTACAACTTCTGTGTTCCTAGAGCTTTTTGCCTCCATTCTTGGACTTGTTTGTCAAGCTGAGAGATGAAACATTTTAGAAGCTTCGTAGCCAGGGATCAGTGTGCCCCAGACCCCAAGGTCCTCTCCAGAACACATTCTGTAAACCAAGATAGAACCATCCAGGGGAAGGTTCCTTGGGGAGGGGGGCTCACTTGAGCCTCTCATTGGGGAATCTTTGATAGATCTGCTAATTAGCAACACCTAGAATGTTATACCTGATCTTTGGGGACTCCCTCAGCGGGGTGCATCTCGGTGCATTCGACCTGGATGTGTGCACCTAAGGATCCTTAAATAAACACCAAGGTAAAATCCCTTTTCCCCTTCTAACCATGTTTGACTCTTGATTTTAAGACCAGGAAAAGGCATCAACAGGACTGTGCAGTAACCTTGTCATTCAGACCTGACACTGGCTCCAGAGCAGGTTTATTGGAGAAATCAAAAAAGCCAGGAGGCCCCATGTGCAGAGAATATTCCAGTTCTAGATAGGCTTCAGAGATTTAAACACATGCATTGCTAGATCTGGGCTCTGAGTCCAAATCATGATTCATGTGTATTAATGGGAAAGCCCATAATAGCATTGCCCTGGGTGTGTTCAGACTGATAGAAATTCTAATGTATTTTAAAATTAAACTTGACCTACAATCCTACTCCAATCTCAGATCTGCACAAAGGCATTAATTGGACTTATTCAACTAATTACTCGTTATTAAACCAGTGCAGAGACTGTAAAGACTTGGACAAGCAATTATTTTATAGAGACGACAGCCTGAGTTTTGGCAATATTATCTGAACTGGGATAAAAGTTCTGAAACCTTCAGAAGCTGAGCCTGGGGCAGCCAAGCCTGTGGAGCCAAGAGATTATGGCAGTGTTCTCATGGGGTTCATTTTGTTATGCAGGATGAAATTAAGGCAGGATTTTGTGATGCTGGATCAGGAGCTCTGTGTGTTTTCTGTGTACAGAAATATGAGGCTGCAGCAGCCCCTCCAAAGCAAAGCAGCTCTGGGCTGCTGCTGCTCACTCAGTAACCAAAATGCTGAAAGAGAGAAGGGCTCTAGGAGCTTGAGAAGCAAAAGATTTAATTTGTCTAGGGAATGGAAAAAAAAATTAAAGAAACACCCAGCATTTCCAGCTCAGGATCGAACCAGAAATGTCAATTCTTTATTTTAACGTGTGTTCACTGTGAGTTGCTGACAGCACTCCAAGGGTAAAATAAAGTTGGTGATTTTACTTTGTGTTCAGATAATGCCTCTGTGTGTCTTTGGGGGGCTGGGACCGCTCAGAGGGATGAGGACCAAACCTTTGGTCCGTTTTGGGGGTTAGAGACGGTCCTTTTGTTGAAGATGGAAAGAAATAACGTTTTCTTTTCAAGTGAAACAGTATTTTAAAAGTTAAGTTTTAGCAGTTTTAAACAAATAAATAAAACCTTAACTTTTAGAAGCTTTAAGGAATGCCCAGTGGTCTGCACAAGGATTAAAATGTTGAAGGACTTGGCTCTGATAAGATCAGCACTGCCCTTCTAACTGTGGCACAGCTGATAAATGAGACATTTAACTGCACTGATACAATCTTGAAATGTCTCAAAGCAAAAGCTTTGGCTAATTTTTTATCATAACACAACAAAATCACTTCTTTTCCACCAAACCTTTTGGTTCCAGAGAACCAGAATCTCTCAGAGGAAGCCTCCTCACCTGAAGGTTTTTTGGCTGCAGTGAGAAACAGGAGTTGCACCTGCTGGTGATAAAGCTCCATCCCTCCCTGCGTGGTCAGAAGGTATTTTCTCATTTGGCAGTGAGGAAACTGAGTCACAAAGGTGCTCAGGGATTTTCCTAAGGGGAACAGGAAGTCTATGAAAGGGGTAGGAACCAAATCCCAGCTTCCCAAGCTCATTAACTTTGCTCTTCAGATGTAATGACTTCTTACTAAGTGGACTCAAAGCAGTTTTTGCCTCTCCAAGCTGTACCTTCGCTATATGTGGGGACCCAGCTGCTTTGAACAGCTTCAGAGCTCTCTGGCAGGAGTTTTAGACCATTAAAAATATAAAAATCAGAATGTTTAGAAGTGGAAAGCTTTTTTTTTCTTAGCAGCCTCTCTTCCCTATTTTCCCCTTCTGGAGTTTAACAAGTTCCAAATGTTCTGGGGTGTCTATTTTTGTTGAGTTTTGGATTGAAAGTGTTGTTCTTGTACATTGCTTCAGTAAAAGTGTTTACACAGAAAACAGACTTGTCTGGAAAAGTAACAATTTGTTCGCAGGATCATATAACATATTTTCCCAAATGGGCTCTTGGGAATGAGAGCAACCAATCCGTCTTCTCTCTGCAGTGAATTTGCAATCTCTGATCTCTCTTTTCACCCATGAAATCTTCATCCTGCTCCCAGTGCCAGCTACAGCCTGCCCTGCTATTAACAGCAACAGCAATAAAGGCAAAATAAACTCCTTTTAGTGTGCAGGGCCTGTGGAGAGCAGTGCAGAGCAAACAGCTCATTATGTTTGCATGTCAGCATCTTCAGGAAAACGCTGGCAGCCCAGGGAAAGAAGGAAGAATCAAAATCCCATCAGAAAAATATTCCTTGCTCTGTATACTCCTTCTTTGCAACTCCTGAATTTAGGCTCCTTTATTAAAGGGAAGGAGCAGTGCACATGCAAAACTGCCCGTGGTTTCCCTGTTTGTGCTTCCAAGGTATGACACAATAGGGACAAATATCCGGAGGCAGGTTCAGAGACATTGAGTCTAGATCTTTAATTAATAGCTGGGGATCAATTACATAATACCTGAGCAAATAGACACGTGCATTTATTATCTGAAAACAAGAACTCTGCAATTATGGCCATAAAGAAAATGTCAGAAAACAAGAAGCAACAAATACCCATTGTGGAATTAATAAGAACAGTAGTTCCCCTCCAGTGGTCACTGAGTAAGCAAACATTCTGGTTAAATAAACTGAAATGGAGCATATCTGGGCAACACATTCAGGTGCTGGGTCAAAGCAGAGGTTAAATAAAAATTTGTTTTAAAAAGACCCCAAAGAGCACACAGTGAGTCCCTACCCCACGCAGCACACGTTGCTAGAGGAGCGCTGGGCGCTTCCCCGGGCGCGCTGCGTGGCTTTGAAGTGGAGCTGTGTGGAAAGCAGGGAGCACTCGTGTTTCCCCGGGCTCCTTAGCAACTCCCCTGCTCACAATTCATCCCTGGCACCGAGGGTGGATCGGTGCTGGGCAGCCAAACACAACAGAGCCCTGCCAGCACCATGGTGACGGGTGACCCTGGCACAACACACCGGTGCTGGCCTTTCCAAAAGGGCAGCTTGGCAAGGCCGTGCTTGCTCCCTGTAAAGCAGCCACCTGAGGTTTCTGAGGTGCTGATCCTTAATTGGTCATTACAATCAAAACAGAGCAGTAATTCCATGTTAAACTGATGCCTCAGCGGGTAATCCCAATTTAGGTCACTTCATGGTGTTTGCGACTTCAAATGCATTCTTGGGTGTCTGCTGCATAGTGAGGTGCACCCAGCCACTTCTGAGGAGTTATTGTTGCTGCATTTTAATAGAAAAAAGACACAAACCGACCTCTAGCAGCTGGGTTGGGAAGATTTACAGCACACGCTCTCCCAGCTCGGTGGTGATGGCTACAGGCAGTGATTTTGGGGGCCCTGTGTGCTCATGTGAGGAGGAACCACATCTTGACTCCAGGTTCCCTCAGCAGGAATGATTCAGAGAGGTAAAAAAAGGGGGTTTGTCACTCTAAAAGAGGCTCTGCCCAACCTGAGTGCCTGCTGAGGCTGAAGGGAGCCCAGCTGCACACAGAGGTGTAAATTCACAGCCCAAAAAGAGCTGTGCTTTATGCAGATTTCCCTCTGGATAACCACAGACATCCGCACAGATTCACAGACACCGGTCTGAATCTCTCCTAACTCCACATCTCTTTACATTTCCAATATACTTAACTAATCCAGTAATTAACCATAAAAATAAATGACTTGTATAGATTATGTAACAATAACAAGGCAGCATGAGTCACTTTGCTTTGTTCTCGATCACCAGCGAGCAAAAACCCGGGCTCATTAAGGAGGTACCAGAAGTTCAATATAGAGAAAACTCAGATCTCAGGGTGAGATAGTTTGGCCTCCATTTGTTTGCCTTTGTTCTCTTTTGTTTCCAGATTAAAAGGGCACCACGTACTTTGAGTTTCTCCAGGTAAAACAGACAGGGAGCTGTTCCTTCAGTGACAACCGAGCAGAGATGGGTGAGAGGCACACAATAGCTGCTCGCCCTGTGTTTGCAGTTTCATTTGGATGGCAGAGCTGGAATTTAATTTGCCCCAGGACAATTAGGAAACTGACCCCACTGACATGCAGACAATGAGAAACTAAGTCACCAATCCTTTGCCACAAACATCCAAAAACTTTCATGAGCAATCAGGAACTTATTGTGGAGAGGGCACAATCTCAGGCTCTGTGACCACACAATCAGGGTAATGACTACTCCCAGCTCCGGGGTGACCTGACCGGCCTGTGTCTCCTTGGGATCTTTGGGAATGGCCCAGACCCTGGATCCCTCATCACTCCACACAATCCTGTGTGCAGGTGGGTGGAAACAGCTGCGTGGACACAGCTGATCCTTCTGTTGAGGGGAGAAGGAGGATTTGAGCTCTTGAAGCACTTCCAAGCCCTTGTAGGGAATAAATCTCCCATTTATGGATGAATACGAGATTTCATAGCCTCAGGAAGACCCAAAACCCCAAAGCCTGGGTATTTCTGGCCATGTCTGGCTGGTGTTGGGGAGAACTGTTGGACAGCAGTGGGACCCTGCAGAGTTCAGCACCAGGAACAGTTTAGGCATTAATTCCTGTCCTTCCTCTTCTATCCCATTCCTCTTTCCCATCCTGTGGGTATCACCTTTCTCACTGGGCCAGAGCAGGTATTTCAGGACTTGGTCACGGAACCAGACCAGGGAATTCACTTGAATTGGGGAAAAAGAATGGCCTTTTTATTTATTTCAGTCAAATATTTCCAGTTTCTTGAGAGACATAACTGAGGAAGCTGCAGGGCAAAGGGATGAGTGTCTGAAGGCAGAGAAGGAGAAGAAAAGGTGTTTTAAGCCAGGATTTCCACTCAACCTTTTTTTCATGGCCTGAGGAGTCCTAAGGGAGGTTGAAGCTCTGAACATTCCCAGTAAACCCAGCTGTGATTTGACTTCAATTTATATTTGTCTCCCTGCAGATGCTACTCCCTCAAGTGTTGCTGAGAGGCAGCCTATTAAAGCATGAAGCCTGCTTCAAAATGAAAATTCCCAACAAGAAGCAACCCCAGAAATCTTTCCTTGGTGTTGCTGACTTAAAATAATTCAACGTTTGCTTAAAAAACCCAAGAGAAAGAAGGAAGTGCTGCATTTTCACTTCCAACCAGAATGAGAATGTATTTATATGTAGAGATGAACCAGCTTGGTGATGGTCAGATTAAACATCTGGATCAACTTCCAGTGAAGCTTTCAAAAGTCACTTCATGTGCACTGAAAATGCAGTTCTGAGGACAGTTCATCATCAAGACAGCAGAAATCTCACTGTTAGTTGATCCCATGGGTTTTCCACCACAAGGGGAGTCTGATTTTCAGGCTTGGTTTAATATCATCTCTCCAAATCAGGTCACTTGGAGGTATCTTCATTTAATCATCTGGAAACCGAAGTGCCCGTAGTCATTTGTTACCCTGAAAATGATTGTGCTTGGAGCTGACTTGGATCTGAGCTTGATTATAAAAGATCAGAGATTGAATATCTGAACTCCAAACCTGAGACAAGTTATCAGAGAGATGTTCCTAAACCTGATCTCTTTCACCTTTATTTCATCTGCAGTTCCAGCTCTGTGAAATCACAGTTCTCTGAATCAGAATTACTACATATTTTATGTAAATGAAATGACATTATGGTGCCAATTGGCTCCTGAGTCAAGCTAACTAGCAAAGAATTTAATTATATCCATTATTAAATGTTTGTGCTCCCCGGATCCAACTCCTTAAAAACAACAATGATGAATTTACAGATTCCTATTCCCATCTCTCCAAGTCTGGCAGGGGGTGGAAACTTTGCTGAATTAAAAATATTGCTGTTTAAAGTCTTCCACAGATTCATTTCCTTGCACAGTGAACTTGTTCAGTGGCAGAGCCTTCTGGTCCCTGTAATTTTGCTGGCTGCTGAACTCGGAGCCATTTTCAACCATGGAGAGGATTCTCACAGAATTTATTATTTTTAAGTTCTATCCCTCAGCCACATAAGTGGGCAATCTTTTCCTTTTTTTTTTTTTTTTTTTTTTTTAAATTATTTTTCAAGGCTTGAAAATGAGAATTGCAGGAGTTAAGAGATGGGAAGAGGTGACTTTGCCAGAGTTTCTGGCTTGGCTGCAGTGTGGAGTTGTTGCCTGGGCGATTTTGTTCATGGGAGGTCTTTCCCTGGCAAAGCCTGCTCAGCTTCACAGGCGCCACAGCTACTTCATTATTTCATCAAAGTTCATTATGCTGGGGAGGGTACCACCAATAAAACGAGATTACAAGTGTCTCCAACGAGCCCTTAAAGACATAACTCCCGGTTTTACCTTTTGCCACATCCCTGTCTGTGGTCCTGTAACTCGCAGAGAGATTTGCACCTCAGATAGGGACTATCCCACAGCTTAATTGAACTGCAAAACTCCCGGAGAATTTGATTCAATTTGTCTTGCGACAGAACCTTCTTTTGTTTTCGGTGGAGACAGAGTTCTTCATCTAAAACAGAAATCAGAACAGTTTAATCACATGTTTTCAGGGAGGTGGGAGTATTCAGGCTAAAAGAAATTAAGCCCAGCCTAGATCTCTATCAAGGCTGATCTATATTAAATGTTGATCAACGGTATTTAACACTCAAAGAACTTCCAGGGAGGATTCATTCCAAGTCGAGGGGGAATCAATAGTCAGGGAGCATTTATGGCTCTGGGTATGGTGATCAGATCTCCACACTTTGCTTTATGAACTGGCACCTCCAGCGTTTTGCTTCTTCTACATCTGCCTGACCCAAGTTCAGGATACATTTGGCCTTGATGTAAAATTATGCATAGCCAAAGAAAGAGAAAACCAGATTCAGTGGGGGATCAGTAGTTTTGTGCCTTTCCATCCTGTCCACACAAGTTTAAAGTAGTTATTCCCAGCTAAACAACCGTTGGGAGAAGCTGGTACTCGATTTCTGCTAAAAGGTGGAATGGAACACCATTAAAAAGCATTAAAGCACCATTGAAACCTCCATTTATGTCCACATCTTGCTGGGTTTTGCTTTGCTCTGGAGATCAAAGGTCAGATGACCACTCCAAATTTCTCTCTGTTCCTAGGGATGAATACTCCAAACATGAATGCTGAAATATTTGTTTCCCTGATACAACAGGTACAGGAGTTCTTTGTCTGCGAAGTTGGTCACTACATAATTTATTTCAAGGAAAGCATTTTAGACAAACTTTAAACTGAAAAGCCAAGTTTTGAAATGCCACTGTCTTTCTTGCTCAGTTTATTTTGAGATAAGTTGACAGATTTTACACTCCCAAATAATGAGAAACCTGACTATGCTGGATTTATTCTGCTCCAAGTTATTTTTGTATTTGTGCAGAACAGACCTGGCATCAACAGATTGACTCCAGGGTTTCCCTCACAAGGCTAGGAGAATGATTTTACCTATTTTATGAGCTAGGTGAAAATTTCATCTACCCCCAAGACGTGAAGGAAACCTCAGGTCACACCATCACAACAACATCATTTTACCCCAGCTTTCAACATGACCTCCTGGAACTGCGTGGAACAATAATACAGAAGGAAAAACAACGTCAAGGGTCACTCTCTGAAACACCTCCACTACAATTTATTAACCCAAATTGTGTTGTGCTTATAAATGACACATCTACAATGACATTTTATCTGAAATCCAGTTTATTAGAATGGACTGTGCATCTGCTCTAAATAGATACATGGGGTTTTTTTACACTTTTTCTCCTTCCAATGCATCAGCCTCCTCAGGCTTTTCTGAGCGCTCTGAACAATCATATTTGGACAATATTGGACAATTTATATACATCAGGAAACACAGAGAAATCTCTGCCCTCCAGGGCTGCTGGTCTGAGGTTGTGATGTGATTAAAGGAAGCTGAGATCTCAGCAGCAACTGCAAAATAAGGAGCCCCAGCAGCTCCAAGAGGGCACGTTTGTTCTGAATGCAGAGCACAGGTCTTTCTCTGAATGACTGGGTTAACCACAGCTATTTCTGATTCCATTTGCACTGTTTCAGCTCCGAAATGCATGTTCAGACAATGAGAATGAGCAGTGACAGAGAGGGAGCTGCAGGCTGCTCCAGTGCATCCAGCAGCTCCAGGTATTGTTCAGGTGAGAATTAAAGTTGGCATGAATTCCTGAGGCAGTGAATCACTGTCCTTGTGGGCCTCAGCGTCTGCTTTGAATAATTTGTTTACTAATACTTGAAGCACGCTGGTATTTTCCCCTATTAAAAGGGTTTGCCCCAGGAATGCTTTCAGTCCTGGAGTGTTAAACACGCTGGATGCTCTTTGTTCCAGTGGGCACCAAACTCTCACCATTATCCATCTGCCAGGGAGTGGGGATAGGCCAAGATACAACATCCCAGAGGTCACCTGGAAACATGAAAGCTGACCTGGCCTCACTCTGCCCTGTTTTACCCTGAGAAATGGCCTTCCCAAGATGTGGTAAGGCAGGTTTTCCCCTGGGTGTCTGACATTTACCCCATACTTTATCCCATCCTCCACTGCTGCCATTGGACAGAGTGCACTGGGTGAAGTTCACAGCCTGCTCACAGTTAGGCCTCGTATTGAACAGTAAATCTCATTTTACATGTACCAATAGAAGAGAAATGGAAGCTGCAGTGCTGGAACATCTTTTGGAAGGGTTAAGATAGATTTCAGCCCATTTAATGCCTTCCCTATTCCCTAGTTGTCCCATGTCCCCAGAATTCAGGGAGCAAGTGAAGTTTATTTCCCACATAAATCCCCAAGATCTCAGCTCTGTGACTTCAGGAGATTGTGTGGAGACAATGACACCCTCAGACAGACACTAAACTATTTGTGTACCTTGAAATACAAATCCAGCACTGCCTGACTTCCCAAAGTCAGGGCTCTATTTTCTAAACATCTTGGCATTGCTGCCCCATTCATTAATGGATGATCATTTCTCACTCTCTTTTCTCAATGTATGTATTTTTTTTTTTTACACAGGCTATAATTATTACAGCCCAGCTTCTTCTTTTTCATTTTGATCCTTTGTAAACCCAGTCATTACCCTGCCTCAGCCTGGCTTCCCGAAATGTCAAGATTAAAATGGGGCATGAAAGCTTATGCAAGAGTGAGTCAGTGGAGCAATTTGAACCAATAAATATCAAAGCAGTCTCTAAGAAGCAAGCAATTCATTTGATACCACATCTTTCAACAAGTCTTTAGAGGATTTTCCTCTGCAGGGTTACACCCTGATATTTACGTCTTGATCTCTGCACTGTGCAAAAGTCAGAGTTTGCCTCATTAATGTGATGCTCGTCAGGCAAACGGCTCTGTCTGCAAAACACATCAGCTCACCCTCCCCTCTCAGTGCTCAGCAGTGCTATCAGCCACCAGAATTAATATTCCACAACCCTGGTTTGCTCCACCGTTTCTGCAATTAGTGATATTTTATTAGCTAATGAATCAGTTAATGTCAGAAAGAAGGAATGTGCCAATATCCATTTCTGATGGCGCTGTAGGTAAATGAGTTGTCAGGACAAGAACTTTGATATAAAAGTGCCAGTAAGAGGTGCTGAGTCTAACAGGGCACGAAAACAATGGCTCTGTTTTCACAGCTATGTCCTGCTGCTACTGCTTTTCTCCTCACTGCTTTCAATCTGATGAGTGTAACAACTCCTTCCTTTGATTTTTTGCCATGGACTCCTGCACCATTGTCTTTTCCTCTTACGTTATCCCCTTTCCTTGCCAAAGCTGTGTTTTATTTTGCTCCTATCCAAGGACCATTCAATAAAAGCCAAGACCCCCTGAAGCAAAGTTGCAGCACTGGAAAATTCCAGCTCTTAAGAGCTCCTTCGAATCTGAATTTCTCAAACGGAGTTGCTGCCTACAAAAGGCCCAATTAAAACCCGACTTAAATGCTGCTTACTTGACTCAGAATGAGGATGGAAAAATGTTGTTTTCCACATACCAATCTCTGTTTATTAATAAACAGACCGTTCACTCAGCACCAGGTGTGTCCTAGGCCTTATTTGCACCTCACAGTCATTGACCTCAGGTGTTTTATTCTGTGTCTCACAGCTTTTACTGCCCTTTATGGTCTGTTCTTCTGTACCTTGAGGTTGCTTCAAAGGGATGACATTTTTGTGACCCCTCCTAATTTCTCTCTGCTTTAATTAATAGACAATGTAAAATAGTCCGAATTGTTTCCTCCTTGCACTTGGATCCCATGCAAGCAAATTACTCTAGATACACATGAGATATTTTATAATCAAAAGCAAGGAAGAATTATCTATGAGAAAATCTATTTCCTCAAGTGGAAATGTTTGACAACTCCCGACACAGGATCCCTTTTGCAATATGTAAGCTGTGATTTATCCCATTTAACAGTATCCCACATTTAATTTCAACAGCTTGTGCACAAACATTTGCTTAAGATAAAGAAAATAATTCCTATTTCAGGACTTATTGCAGCGTTTTCAATACCAACCCCCAAAGATCATTTAATGCTATTGGTATATGTTGCTTTCTAGGGAAAGATGTTCACAGTTTCTCTTCCTATGCATGTTTTTCTCTGCATTTCTATTAATCGTCGAACACATGGATTAATTTCAGATGTATTTTACAGAAAGGTGGAAGGCTGAAAGGTACTGACCCCCAACAAGTAGTGAGAAAGTGGATAACCAGGAAAAGAATCCCTGTTCATGAAAAAATGTCAGTGTGAGCTTTCACATTTATTAGACCTGAACTCCCCATTCTTAGAAAATGAATTTTTTTCTTCACGCTTAGAGGACCTTTTGGTTAACAAATATTCCAGCACCATGAGGGTTTAGGTTTCTTTTAGGATAGAAGAATATTCAATATCCAGTTCAGTATTAAAGGCTGACAGAGCCTTACAACCAAGTAACCCCTGGAAGCTGAACGTGCCAGAATTTAGGGAGAGGCGTCCTGTGGACACCTACGAGGTGCAGCCATGGAACACTGGATGCTTTTTCTCATTCTTTGTTCACTGAGTGCCTCACATCCCACCCAATAATTAGTCCTGGCAGCTTCATGTTGGTACCTTTGCTTTCCCTCTTTGTTTACCTGTGATGATATCCCAAAAACCGTGTACATTTCATCCTCTCTCCTTTATTTTTGTGATTTGGCTCTGGGCCTGGGGTGCTAACACAAAATCACTAATTGTATAGTAACAAGCCAAGGCCTTTGGAATGCACTTTGTAATAAAAGAGTTTTATTATTTTATTTTACTCTTTCGATCACACAAGCAGAAAGAAATAGGAGAAGCTGATGTGAATTTCTTCAACTCCACATTTCAGATAAGAGCTGCCTGAATTTAAGGAAAATGACAGAGGGGGAAATAATGTTGCTGAATTTTAGGAAAATCAATCCCTTCCAGGGGAGTTAAATGAAATCTCATTTAAGCCATTCTGAGGAAAGAACAAGGACCTAAAATTATGGAGTCATGGAATGATTTGGGTTCTGAAAAGGAAAATTTGACGGTAGGAGTCAGTCCTCCCTTGCCAAATCTGGGACAACCCCAAAGATGGGAATACTTCACAGCACTCAGTGATTTCCTCTGCTTCATAAAGTGTGGAACAACCCAGAGGCAGAGACTCATGGATATTTGTGCACCAAAACTCAGGGGGTTAAAGAAAATGCAAATATTTCAGCTTCTCCTACTAAACTTGCTCCTGTCACAGAGATTCTTCAGGATGTTTCCTAAGCCTTTAAGGAGAAAAAAGTAATTATTTGTGGCAAAGTTTGCCGAGAAAAAACCTCACCTGTCTCTGCCTTGATACTAAAAGGGGGTGAGTTGATTTCTCCTGGCTGAGCAGGAGGGCTGGGATGTTCAGAAGAATTCTGGAAGGAGATGGGAACCTCCCTGAATCCTGGATGGGCTCAGAACAGCCAACACTCACTCATTTTTCTCTTTTCCCTTCACTATATTTTTGGAAGGTTTCTTCAATCTGACTTTCCCTTACACGACTTGCTGTGAAAACAGGGAAAAGAATCCTTGAAAACAGCAAGTCTGAAGGCAAATGATTATTTTTGCTCTGTATTGAGACTTAAAGAGGCATGGGGGAAGTTCAGGGTCTCCCTCCTTTATAAATACCAGAAGCACTTAAAAATCCCAGCCATGAAAATGCTTTTCACTGTGAAATGATTGAACTTGGATGCTTCATATGAGCACAGGTTCATTCATTTTCTTGAGCTTGTTAAATCTTTCTCCCTGTAAATGCAGCAATTACTTTTTGATGGCAGAATTAACTTTCCAAAAACTTACAAGGGAAACAGTTAATCTTGTGGAACTTAAAATAAAGAAGGAATAGATTCTTCAATAAATCTTGCCTTCCACATCTGACTTCCCTTGTCCAGAAACATTTACTAGAACATTACAGACATTCCCCATCAAATTAAAATGCATAGAAATCTCACAGAAGGGCTATATTTGAATTCATTTTATGGCCCTAATGGTCATTTTTTCCCATGTTTTTCTTAGGAACTGAAAGTTGGTAGAAGCTGCCAAAACAGCAAATACAGAGAATTCCCTGGGGAATGCCCCACGAATTCCACTTCTCAGACTGGCTGCCATTTCCTATTGATCTCAGTCATGATGAAGTATTAATTTGTACACAGTTGAATGCCCATGGTTTTTTTTTTTTTTTTAATCTAATTTAAATAGCTATGAAGCCTTGGCAGTTCCTAACAGAGATGAATTCTTGCTTCCCCCTCCTGTGAACCAGCTGCTGGCATCAGTTATACCATGGACAAGGAGAAAGATCTCAGAGGTCTTTTCCCTCAGGTCAAAACTGTCACTGGAGATCCCTTAGCATAATTAATCTGAAGAATTTATCAACTTATACCTTAATAGCTAAGCTTGCAGCTTTGCCTTTCCAAATAGTTCAGAATATAAGATTATTTCAGGGTGTCAGTGCCCTGCCAGCAAGGATCCTCCTCAATCAGAGCTGAGTTCACTCCTGGATAATTTATTCCCATTACCATTGTGCTTTAATGCCCTTCCCTGCCTGTAAACTGGGATGTTTATAAGGAACAATCATATCCTCTGCCTAAAAATAAATCTTGCTTGATTTACTCTGGTTAAACATGGGAAGTTCTTTTAGTCTTTTCTCATCTCAAAACCTACCCTTTCTCTGATTATCCCAGTAGAATGAGAGGTCTTTTAGTGACAGCAAATGTTCTCTTGAGAGAAAATGATAATGGCATTTGGTGATGACTTAAAAAAGCAGCTACTTCACATGAGAATTTCTTCTGAAGTTGACAGGGCCAGGAATGTTTGCATGGAATTTCCATACCATTAATACATGTTTTCTTTTTCTGTAATTTTAACCTTAATTTTGACCTCCTGGATTTTAACAGATTTGCTTTAGTGATACAGTGTTTTTAAGGCGATTGGTATTACCCTAAATTGCTGTTCTGTAAGGTCAGCCTTAACCCCAATTTAACACAGCCTTTTTTGGCTTGTGAAAAGCAATAATAAGGAATTGACATTTTGCCAGTTACACTTTATAATCCTTCGAGATAAACCTTGAGCCAGCCCCATTGTCTCGGGCCTGGCAGAATCAATTGCACAATTTGTGGGTTTCTGTGTAAGAACTTAAGTCGATGAATTATCATTGTCCACAAATGATTTTCTAAATCAAACCTGAGAAGTGGAAGAAATCAGTAATGATGTCTTATTAGTAACATGAGCTCTCTGAGCTCCTGCTCCATCCAGAGGGGCCTTTCTGCTCCTGCCTCATGCTCTGTGTTGCAACATCAGATCAGCTATTTTGCTTTACAGAGCCCTGCTTGCTTTGGGACCTTCTTCTTTCTTCAGTAACCTGCAGCTGAGAGAGGGCAAAGCTGTTTTTGTTCTCAAATTCAAGTTTTGGACAGGCAGGATGTGACTTAGGAGCTCTGCACCTGTGCCAGCATCACCCACTGAACCTCCAGCCTGAGCAATACCTGACAGCGATATTTTGGGTGCACATTTAATGATCTTAGTGATGATCTGGCTTTGAAACAGGAGAAATGGGTTCTTTTCTGAGATCTGTTTCTTCAGCCACCTTTTCTCAGTCTATTTCTCTTTTTTTTTTGGCCGTGGCAGGGCAGTGAGGGAAACCTGTCTCTCATTATCTTGTTGTACACTGGCCACCACCGGGGCCTTGATCTCAGCTGGGGCCTCAGGCACCACAGCAGTACAAATACTAATAGCACAGGGGAGCCCTTTGGTGAATATTTTTTGTTATAGGTTTTCTAAGATGCTTTAAGGACTCATTTTCTGATGGGACTATTTTACAAATTTTACCCGTAAATCAAATAAATATGGCAGTAGGGAACAGGCTTTAAAAACGACACCATTGTGGTAGAGGAGTCAGACAAGCAAATCTCCTGATGCTGCTCAGTTGTAGGATGGATTTATATGAATACAATTAGAACAAAGCTGCTTTTTGAGCTGCCTGGTTATGAACTGGTTGTGAGTAATACGAGCTCGGTGTGTACAAGAACATTAGTACAAAATTAATCATCAATAAATCACTCAGCAAATAATTCTCCCTTTCTGACATCCTGATTCGTAATTACCTCGCTGTCTTTCATTTGCTAATGGCAGTTAAAGCCCCAGTCAGTTGCCTGGTAGGGAACCTAGGGAAGAAAAGAAATATCTGTGGAGAGAGCTTGTGCAAAGTGAGTAACGTGTGATAGCTGAAAGAAAGAGTTTGAGGACCTTCACCCTTCACTTTACTGGATTTCAGTGATTTTCTTCTTCTATTTCGTCTCCTATTTTCTTCTTCTTTCCATTCTTTGCTGCACCGTCCTCAGTGTGAGAGTGGTGGAATTGTAGTGACAGATGATCAAAAGCACTTCATGGATCCTACTTTCTTCTTAGCAGTGCTTCAGTGTAGATAACAAACCTTTTTATAAGGCTCACTTTTGAAAATATTGGACTGCCAGGGCAGAGAGGCACTTGAGCAAAAGGTGTGTGGGGGGAATTCTCGGGAGCAGCAATTTTCTGAGTGATGCTTCCTGCATCCAACATCTTATTTTCCTGACTTCGTATTGCATTGTGCCCTGAGGCAGTATCACATCTGGCAGCTGCCTCCACCTCACTGCTGCAGCAGCTTGAGGAAAGGGGAAAATGCCCTGATTCAAAAGGCACCCCAGAGGAGCAATGGTTGTACTTGAGTTATTCTGTTTTTCACACTCCCACATCCCAGAGATGCTGCACAAGGAACGGAGCTGTAGAAAAAGTGGAGTGGCTTTGCTTTGGGCCAAGCACACACTCAGTGTCCTTACACTCATTTAAAAACTGCCCTGAGGATTGAAGGGACCCCTTTGCCTTCAAAACACAAATGTACTCCTCCTGCTTCCTATCTCTGTGGTAGGAAAGGAAAGGAATCAAACAGATTTATTATAACCAAAATCCCACTCCTTTCTTTCTCCCCAGAGAGCACGGGGCTGCACCTTACAGATCTGTTTCCTTTCCAACCCCCTTAGGATGGCTGCCCTGTTTCTCTTGGTTTCTAGGCACCTTTCCACCTCAATCTGCCTTGCCAAAACCATCAGATATCTCTGTCATGTGAACTAGGCAGAGAGCCAGCAGGTCAGGGCTTACACAATTTGTGGCGCCTACTTAAAGTGTCTGAGATTCTTACCAAGCAGTCTGAACCTGGGGGCAAAGTGTAATTCTTTCCCTCTCGCCCCTATTTATAAAATCACACAGAGGTAAACCATGGCACTGGTGGGTTGCTCTGGCTTCTTATTTTTCTGTGGTGGGGAGCTCAGGAAACTCCTGCATCTCTTTGACTGCAGGTTAAGCCCTGCTTTGTGGTAAAGGTGCAAAGCAGCTCGTGTGACAAACGTCAAGAAAAAGCAGGTTGAGTTAAAAGGAGCTGTCTTTAGAAACAGTGTATGAGAGCCTTACCCAGGCTTTAATTGCTTCTTTCTCAAGCAATATTTTCATTGGAGATTTCCTGTCACCAAAGAATTTTTAGCCACAGTGCAATACAGACTGGCTACATTGCATTTAATTACAAACATACACCTTTCTCCTAAGCACAAATGGTATTCTACTGCTTTAACCAAGGTGAATGTGGAAAAATTGAGTTGGTCAAAAAATGACCTGGGGAGCAAGAATTTAAAAAATAACATTTCTTCCAGTTCCTGTTGCATTTTCTTCCTCTTTAGCTGCTGTCTGGTGACACATAGCTTTGCTGTGCTCCTCGTCAGAGCATTGCCACACCATTCCTGCTCTGACCCAAACACACCCACTCCCTCAGCCAGCTTCTGTCTGTCTTCTCAGCCTGAATTTTTGCACTTTCTCCTCTGCAACACCTACCAGCCTGCTCCCTCATGGCTTGAAAGCAGAAGAAAATAAAAGAATAACCCTTTGCCTGCCTGTCATTTTCTTCCTCTTCTGTCTGAGACCACAGGGGGAGGTGGAGCATAATGTCCTCCCTGACTATTATGGTGTTTTATTAAATGTTCCAGGCACGCTTGAGCTGGATTTTGGTGCAGGTGGAGCTGGGGTTTGATGGGGCAGCAGGTTCTGAGCAGCCCCAGCCTTGCTGCTCCCTGCAGATGCTGGGCTGCTCCTCCAAAGCTGTGCAGCAGCAAAAAAATTCACCATCACTTGTCTTTTCTTCTCCTGGGAGCTGAAACACATGGCTTGACTTGGAAGAGATCTTTGCTTACTCCACTCCTCCAGAACAGAGCTGTGAGACATCAGCCTGGGCCTCTCTCCCCATCCCAGAGGCAGCAAAATTGGGTTTTGCTGCCAAGTCAGGGAGCCTCAAGATGCCCCTGGGTTCCCATCCCTCATGTCTCTGGATGGCTCCTTTTCCTCCTGTCCTCACCTCAAACACATTGGGTGAAAGTGAATTCTCATCCAGCAGCCACTCAATAATTGGAATTTCAGCTGCTGTACATTGCCACACTCCTCTTACATATGCTCAATACATTTAATCATAAAAAGAGCTCATGTATGGAAAACACATGCCTGCTGTGGGCAGGCCAGCATGACAGCTCCGAGTCAAAGAAATTGTGGATATATCCCACAATTCCAGGAAACTTTTTCTTTAGGATACACACAGAACATGTAAATGAAGTTATAAAAATCAGCTGTGCTCTTTTGTTTCATTTCATGCTTTAGTTGTTTGGGTTTCTTTCACCCAAAAATGAATACTTCCCCAGGCCTCTAATAGTTTATCCCTCAGTAATACATTTTGTTTTTCTCAGCAGCATTAATTTGTGCACCAGGGCTGCATTAGCATTGGGACACTGGATGGAAGCCACAGCAGACTTGTAAATTGGCTTTTTCAGACATCTGCAGGAATGGATCACGCTTCTTCAGTTTTCTAGGAACACATAACAGCTTTTATGACTGGAAAAAACCACTGGGAGATGGTGAAAGCTGGGCCTGCATGAGCTGAACAGGGGGCCTAGATGAGGGTCAGGGTGTGGGGGCTGCTGCCAGGACGGTGTCAGGGGGAGCAGAGGGGAAAGAAGGATTTAGATGGATTCTGAGCAAATAAAATGGGAAATTCAGCAGGTTGACACCCAGCACAGATGATCTGCTCCATCCCCGTGTTGCTGGTGATGGCGTGGCAGCATTGACACCTCTTTGTGCCTTGCCAGCCCTCCCTCTGTCAGGGGACAGGGAGCACCTGAATCCAGCCTCCTCCAGGCTTCCATTCCTCCATCTCGGGATCATCTGGCTTGGAAAAGATTTACTTGTCTTGTGCAAAGGTGTTGCACTGCCACAGACGCTCTGCCCTGAGGGATTTAGGAGGGATTTACAGGCTAATTAAGAAGGAGCAAAGGCTGACTGGTAGAAATGCCAATTTAGTGGCCATCCCTGAGCCCTGGATGGGACAGAAAGCTGCAGTGCACGAGGGCTGGCTGCACACAGCATTTCTGAGCTGCTCTGTCCCTCATGCGTGGCCAGAATAGGAGCATAAAGTTTTACTAACTCAGCTACAACCGGAGTGTTTGGAGCCAGCAGTGCAGGCCCGGAGTTACATCATCTACTCTCGTGTTTTTCTTAGTCATGCCCAGAAGTATGAGGAAATACTCTTCTTCAAAAGAATATTTTGCATCTCAATAAGCTGCTTCATCCAAGATCTCAAAGGGCTCTATATCCAGTCATTAAGTGCAATTCCTATCACACTGATGCTCACAGAGAAGCTGGTAACTGAACTCAGAAGGATGCACCCAGGAGACCTGACCCCCCTGCACTCTTTCTTAACCTGCAAATTACATTTTCCTTAAAAACAAATAAATGACCCTAAAAATCCCTAAGAAGCTTTAGTTACAGAAAGAACAGCAAGAAGCACGGTCCGGGTTAGTGATACCACAAACCCTCATGCTTAGGTTGGAACTGTTGGAAATATTCAAGTGCCTGTATGGAAATATAACTGCAACCATGTGGCTTTGGGAAGTCATCACATGCCCAGCCTGTTACTGCCTTCAGTAGCTGGGTGCAACTCCTTTGGTGTTTATAGAAACAGAAAGCTGGCTGGGAAACAAGGCTGCGTGAATTCCTGGGAGTACAACACTTCTCCAACGTCTGATATTTCCTCTTTGCTGATATGATGATATCTGAGGCTGGAAGCCTGGAAAGTCTGGCACATGGTGCTGGCAAACTGGCAAAGTATGACAGTATTCTTTTGATTCTGAATGCAGATACCTTGATAGTGTGCAAGTGTTTTAATCTTAATAATAACCCAGTGTGTGAGGATGGGAAACCAGAGGAGAAAAAGGAATTAACTGAAGTCAGAAAACTCTCCCTTTTGTTCCAGTCCTGCTGTTTTGGTGGTGGGAAGGAGTAGTAAAATTCCTTCCTTACAAGGCTGGCACATTTGCAACGCAGAGTCTGGGAGAGGAGGGTGGAGAATCCTGAGAGAAAAAGCAAAATCTGTGTGGATGGCAGATGAGCACATCCCAGAGACTCCTTGGGACCAGGTGTGCCCACCTGTCAGGGCTTCAGCTCCGGATAGAGCAGGACACTGTGACTCTAATGAGCCTTTGTGACTCTGTAATGAGCCTTTGTGAATTTGTAATGAACCCTTGTGAATCTGTAATGAGCCCTTTCCATGGTTTTGGGCTCCAGTTTTGAAGTCAAAACTTTAAAATAAGGGTCTGCCTGTGTTGTAGTTCACATGTGAAGACTTTAAGATGATGACCTGCCACTGCTAAAATTCCTGAAGAATGCAGGTAAGAAAACCTGTTTGTGTCCGAGCTGCCCAAGTTTGCCTCAGCCATGTGAGGGTTTTACTCCCAGATCTGTCCCCGTTCTCAGCATTTGCAAACTCTTTGTCTTTTTGTATATTCCCAGAGGACTCCCTGTGAAACAAAACTACCCCATTTATGCAGATTACAATCCTGAGTGCTTCCAGCTCCGTGGTTTCTGGATTATGGTGGTACCAGAGCTGTGTGTTGCACAGCAGGGGAGGGACATGCCATGAAATAGGTATGCACTTAAAACACTCTCTGTGCCTTCTTCAGCCAGCAATATGATGAAGAATTTGATTACATAGGCATTGCAGGAACTTCAAGAAGCTGCGAACCCAATCCTTTCAATCCTCAAGGGGAAAACAGGACATTTGTCATCATTTCAGTGCCACAACCCCCATCATTCTAAGTGAGAAGGCTCAGCTTGGGGACCAAGGTATGGAAACCATCTCCTGGGCCTGGAAGCTCCAAACAAGGTTTTGAAATGTTTCTCTTAATGAAAGAGGATTGATGTCATGACACCCCTGGTAGTGTCTGTTTTTTCTGATACCTGACACACCCTCAAAATGAGTATAGAGGGGAAGATAACTGAATGCAAATGTCATGTTTAAATCCCAAGTGAATAATTCCAGAACTTGGAAATGCAACTGTTTATATAGGACTTGTATAATGATTCCAAAATCTTTGTCCCAGTGCTTGGCCAGAATGTTAACACTGAGAAAAATGACAATTTTCTAGTCCCACTGGCCTTTCAGTGCCCTCTTTGTCTGCTGACCCTGGGGACTTTCTTTTCATTTCATTGCTGCTAGACACAGGTTCCAATCTCATTCTTTCATCTTCCAAACCCACTCCTTATCGTTACTCTGTATTCTAACCCAGACTGCTATAAAATACAGTTTTGGTCTTGTTTCTCCCCTTCCTTTTTATTTTTAACTACAAAACTCAACCAAAGCTTGACAAATAAAAGTTCAGCTGCTTGATTGATGCAAAATATGACCCAGTGGCAGATCTTAAAATGAATATGCAATATTTCAAGCAATTTTCAAGGCTCTCTTTTTTTAATGCAGGAAACCAGAAAAGAAGCAAAGTGAAATGAAATGGTCCCTTCATAGAAAGACTCCCATCTGAAAATTGTTTTAATTCAGGGCAGCCGTGGGTATAGTTTACATAATAAAAAGCAGTTTTACTAAAGTGTCTGTGGTTATACTTACCCACTGTAGAAGTCCTGATCAAAGCTGCCTTGCAGCCAAAGTCATCAGCATCCCGACAGCGTGCTCTGCTAAAAAGGACTTTCTTTCTCAGCTGGGATGGCTCAGACCCACTCCCAAGAAACCCAAAGCTAAGCAGAAAAGATGGTGTAAAACCAAAGACACCTTTTTTGCTGTTTCAGTTTTAGGAATTAAAGACAAGGAGAGCTGGGATGGACATGTGGATATTTAGGAAAGTAACTGAGTTCCATAAGCAGTCAGAGCTAGGGCTTGCTGTGAGCAGCCACGAGATTGGGGACTGTCACTGCTCCTCTGCTTCCCTTATCAGCTGCAGGGAGAGGCAATGCTCAGATGGGGCACGCCTTGATCTGTGCCAAATGTATTTCAGAGCTGAGGATATAAAGGCAGAATGAATTCTCCTGATCCCAGAATTTATTCGTGTCACAGAATTCAAACAAGTCAGCCTATTTTCCCTTCCCCTATTTCCCCAGTTGCAATCTGCAGGCCATGCAGAAAGGATGGTGCAGGAGTGCACTATTATGTTACAGTTATGTGACAAAGAGAGCCAAGGAGGGGCAGATATTGAGTTTGCAAAGTTGCTTCCCCAGGTGATCCAGGGCCGGGCATATCTCACCCCACTAGGAGCCTTTTGGTTTTGGGTTGCCCCTTGGTCTTTTCATATTTTCTCCCTCCCCTAGGTATGTCACTTCTAAACATCAACCAAATACTTCTCTGGCCACAAAATGAGGCCGCTACAGGCCTTGTTCTTTTGAACTGGGATCCAATTTGATTGGCGTCTCCTGACTTTTGGTAAACTGTGTGTTCTGAAGTGTGAGAGAGATCCCTGCAGCAATAATGTCCATATCAAATCATAATTAAAAACAGCAGTGAGGAATGTGCTGAGATTTGAACTGTAGACCTCCCAGGCCTAAAGCCCAAACTGCAAAACAGGACTTAAAAGGCTCATGGAAGCTTTAAACATCAGACATTTAATCACAACGAGTCTGTAGGGATGATTTCCAAAAAAAGAAACAAAATCGCACCACCACAGAGAATAATAACAAGATCTGAGCGAATGTTAGAGCAGAGAGACAGTTTCTTCACAAAGGGGTCACACGCTGTGCATCTACTTTTCCATCTACCAACGACAGCTTGAACATTTTCAAAGACATCTGCAGTGGGAATCACATCGAGCCAAACCTGGGGGAGAGGGAAGGAGGCTCTGAAGCAAGAGGGTAACGTGCTTGTGATCCAGTGGCAGCTTGCCATGAGTGGGAGGGCTCCACCCAAAAGTATCAAAAATAAATTAACACACCTATCTTTTCTTAGACTTCTTGGAACCTCTACAGGTACTGCTGTCGACTTCCTTACTATGAGATGCACTTATCCCAAACTGGGGTCAGTGAGGAGGTGAAAGAATAAAGAAGGTCAAGGCTCTGGGTCTGCCTGGCTCAGTGGCCTGATCCCAACAGCAGATACAGATACAGGGATGGCATAAAAAAGGGCAAGAGCAAACGAAATGATCCTGCTCCTCTTTAAAAGTGGGTATCTCTGGCTCACCAGTGAGACCAGTGAGTAGAAACAAAGTGAAAAAAATGTTTGAACTGCTGTTTGTCTCATGGACCACAACAGGACTTGAGAATCCCCATCAATGCCAAAGCAGGGCTGAGTTTAAAGTGTGGGATTCTGATGAAATGTTGACGACAAAAGAGTCGGGCTCTGAATGGAACGTTGCCCGTAGGTTGTGTGTCTGCTTCACTGACGGGGGAACCCACAGGACTGAATAATCCCAGATGCATTTCCTGATGGGATTCATGCTGCCCTGCAGGAATCAGCTGGACCCTTTACCTACAGGCACAGGTACCTGGCTGAACACCGCCTTTCTCTCAGTGCTGGGGAAGGACTTTCCTTCCTGTGGATTTTTTCACAGCCCTGCCGATGTGCTTGGTGCCTTTCAAAGCTCACTGTGACTCTGAGCCTGTTTTAGTCCACTGATTAACAAAGTGATCACTAATTAAAGAGAGCGATGATTTTATTGCATGTTGTTAAAAGGAGTGGGGCTTGTGGGGTTTCCTGGCCTTTTTCCCTCAACATTTCAGCATTGCTGGTGGGGATGGATTTTTGACTGATTCTTTCTACCAGCAGAGGTGGAGGGTGGGGATCAGGAAAACTCCCTGGTGTTTGTCCTAACACTTAAACACAATGATGTTCCCATATTTAAGAGAGATTTTTTTGGGTGGTGGCCGTGGTGGACATCTGCTGTCAAGGGTTCCTTTGACCGAGGCAATGATACCAAAGAGTGGAATATAACTCAGGGGAAATAGAATCATGGAATAATGGGATAGTTTGGGTTGGGAGGGACCTTAAAGATCATCTCATTCCACCCCCTGCCATGGGCAGGGACACCTTCCACCATCCTAGGCTGCTCCAAGCCCCATCCAACGTGACACTTCCAGGGATGGGGCAGCCACAGCTTCTCTGGGAACCCTGTGCCAGGGCCTCACCTCCCTCACGGGGAACAATTTCTTCCTAATATCCAATCTAAACCTGCTCTCTGTCAGTGTGAAGCCATTCCCCCTGTCCTGTCGCTACATGGTCTTGTAGGAAATAGGAAGAAAATTTGGCTCCTGCTCTGTTCCCAAAAAGGAGAGATGGGTTAAGTACAGAAATTGTAACTCAGATTTGAAATCAAGCTATAACCAATCAAACAGGTACATCCTGCAAAAACAAAGAGGGTGAGACCAAGGATTTTGTTGCCCACAGAGACTTTTTTGGTCACTCAACCATTCTCTGTCCTAGATTGGAGCACAGAGCTCCCGGCATGGCTACGTTGAAACCAGAATGCGATGAGAAAAGTGAGACAAGGGAATGATAAAGCTGACAAAATGGAAGGAGTGGATCATGGCTATGGCTGTGAGAGGCAGGGAGGGAAAATGGGCAGATGGGTGTAGCCACATACCTTGTACCTGCTCAGGTTAAGCTGTTACGGGAAACCCAGCTGGAATTTCACCATTCAGGGAAGCGATTTGCAGACTTGCTGGGATTCCTGCTGCCAGTCTCTGGTCAGGGTTATTATTTAAGAGCTTATTTTGGTTTTTAAAGGGTTCTCTTTCATGCCCTTCAGCATCAGACCTTCCTCACTGTTGTCTTGTACAGGATTTCACACTTTGTGTAGGAAGCAGCTTTCAGCTTGCTCTGGCCCTTTGGCTCCTCATGATAACTGGGAGAAGATAGGAGAAGCAGCTGCCAATATTCCTTTAATGCCTGAGCCAGGAATCCTGTCCAGCTGAGTGAGAAAAGTGGGACAAAGACTGGAGAGGCAGTACCAGGACTGAAGGTCTCCCAAGAGCTCTGTGCATTAATGAGAGGCAGACAATCTCCAGTCTGATCTCTCCACGTGGAGGGAGGAATGCTACTGTTGGTACACGATATCCCCAAGCACACATGGGGCAAGAGGCTGCTGATGACATAATTATTGTGCATTTACAGCACCTCGAAGCCGCAGCCGAGATCAAAGACAAAATCAATCTCGTGCTCTTACAGTAAAAACAAGCACAAGTTGACAAAGAGAAGGATTATAGGAGTGAGGGAACATGGAAATGGATCCCACGTGTGGCTTTCAGCCTCTGAGCAGATGGCCCTCACCTCCAGCATTCTTCCTCTGGCACTGTTGTGTTGCAAAGAGATGCTTATTCACCTGTGTGTGTGTGAACACTGATGTTTGCCAGGAGTTATTTTTTGAAGATCTTGGGAGTGTCTAATATCCAAAATTGACTTTGTGCAGCTTTAAGGTTCATATGCCTGTGTAGAACTTGATCCAAAGGTGAAGTTTGATGCTCTGTGCCCTTCTCTCACTTCTCTTTATTTAATTTTATTCTGCCTAATAAACTCCAACTTTCCTGTTCCATTTTGACACAAAATAGTTTCAAACAGAAGTGCTCCAACTGACTCAAACCAGGCCACCTTGGATGGCAGGACTGGTAGAGCGTCACTGCTGTCCAGCATTCCCCCTGATCCATTTGGACTTGGAAAAATGGGATCTATTCACCCAGAAGAGAGGCACATTAATGGTTTGGGGCAACACTCAAGTCAGAGCTTTCAGGTCCAGCTTGTCAGGTAGAGCTGTGCCCTGCAGAGCTCACCCTCCATCCCTGGAGGCAACTGGGACAACAGGATGCCTCCTGTACCACACCAGACTAAAAATAAGCCACCAGAACCAGAGGCAGCAGAACAATTTCTGCGAGATGTTTCTGTCCTCACTCTTGGCCAACATCCTTCCTAGGCTGCCACGTTCCCCAGGCTGTCTGAATCCCATCTCCAGCTCCAGGAGTTTCCATCTCATCCTGTGCTCAGGCCATGAATAACTGCCTTGTTATGTACATGCAGGGTGGAAGGGTGGGGTGGAAAAAACTCTGGTAGGAGCCTGTCTTGAGCTTGCAGTAAATACTTACCCAACAGAAATGGGATTTGGCAGCCGGGAGGAGAACTTCTGGAAAATCATTTCAGGTTCCTAGGAAGTGAGGGAGGCATTTGGTAAAGGGTGGGGACAATTTTCTTTCCCTTGATATTTCTTGTCTGAGAAAAAAGGGGAAGATCTAATTCCTCATTAGTGATCTAAGGAAATCCCCTGTACCTAACAAAATATCCTCTGCACCTTGTCCATGCTTGTCCTGTCTTTTGGGAAGCTTCAGGAGGAACCTGGAGCAGGGAAGTGCTGGATCTGTCTCTCTCCACCAGTCCCAGGAGCTGTGGGAGTCACAGGCTGCCTGTCTGGGGATGCCAAGCAGGGGAAGACAGAGAGCACAGGAAAATCTGTCAGGAGAGATCCCTGCAAATGAATGATCCACTGAAAGGTTCCTGTCATTCTAAACCTTTTGACTTCTGGGGAATACAAACAAGATAAAGCAATATTTCATTTTGCTCGTGTTCATTGTGTTCTGCTGTCATCCTTGGCATTGGCCCATGACTGTTTACCCAGCAGGGAATAAAATTTGAGGATTAAAGCTACTGTTTGAATTCATAATAGATGAGCCTTCAGTGCAAGGTATTTGTTGTACTGTGTAATTTATAAACACCTGGTCTCACATCTGCAGTTTACAAGGCACCAAGGATTCCTGTCCCAGTGATAAAGGACATCACTTAATCTGGGCATTCGAATGGTAAAGTACTTAAAATTTATCAAAATTAAAAATTCATCAAGTTTCACAGATTTTTTTGTTTTTTAACCAACAAAGTCCTTCAATACTTAGCCACTTGCTCACAGATATAAACATGTGAGGTAATTGTTTCATTGCTGTGACTATGACCTAAGGCAAAATTTTCACCAGCTTGGAATAATTTGTGGGAAATATGTGCATCTCAATTACCTGGATGGGCTGGAGATTATTTACATGTTTTGTAAATATTTTATATTTATTATAAATATTCTCTGTATTTTATACATATTCCATTTAAAATAAAAAATTCAAGTTCTATAATGCAGAAGGCCATAAGTGTGTGGGTGCACTCCCTTTAGAAGGAATATTTTTAATATGTAAGCACTGTATATACATTTTTATTCCTTATTTCACTTTGCTGCATATTTGTTTTTATTCTTCCTGCTACAATTGCTGCTAGGGATGGACCTGAAACAACACATTTGTCTTTGGCCTCCTCCTCCAGTCAGAAAAGTTGGTTGTCCAATAGTGGAATGACCTTTAAGTGATGTTCTGTTTGCTTCTTACACCACTGTCACCCTTTCTGATGTCCCTCCTGGAGGGTGGGAAGGTTCTAAATATTAAAAAACTCAGAAAGCAGGAGAACATTGTGCCTGTTGTGGGGCTGAGCTCTCACACCTGCACTGGGCTGTGAGGAGACGAGACAAACTCAGAAAATATTTCACAGCTTGATGCAGCTCCAAGGAGTCAAATCCTTTTGCTCAATAGCTCAACTCTTCTCAATCCACAGAAGGAGCCACACAAATTTTCATTGCCAGCGTTCCACCTGCCCTCTGGGTGGTTGTAGTTTACAGCTCCTCTTGTTTTCCTCACAGCTTTTTTGTTTGCTTAAAGGTTTACATGGTGCTTCCGTCCTGTTTGCATCTACAACATCTCGCTCTCACGCAGAGGGTGGAGGCACCTCTCCAGACACTGATTCCTGTAAACTGATGGCTTTGATTAGTTTAGATGAAAGAGGCTCTTATTATAAACCAGCCCATGCTGGGTGCAGGTCTGTGGGTGGATGGTTCACCCCGAAAGGAGAGAGAGGCACCAGACCCAGTGCCAGGGTTTGGTGCTGCAGGAGCTCCATCTGGAGACTTCTAATACCACCCTTTTCATTCTAACAGCTGCCTCCTGCCACACTGATAAAGGTTTTGGGGTAAATGGGGACAACCACTTTTACTTGGCCATCCCAGAAGTGATTTTGCCCTCAGCACAGACTCAGAGGCCATCCTCCATCCTGTGCTTGATAACCAAACCACCAAGCAAATTCTCTGCAAATATAACGATCTTAATTTGGAGCAACTGATTAATTTCTCTTGTTCCCCTCTTTTTTTTTTTCCATCTTGGCTGTCATGAAAGAACAGGAAATGTAGACAATGCTGGGATTATTGACTATGTGTGATCTTTTGGGGAGCTGTACAAGTGTAACCTTTAACAGGGTGACCTTCAGCAGAAACAGGAGCAGGATGCTGCATCTGACGCTGTGCTCCTGACGCAGAAGGAGGTATTTTTGTCAGCTGGGTAATAAGGGAGTAAGGCCTTGTCAGGCTCTAATTTGTGTGAGCAGAATGTGTTTAGACTGGGTGAGGAGGATGTTTTGGCATTGGGAGATGAGGATGTTTGGTTAAGCCGCTTGTTAAGTTGGGTAAATCTGACTTCAAAGACTTTGATAAGGTATTTCTAAGATCTTTGTGACTTCAGTGATGTTGTTAGTACAGAAATGATATAAAGATAAATGAACTGACACTACACCAGCTAAATAGGTTCCCCCAAGTGTATTGTAGGGTGGATCAGTGTACACAGCTCTGGGGAAAGGAATGGTTTCCCAGAACTCTTCCTAGCAAATTGAACAACCAACTGCTGGTCATTTCCTTCTGCTGGGCAGGAGAGGTGTGTACAGGAGGGATAACGAGCTGCAATGAGCTCCTTGGATTCTGGCACAGGAATCAGGAGACTTGCTGAAACCAGCGTGTGATGATGACTTGCAGGGCTTTCAGTGTAACCAGCTAGCACCAAACCCAGCAAAGGCAGCAGGGATGTAGTTAGACCTTACCTAAACAGGAGGCCAACAAGGGCCTTTGGCAGCAGAGCTCCACCAGGGAGCCACGAGGAGAGCAGGAGACTCAAAAGATGCAGGGATGGTGTGAGAGCCTCTCCCAGAGTCCTGTTTGCTGCAGAGAAAACCCTCAGGGTCTCACCACGGTCTGTAATCCACACCCTCTGTGAGCTCACGGAATTTCCGCCACCCGGGGTAGGACAGCACAGCCCTGTGGGAGCCACTGGGGGGGGAACTGATGGGGCTCAAAGCTTGAAATTGCCCTGGAAATAACCAGGTTATGGGACACTGCCAACAGGGAATGGGGAATGGCTCTTTCCAGTGGATTGAGGAGCACTGTTATGGCTGTGGGGAACCCAGACAGCGCGGAAGGTTTCTCCTTTCCCACCTGCACGGGGCTGCTTTGCTTGGGTTCAAGTGGTAGATGATTGTACTCAATCTCAAATCATCCTTTCCTACCATTTTCCACCACAGCAAAAGGCAGTGGAGCTGACAGAGGAGCTCAGCACGCTCTTTCACCGTTAAGTTTGAATTCTGTCCCAGGCCCCACCTCCTCCATCACCAGACTCCAACTCCTGCAGTTGTTGCCCGCCTTCCCCAAGAGCCGGTCAAGCAGCTCAGGCTTGGCCCAGCTGTTCCCAAGGTCTCTGAGAAGATTTTTCTTTCACCTCAGTGGGTATTAGAGCATGAAGGCAGTTGGAGGAGCACCCCTTTTTGGTGTTCTCCACTTGATTTTGTCATAAGATCAATTTTGGATGAAGGTTTTTGTTCCTAAACTGTGACTGGTCAGGGAATGACGGTGATAGAAAATAAGGAGAAAAGGAGTTGTTCTTGTAAATAGTAAAAGAGATTTTCTGCTCTGAGGTGAATCCCTGTCTCCTTTCTTTTCCAAGGACTCAATGCAAAACATGGCCCAAACCCAGCTAATGAAATTCTATTTATCTTAATGATCCTGAGGGCACAGGAGATCCTTGATGATCAAACTGAGTTGACACCTGCCACTATTAAGTTCTGCTCCTCAAAACTCTGAGACAATCCCAGCAGATAAACAATATAACATGGTTTCCATTATGATATTACCATAAAGCCAGACAGCCTCATGTTTACCCCATAAATAATTAGTCACCAGGCAAATGAGAAAAAAAAGAAAATAATCCCACCATCACCTTAATTTACCTGTCAAACATTCACCTCTGTTTGTCTTTTAGGGCATTTATTTTTTTGCCGTGTGGTCCTGGTCCTTGATTAGTTTAACAACCCCCCTGCATTTTGACAGCAGAAGAAAAGAAGAGGTGATTATTACAGTTACTGCTCTTGCTTTGCCTTGAAAGTCCATTCTAAAGAAGGCATTAGAGGAGGCTTTCTTGTGGCTGAGAGATCAGATTACCACAATTAAAGTAAAAAGGTGTGGTGCTATTTACTCTGCATGTTATGACACATGAAAGAAAGTGATTCAGGCAAGAAAAATAATTACACATTAATTTGTGTTTGGCAACTTCGTTTCATATACGTGGCCCACAGAGCTTAGATAAAAAGCTATTTTGTCCAGCTTTGTGTAAACTGGGAGGAGGAGGGTTTGTGCTGTAGTTTACGAGGAGTTGTCTGTGTGTGAGTGGGGATGAGGAAATAACCTCCTGATCCTACACCATGGCTCTGCCTGGGCTGCATTTTCCACCATGAGGCCCCACAGTGCCCCTTGGGTTTCACCCAGCTGAGAAAAGGTCCTGCAACCCAGGAACTCAGCAAATTCTTGCAAATTTGAGAACTCACTGAGATTTTGAGCCAGCTGCTGAGCTGTTTGTAGGATTTGGTGGGAATAACACCACAGGGACAGGGGGGGATTATTGGGGTGTCCAGTGCAGGGCCAGGAGCTGGGCTTGGATCATCCTTGTGGGTCCCTTCCAGGTCAGGATATTCTGAGATTCTGTGAACTCTGAAGTTAGAGCTCTAGAAACACAAATTCACACAGGTTTCTGTAAACTCGGGGTAACTGCAGTGAGGTCTCAGCACAGCTCAGGAGGAAGTTCAGTCTCTGCAACGGAGCAAAATGTGTGCAATAAATTGTGTGTGAGCTCCTCTTGTGCCTTGAAAATATCCCCTTGATCATCCTGACGATGACACAGGGAAGAAAACACGGGGAAGAAAGCTCCAAAACACCCAGGAGGGTTTCAGGGGTGTCTTAGAAAGGCAAGATGTTAGAACTGGGAAGAATTATTCAATCTGAATACGACCAGCATGACCACAGTCCTGCTGCCTTACTGTAAATAATCCTGGCAATAAACCCTTGACAAACTCGCAGACAGTGCAGTTTCTGTGCTAGGCAGATTTTACCAAAAATGATCTCAAACTGGCATTCCTGCAGCTTTCCATAAAATGATACACAGACATTCATATCAGGTCTGTGAGCACAAGAGGATCTTCGTTGGAGAAACCACCCTCAAAGACAGAAGAAACAGCCAAAGAAGCTTCAAAAAGAAGGGTTTGCCATCTTATTTGCATTTCTATTGTCAGAAGAACTCTCTGTGTAAGGTTGTGGAGTCCTGTTGACTTCAGGACAACCTGAAGTTAATGGGCCGATGACAACAGCAGAAGGTTTGGCCCTCAGGAGAATCTCCTCTATCCCTGCAGTAATAACTGAGTTCAAGGAAACAGCAGGAATTCATAACGTGAAGAGGACAAATGCATGAAATGCAAAGCCACAAAACTTCATTTTCCCACAAAGTAAGCTTTTTGCATAAATCATCATTCCCCATTGCTGAGAGGAGGTTTTAATATTAATGAAAAGTTTGCCGTCCTTATATCAATATGTATGTTGGCCTGAGTACGGAAAGGGAAGGTATTTACATTAGTAAATAAAATAAAATTTCTGAACCTACAGGGGAAAATCCAGCCAATGGAATTGTGTTTGTTTCCTTATAAAAGTTTGTGGAACATTTTTTACAGCGCAGCCTAAAATGGTATCATTTATTCTGCGTGCTGATTAAAAATTATATTGATTTAATTTGGCAGTTATTGTCCCTTTTCTTACTGCCAGCCTATTTTTAGCCCTCCAGACGAGAGACACTGAACTTTTTTACATACCACTCCAAAGCATTAATTCTAATCTGCGAGCAGCAGAGCGGAGGGAACGCAGGATCCTTTGCAAAATGCTTTTCTTGGCATGGCCCTGCCATGGCTGCATGACTTGCAACTGGCAGAGCTGGCAGTGCCTTCTGTAAACTCCACCAGCTCCTCATAATCCCCTGACACGTTTGGCAGTGGTTTATTCTGGGTGCTGCGAGGCTCAGTAACACCAGCACAGCTGCACCAGGTGAAATTGGAGTTTTTTCCTGGTTGTCCATCCCCTGCACTGCCCAGTAGCAGATTTTGTGGATTATTCCCCAGGATTTGCTCCAGCTGTTTGTGGCTCAGGGGTATCACCAGCCAGAGCTGCCAAACCAAGAGCTCTCAGAACATCAAACATGCAGAAAGGCACTTTTATGTACGGCACAAAGTGTGTTTATGAGAGGCTGCAAAATGTCCATTCTGAACCACCAGCTGCTGCTGAGAAGAACAAATCCAAACGTTTCTCTGCAGAGATGAACACACAAGTGGTGCATCCCTTTCTGTATTTACTGGCAGGTGTCAGCACTAAGAAACGTAATTAAGGTCTGGATAGTCCTGGATCATCATGGTACCTCTGCTTGGGAGCTTCAACTGCTTAACATTCCCCTGCCCCAGGGGACTTGGAAGGTGGCCAGAGTCATTGACAGGTTCATAAAATGGAGGTGCACCCTCTGAAGTCTCAGAAATGCTTGCAGAAAAAAAGAAAAAAAAGAAAAAAAAAATCAGTGTGGTGTTTCCATTGTGCTTCAGAAAACAAACCCTTCAGGAAAAAAAAAAAAAATAATGGAAACATATGAAACGTAAATTGGATACACTCAAAGTTAATGAAAGGAAAATCTTTTTTCCATTTTAGTTAATGTCTTAAATTAGAATTTTGGTATAGAAGCTGGAAAACAGATGGAGAGGATATATATTTTTTTTTAAAGAATAATTTGTTAGTGAATTTGAGGCTTGCGAATGAGAGTACCTAATAATAGCATTGGCTTGAGCAGCCCTTGGTGTGGACTGCAGTTGGTTTCTCCACTGGATTTCTCCCACTGCACTGCAGGAACGTGTCTGTGTGTCCTGTAGCCACATCTAGCACCTCCTGTGGGTCTGATTCAGCCAAAAACTGCTCCAGCTCCACTCAATATTCCAGACTTGGATGACATCTTCCTTTGTTCGTTTCTCCATTCTCCCTTGGACCCCAGCACAGCCCGTTTCTGACAGTCTCTGGGGAGATCTTTTATTCCACCTTGCCCAATCTGATGTAGCTTGTCTTGAAAATATTAAATTGTCCCCATCTTCTGCCCTTCCCAGTCTTTGCCCACCTTTACCTGTGGCTATCATATTATTCAGATTTTCCCCTGGTCCTCCCACTGCTTTTGGTAAAACTCATCAAGCTGTACATTCACAATTTACACCGAAAAAAAAATAATAAAGAAAGGTTATAAATCCTCATTTTGAAATTGCCCATTAAATACTGTTTTCTTTTTAAAAAAATTAATTATTCCTCTTTTTCCATTCCACAGAGCTTCCCCTGTATTCCCTCCTGTGTGTTTATCAGCCATCTTGTTTGCATAGCTGCTCCCCAAGAGATTTGTCACGGCTGGCTCACAGCACACTCTGCTGATTTACGGCAGCAATTAATAATTCCAGATCTCTTGGGAGGGGATGGATTTCTATCTCACAAGGATGAGCAGCAGATGATACCCACAAGCCTGAAAAATGCTGATGAGCTTTTTTTCCATCCAGATCCAAACACAGGGTTCATGCACAGGTGACAAAGGTGGGAAGGGAGGTGTTGAGCGAGTCTGGAGAGATCAGAGCCCCAGGGAAGTCCCAGGCAGGGAAGTCCCAGGGAGTGGGGCTGATGTCCTGCCCTGACTCAGTGGGGTCTGGCCCTCCACCCCTGTCGGTCCAGCTGGCCCCGTTGCCATCCCACACTGGGACTGGCTGGCCCTGCAGGTCAGCAGCTCCGGAGCTGGGAGCAGGGTTGTGCAATTAAACTTGCAAAGCACCAGCCCACACTGAGACAGCCCTATCTGATCCTCGATGAGCAACCAGGCTGACACACACCACTGATGGGTAGGGAGAGGGGAGGCAGAAATGACCAGCTTTGCTGCTTTCATTAAAATCATTCTGGGCCAGAGTTGTGGTCTCTGCCCTTCTTCTCATGCCACCTCACAAAGGGGAATTTGAGCCAAGGGGAGCTGCTTTCCCTGCAGAGCAAAACCCAGGAGTTTGTACCAACACAAAGCTGCAGGAGACCCTACCCTCACCCTGGCCTTTCATTGCACTCCTGGGTATTCACTCAGCTTGGAGAGCACCAATTTTCTCAGACAGTGGACTGTGAAAAGCCTGCGAGTGCAAGAGGCACGCAGACCCCATCGATAATAACCACAATCCTATTCAGCAGTCGTCCATAAATTGTTCCTGCCTCAAACACTGTTTATTCCAATGTACCTGAGTGTTCCTTGGCAACTGGAAAACTGGACATCTTAATGCTTCCAGGGCTGTCTTTGCCCTGACCTTGTCTGGCATTTACACCCATTCAGAGCTTAGCACATTTTTGACCTTGCCCCATGTAGGCTGCACGGCTTTCCCTTCCCTCCCAGCTAATCCCTCCACTCTCCTTTTCCAAAGCTTTCCCACAAATGCAGCAACCCGAGGCTGGGAAGCAGCAGGAACAAGAGCACTGAGCTAAATCTCCAAGTTCAGACGAGCCTCTCTGTTGGTTTGTTTTTCAGGGGAGGGGAATGTCTATGAGATGAGGACAATCTTTGGGGTTTTGACTCTCCAGTGCTGAGCACACAGACAATATCCAAAATGCTGAGGGCTGACCTGAAACCTCACCATTTTCCTAGGTATTCCTAGGGATAAACTTGAAACTTCTGGAGGGACAGGCAAAGAAGGAAGGGGGAAAATCTCCCTGGGTTGTTTTTAGTCATTTGAAGCGATCCTAAGTTGAAGGCACCTCAGCTAAGGCCTGAAACGTTGGCTTCGCACACACATCCAGATCCCTTTAATAACCTGGATGTACACAACTGCCTTTCAACCTAGAGCATTATATAACACTTCACATGGTTTTGCAAGGAGTGTACCAGGGAGTATTTGCGAGGAGCTGAGCCAAGAAGCTGTACAGACAGCAAGGCGTCTGTGTTGCCACTACAAAGTGGATGTTAATTACCTAAAACAATACATGTAATAGGCGAAGAGAAAAATGCTCTGCGCTGCCTTGCCATACCCACTCATCTAGTGCATCTCTAACTGCACAGTTATTTAGCCTGCAGGGATCATAATTAGCTGCTTCATAAATTAATAAGGGAAAGGAGGAGGGAAGGGGGAAAGCTACCAGTGCAAGAATGGTGGGAAACTTTAGATAGGATGTTTCTCGAAGAATGTCGTTAGCAGGCATAATTGCTTCATTAAATAAAGGCACAGACAAATGCTCAGGGATCCTCTGTCCCTCTCGAGAGAAGGGTTGGAAGGTTTGCTTGGTAGGCACTGTGTGCAACTGAGTTGAAGGACACCCTGGAGGTGCCAGGCAAGTGCCACCCTGTGCCCAGCATGACAAAATCTTCCCAAAAATCCGTGGAAAAAGTGATGTGTGCCCAGCAGTGATTCATGACCCCCTCTAACACCTTCCATCCACGGCACTCAAAGTGTTGCAAGCAACAGTTAGTGAAGTCTTGCAAGGCATGTCCCTGTTGTGCAGATGGAGAAACTGAGGCAGGCAGTGACACATCCTGCTCCAAGTCCCCTGGCAGCTCAGCATCGGGCCAGCTGCACCGACCCAGCTGGGTATAATGAACCTATTGGAATCCCATTTACATCGGTTAATTGCGAGTTCATAGAAACAATGGGGTTTATTTCCTCTATTATGCAAAGAATTTACAAGGTGGGAGAAGCATCTCCCCGCTCTGCCATCAGACACCAGCCCCATTTAGGTAATTAGCTGGTTCCAGGCTGGCAGCTGGGTGCATTCACACATCTTCACACACCATTACCACAGCCTGGTTTGGAAGCAGAGCCTCTTCTGAGGCAGTGGAAATATCTCCAAAAGCCCAGGAAAAGGGACAGTGCTCCATCTGACTGGAGGTGCTGCACCACATTGCTCCTTTTGTGAATTTTATCTTCACAGACTTCCACACTTTCAATCTGTTAATCCACAGCAACTCATCTTGGATCCAGAGCCTGCCTTTATGGGCTGTTTCTTCATATTTTTTCTCTTAAAAGCCAGGCTTCTTGAATCACAGGGAGGTGAGGGATGTGACTTGACTGTGCTCCAACAGCAAGTCTCAATGATTCAAAGTCAGGAGTGGAATTCAGCTCCCAGGCTTCAAGGAAAACTGGGCCAAAAGGAAACTCTGCTTTTCCCATTCTCCCTTGGCCAGCCAGCTAAAAGTGAGGCAAATAGGAAGCATGTCCCACCCTGAGCAATGTGGAGAGTGCTTTTTAAAACTGCAGCTGGTTGGGTTTGGTGGCAGTCGGCTTTCTGCAGGAATATGTGGGATTTTGAGAGAAAGGCATGTGGAGTATTTTCCACTTGATTTTAAAGTATCCCCCGTGTGTGCTTGTTTGCATTGATCCTTGCTAAACACTTCATCTGAGCTTCCTCCTCTTCCCTCAGTGCTGGGGCTGGGTTTTTTGCTGTTTTCAACTGTCTTTATGCTCTTCCTCCCTTTTCTCTTCCTGGCCAAGGCTCTGGCAGTTTCTCTAATGAAAACAGTTGCTTGCATGCAGAAAGTATTTTTGCTGTACATTAAAACTTTACATTCTTTTTTCCCTCCTCTCCAGAACGCCCATTTTAGGATTGTGTGTCTCTTGCTTTATTTCCTGAGCTCCCCACGTGCTGCCCCACCATTCCTTGGTTTTATCTTTCCACTTTCTTCTCAGTGTCTAACCATGACTCTGTTCCTGACTGTTCTCTTTTCCCTTTTCCCTTTCCCCTCCCTCTTCTTGGAGTTTCCTCTGCCTTCCTCAGCCCATCTCAAGCTTCCCACTGCCCTGTAAACCCAGGACACAACCTCATGTTTTCATTTGCCCAGAAATTCACTTTCTGCCCGTGTTACCGAATCCAGCAGGGCGTTTGTGAGCGAAGGATGGGATGAACCAGCCCGCCGGGGAGTTTCGCTTGTGGAAAGCAAATGTTGGAATCTTATTTGAGGAAATTTCTGAAAGTCTCACTCTGTGGGACTGAATTTCTGTGGCTGCCTCTGCCAGGCCCCTGCCTGGGTCTGCCCTCTCCCTTCACCACGGAGGAAGGCTGGAGAAAACCTTTCCATCAAGGGCTGAGCTGGCAACAACAAACCTCTCCCCTCCCTCCCACCCCGGTTCTCATTATACATTTCCATGGCACAATAAAGCATTTTCCAACCAGGAGCAGTGCTGAACATACTGACAGAGCTAAAGATGTTGAGCCATTTAGATTTGGGGTTTTCTGCTCAGTTGGCTTCCTAAAACTGTTGAGTTCCAGTGGCAAAATGCCCACTGACTCCAGAGGGCCTTGGATTTCACCCTGAGTGTGGTTGGAGTATCTGTGGCCCTGCCTTTGTCTGAAGCATGTCCTGATCAAGTTCTTAAGGGTAAACAAGCACAAGTGGCAAAATAAAACTTCCAAATCATTCCATCTATAATAATTAAGTATTCATTTCTTACAGTGCTGTAAAGTGTATGAGGTATATATCCTTTAAAATAGATTTTCGTACTCTTAATGATGTTTTTCCATAAAGGATCTGCTTTTTGCCCTGAGGATATTCAATCTCAGGCCTTTCACCCACCACAGAGGCAGTGCAGAGAGGTTTATGATAAGCAGGAACTTTTTCAAGATTCATTCTGCAAGGCTGAGTTGTTCCTTGACAGCAATGATAAGAAACCTGTAGTTTTCTGGGGTTGGAAAATCTCCTGTGCATAAAAGCCTTGGAGTGGTTTAGGTCTAAGTAGCTCAGATTCCTGACTTCAGGCCTCATCTTAATTTCATATATTTAACTTAATTGATTTCAATGGGCTTATGATGACTTACAGTGGGGTAGGTGGGTTGGGCCTCTCATTTCTGTTTTGATGGTGCAGTGAGATTCCACAAGCACCCAGATAAGTCCAGTTCTCTCTGTGAGCATGAGTCATTCCCTGGGTGGTGAGAAGGTGAGCTCTGCTCTTCTCCTGGCATTCCCTGCATGCCAGAAGTGAGCTGGAGTGAGGTCGGGAGCTGTGGCACTGCGCCAAGGACTCGCCAAGATGAAAAATGGAGACACACGTGGGACACTCCCCCAGGGTCACCAGAAGACAAGAAATGACCTTCCCTGAGCTGTCCCATTCCTTCATCCGCTCCTGGGAGGAGCTGGGGATAGCTCTGGCCAGGCCCTGCTGATGTAACTCCCTCAGGAAAAGTGTCAGCTCAGTTCTCTGGGGACAAGAACAGTCCCGTGGGGATGGGTGCCATTGTCAGGAGCTACATCTTAATCTTAATTAATATCAACAATTATTAATTCTGGTGCCCACATACATGAGGCTTTCAATTCACTCTCCAGCAGTGGGGAGATTTCAAACTCCATCATCTCTGGTGGCTGCTGGCCTCAAACTCCACTCGAGTCCAGCCTGCAGCAGCAGCCAGTTTTGCCTCCCAAGTCAGTGACAGAGTTGTAGCTCTTCACTCAACAACCCCCAAGTACCTGAGCAGCACTGACCTTATCACTCCAAAAATTACCCAGCAGGCAAAGCCTCTGCTGAGTATAAATTCAGATTAATTTCAGCAACTATGAAACACAGACATATTGGACTCAATGAAACCCCAAGCCTTGCATTCGTGCAAGCACAAGAGTAATCAACTCTTCCAAGCCCCAGGTCCTTGTGTGTGCAGCAATTCCAGTTGCTCTCAGGACAGCCACATGTAAGCATGGATTTCTGCCTGCTGGAAGTGCTCCTGGAATCAGGGAAATGGGCTTTAATTTCAGTGCTGGTGCTGTTCAGGGTTTGCAGGGTGCCCCCTCTGCCCTTCTTCAAACCCTTGCAGTGCTGCAGGATGAACATGATGCAGAGGCAAAGCGTGGCCTGAGTCCTTCTTCCTCTGCTGCCCGCCTGGGGATGTCAAAAGTTGTGATGTCAGTTGGTGATACCCCAAAAGGCTCCTGCAGTGGGAGATGAATCAGGGACTGAGACCATGGCAAAGAATTCTGCATTTAGGGGGCACTGGTGCTTCCGTACAGCCAAAGGAAAAGGCTGTATCCCGTTGTTCTGGGATAATCCTTGGCCTTTCCACGGAGCAGGAGAGTGTTCTGTATCCATTTGGAGAACAAGCTGGAGAATAAGGACCCTCCCAGCACAGCTGTGCTCTCAGCCCAAATGTCAAAAGTCCCTTTGCACCCTGGAGAGTGACTTGCTGCCTCTGAGATCACAAAAAGCCAGAGCTCTTTGCATTTCTCTGCTGCCTGTGCCTCGGTGTTTTAAAGCACTTTACAAAGCTGCAGAAGGAGCCTTCAAGTCCCCCTCCCCAGGAAATGTACGGCCTGCACTGCTGACGCAGTAAAAAAAGTTAATGGACTTCATTGAAGTCCCATCACATCCTTGGCAGAGCTGTGAAAGGAACCTGGGAGACCTGGGGACAGAACCTCTCCTCAGTCTGGGAGGTTTTAAGGGGCAGGAGGTTTCAGCAGCACAGAAATGTCACTGGACTCTGCTAATAACTAACTTTTGCATGTCCCTTGGGAGATCCAGCAGATGACAGAGCTACAAATAGGGATGAAAACCTCAATAGGGATGAAAAGCTTGCTGGGGAGGGGATTTCAGTAATGCCAAGTGGCAGCTGAGATGTTGGGTGATTATATTGCAAAACAGGGGGTTTGCCCTTGATGATCCAGAACTGCAGCACATGATTTTCCCAGTTCACACAGTTAAGGGCTCTGTGTCTCTCCCTCAAAAATGTTACTGAGTTTGTCTTTTAATTCAGATTGATGGGTAAAAAGCCAGAGTGGGAGACCAGAGAAAGGGAACTGATGAGTCTCCCCTCGCAGGAAATAGAAAGCTTTGCTCTTGTAAAATTTCATGTAAAAAAGGGAAAATAAAAAAAGGTAATTGCAAGGCTAGAGAAGGCAACTTAAATCTGAATCAAAACTTCAGCAAGCAGGACTTGAAAGAGAGTTTGTTTCTTCTATTTTTTTTCTTTTTTCTCTCCCAGAGGGATCTTGGGGATAAATAAAGCCTGGCACAAACCCTCCTGCACCAGAAACACGTTCTGAAGAAGGATGAAATCAACACGTTGAAGTGCTATTTATATATTAATTAGTCAAATTAGCAGAACCAGAAGCAATCATACAGCTCCAAATGTCATTTGTGGCTTCTTGTGCCAGCCACGGGACACCTGTCTTTGACACTCAGCAGCCTCACACAAGGCCCTAAAGGGGAAATTAATTTCCTTTTTTTCCCTTTCTCTGGCCCAGGAGAATCTTAGGGTTTTTTTTGTCTACTCTTTTTTCCCCCCCTATTCCTTTTCTCCTTGTCGCCAAGATTTGTGACTCACAGCTCATGGAGCTGGTGTTAGTCACAAGCTATTTCCTGTTTTCCAGATAATGCCACAGGCTGGGGCTTCATGGTCAACAGCACAACCAGGTGGAGTGCAAGGTGGATGAGAACCAAGCACTGGCATAAAACCTGCACATAACTGATGGTTTTATCCTCACAGGCGTCTTTTTAGGGTGGTGTTGTTGTTTTCTGTAAAGGAAGGGCATTATTTTAAAGTTCTTTATATTCGTAGATTTGTCTCCCATGAGTTTTCCCAGGCCAGCACACCAAATGTGTCTTTGCTCGTGCTGCTCTCGGAGCAGATTTGATCATCAGCTGCTAAAGGTGAAGCTCCTGCCTTGTTGCAAACCTCTCAAGGGAGAGGACCATGCCAGGCAGTCGGGAAAGGTTCAGAATAATTTGCTGCAACCAGGGCACCACCTTTTCTCTGCCACACCATTCCCTATGGAATGTTTGCTTTGCAAAGGCCAGCACAGAGCGGGGACATTCCCCCACTCAAGGAGTGTTTCTGTCCAGGCTGCTTCAGCCCTGTGCCTTCAGCTGTTGCCAGGCAAAAATCAGATCCATCTGATGCCAGCTCAGCAGGCAGAAAGAGGATTTCATCTTCATCATCGAGGAACCTGCTTGGTTCAGGGAGAGCCCTGAGCTGCAGTCAGAATTGCCCTGAGATGGATCCCATATGGAAATTTATGGGTGCCACGTGAAGTGTGGGCACTGCTCAGCTCAACTCCACCTCTTTTCCTGCTCCCTGCTCAGCTCTGACCTTGTGGCCAGACTGGCAGTGCCCGAGGGGTGTGATCACACCCTGGGCGCTCATCCCTGCCTTGCTCAGATTTTTAACACAAAATCAAGGCTCCCTGAGCTCCTGCTGCTCCCAGGTGGATGTCCTGAGCCTGGACTGAAATCCGGGCTGTCAGAGCCACCAATTACACAGACAGCAAAATCAGAGCTCCCTCAGGAACATTGGCACCTCTGCCTTGCACTGAGAGCTGTGGGGAGGAGATGTTGGCCCTGATTTATTGCTGTGCATGTTGATAGCAAGTCTACAGTGCTCTCTTTCCAAAATACCTTAATTTTCAAGTGTACTGGCACACGTGTCCCCACCCTTGGAAGTGCAGCTGGCTCGGGGGGAGAAGATGTTGCCGTTTCCAAGCAAGTTGCAGCATTAAGCAACTACCTTGGATAAGAAGACAACAAGACTTTACCTAAAAGGAACTGCAGGAGATCTGAGAGCAGGAGGCAATTATGCAAATTGCAATTGGAACAGGATTACTCAGGCTGGAGCCATTTACTGCAGCATGGGCTGGGTGGTGGGATGTGCCAGGGGCAGCGGGGCTGCCCATTCCCGGGATTTGCCACTGCCTGTCCCTGGGAGATGCCACGGCTGCAGGCACAGCAGAGAGGGAGCTGGCAGCACCAGTCCCTGTGGTCCCCATCCCCATCTCCTTCACCGTGGAAGGACAAAGGAATTTTTAAACGTGCAGGACAAGAAACCCTATGGGAAGAAGGGAAAAAAAACGAGCTGGACTGTTGCTGAGCCAGCCAGGACTTGGCTTAGTTTTTGGAAGGAAGGTCCCAGAGTGTTTTCATGGCTGTGCCCAGGCAGATTTAAAGGGTTTTGCACCATCCAGCTCTATCCAAAAGTGCTGCTGTATATGGAGAAATCGGCTCCACTGGAAAGCTGGGTTCTTCCCAGAAGGAAAACACCCTCGTGGTTGTCATCTCTGGGTGTTGTTTTTGGTATAACTCACCCAGCATTCCCAGGGCTGCTCGCTTGGGGATTCAATCATGACGAATTTCCCAAACATTTCTGGGTTTTGAAGAAAAAAAAGAAATATCAGTGAAAGGTGACTTCATAGCTACCTTAAAATAGAAGGAATGGATAGCAACTCGTTAAGCTCATAAATATGGGATAATATGTGCTGAAAGTAATTGTTATCATCAAGTGTGGTTAAAATTAGTCACCAGCAAGTTAAAACTAAGCCTTACATCCAGGCTCGTTGCTGAAATGCTCTTGCTACTGCGTGAAGGGCAGAATAGGCGAGCAAGTAGAGGGAAAAACTTCCTCAGTGGTTTGGCTTTTTTGGGAAAATGTTAAAGAGCATTGCACACTCGGGCAGCAGGAAAGGTCAGTGAAACGTCAGCTCCTCACCTCAGCCAAAAGCAGGGCAAACAAAATGAAGATTAGCAAATCTTAAAATGCTGATGGCAATTGGGCTGTTCAAGCCATCCATTACAGCCTCTGCAATCGGGGCTTTTGTGCTTTAAACCCCTTTCCAGAACCACAGAATTATGGACTCATTTAAGTTGAAAAAAACCCTTAAGATCATCAAGTCCAACCTCTAACCCAGCACTGCCAACCCCACCCCTAAACTGTCTCTGAGTGCCACAACTGCAGAGCTTTTGATCCCTGCAGGGATGGCAACTCCACCACTTCCCTGGCCAGCCCATTCCGGTGCCTGACAACCATTTCCATGAAGGAATTGTTGGTGATATCCAATCTAAACCGCCCCTGGCACAACCTGAGGCTGTTTCCTCTTGTGCTGTCCCTTGGTACTTGGGAGAAGACCCCGGCACCACCTTCCTGCCCCTCCTGTCAGGTCAGGGACTTGTGCAGAGCCACAAGGTCCCCCCTGAGCCTCCTTTGCTCCAGGCTGAGCCCCTTTCCAGCTCCCTCAGTTGCTCCAGATCCTTTCCCAGCTCCGTTCCCTTCCCTGGACACCCTCCAGCACTACGTGGGTCACCCCATCAGAGCAGATCAGAGCTCAGCCCTTGGGGTGCCAGCTGCAAAAGAGACAACCCAAATCATTAGAAAACAGGAAAAGTGACTTCTCTTTTTTGGTCCAAGCCCTCCCAGCCATGTCCTTTGTGATCCTCAACAGTTTTAAGGTTTTAGTTGTTATGGATTTCTGTTCCTGTGAGCTGGGCACGTGCTGTGGGACATTTGCTCTCCCATTCCCTGACAGACCCGGGCACACCTGAGGCTGAACTCACTGGAAAATGAGATTATTCTAAGGTGTTTCTCTGCCAAAGCCTCATTAAGTTAAAAGGGGTACAATTATAACTTACCTTGCACCAGGAAGGGCAGGTACAAAGGTTGATCCTGCAGTGTTTTGGATGGGATCCTTGGAAATCTCTAGATTTTGAGTGGAAATGACTCTGGGAGCTTTTCTAAGTATTTCTGCTGTAAAAGAGTGATTTGCACATAATCAAAGCCTCTTAAACAGCCAGACTGGCTGCCCTGAGGAGACTCCTTTAATGTGCTGGTTTCATATCCTGCTCAGGACTGGACAAACCAAATCCCCAAATGATGAATCCAGTGTAATGTGAATATTGACAGACTCTCATGGGTGCTTGTCATCTGGGGCTTAAAAACCCCAAAAACCCCACCACAAACATGATTCCCCTCAGTCCTCTCCTGACAGAAAGCTTTGCCCTAAGTGAGGAAAGACTCCCCAGCTTATTTAAGGGCTCCCACACAACCAAGGAAAATCCCTGAGGTTTTGTGATAAGCTCCCTCATGGTGTTGCCTCCACCAAAAATCAGAGTTTGCAGTTCCAGGAGTCAGCACCAGCTTTCCCTCTGGTGTCCCCCTGCAATTTCAGCAGCTAAAACTCTGTCAAAATGGAAGCACTCAGGGCAGCCACTGAGTGAGGGTAAAATAAGAGTCAGAGAAAAGCAGATAAAGCCTCATTCTTAACCTGCTCACAGAAAACTGGGACCTCTGCGAAATACATCTCTGAATTCTGCCTGTGACACTCTGGTTGTGGCAAAAATCTTCTTAAGCTCACAAAGCCACTCAGAGCTCAGCAAAAAAAGCAACATGGTCAGTGTGTGATGGATAATTTCAGAGTGGTGGTGAAGCTGTTGGTTTTGTAGGTAGCAATTTGCAGTTGTACACTGGAGTTATACAAGAGAGAAAAATGTTATTCTCCCTCTCCAAAAATAACCTTTTGCTACTTGGGGTTAGGTTGGTGTAGTCCTAAATCTCTGTGAATGTAGCTGTAATCCCTGTTTAATAAAACTCCAGAGGTGATCTCGTTTTATCAGCCTTCATCTGTAATTAAGGCATTTAATATTCAAACTCTTTGATGTCATGTCATCTTTGAAACATAAATAAGGAGTTTGTCTCCATCTTCGAAATTAAGATAAATGAGTTGGAAGGGCAAGTCCCCAGAGAAACTTCTGAAAGCTGTTTGGGTATCTTAATAGCTACCAAAAAGAAATAAAAAAATAACAACACTGATGTTAAAAAACACATTGGTAGAAGGTTTAAACCAGTTTTATAGGAAGTGAGCAAGACAAGGAGAAACCTGGACACAGGCAGGTTTACAGCTGTTTGTTGTTGGGGCTTTTTTTGGTCCAGGTGATTTGTTTGTAGTGAAATGAATTGCCAGTCACCCTCCCCGTTGCTATCAGATGGCAAAACAAGTCCTGGCACCCCGTGGAGCTGTGCCCGATGCTCTGAGATACCCAGGACACCCTGGGTGGCTCTGCCCCAAGGTTTGATAAGAAAAGCAGTGGGAATGTGGCACCCACCTGCCCCAAATGCTGGCTTTGGATGGAGCTCCACATGGGGTGTCTGAGGAAAAAGGGACCCTCTCTGTCCAATGCTGGGCAGAGACCATCCCATGGGATCTGTGCTTTGGGGAATGCCCTCCTCACCCCTTTTCCTCCCCTCACCTGCCCCTGGAGTGAGTGCCACACAGGTCAAGCTGGAAATCTCTATCAGCAGACCCAGGGCTCCAGACCTCCCTGTCCTTCCTGATGTCATGGCTCAGCCACACCATCATCCTTCACTCCCACTCGCAGGCACTCAAGGATGTGCACTTTCTTTCCTGCCATCACTCTTCTCTTCAAACTTGTCAGAAATCTCTCATGTTCTTCTGGCTCTGGGCCCACTTCCACCCTCTTCATCCCTCTGCTGGGATCCCTGGAGCTCAGCCAGCTGGGATGAGAGCTCTCCTCCTGCCTGCTCATAATCAGAACGTGCACACGTTGAAGTTTGTTTTATTCCCAAAGCCTCATTGGAGGGTTGGAGGCAGCAGCGTGTAGGAGGGCAGGAACACAAATCCTGTTATTTGTAGGTTCAGAGCGGTGCGTGGGAGGAAGATACAGAAATCCCATTAGTCATTAATAAGATTTTAGAACAAATTCCTTAGGCAAGACTTGGAAAAGCTCTTCCTGGCTGCCTTGTGATGGTGTTTAGGTCTTCCACTGCCCCACCAACCCATGGCCAGTCAGGCTGTGTGAGTGTCTTCTAACCTTCCTCCCTTGCACCACAGACTTCTTTTATTCCTGCTTTGAACCATGCAGAATTCATCTCAATTAGCAAAAATTTGCCACCATCATTAATTATATCAAGAAACCGAAGCAGCAACATTTGCATGAAGGCCTTGCTCTGAGCTCTGCACCATGGTCAGCTCAGACGCTCTTTCAACCCTAATTGATGAATAATTCTCCCTGCCCTGACTTTTAATTTCCAGGTGTAAACTGGGAAAGTTTCCAGGACTAAACTGGTTCTTGGAGTTAAAGGTAAAAAAGACAATATCCAGAACTTCTGATCCTCTGAGGATCCGGCCTCTTTTAGATGTTTTAAAGCACTTGGCTAAATTTTTACGTGACTGTGCATTCCTCTTTCCTGAACACAAGCCAAGGTGATTGATTGGAGCACAATTAATCACAGCAGACCAAGGCATGATCTCAGTGGAGTTCACAGAGGAGCTCTGAACAGCAAACACACGAGGAAGAACAGGTCAAGTGCCAAAGAGATGAGTAGAGCCTGCCCTAAAGTGATTGTATTCCAAAGGCACAAGGGAAGAGGAAAAAAAAAAAGCCAGACAAGACACAACACATCCAGAGTGGGAAGTGGGTATTCAGGCTTGAATGTTTCTTGAAATAGGTGGGGTGTCAGTGGCAGCTTGCTAAAAACAGTGTGGGAGCTTGGCTCAGAGCACAGCTCCTCTTGGCAGGTGGGGCTGGGAAAGGCTGCCAAGACTTTCAGCTGAAGGAGACACAAGGATTGGTGCCTGATCCTTGGGCAGAATTGTCACCCAGTGGCTGATATTCCATTTTCTCCAAGTCCATTGTGACACCTGCTCCTTCCTGGGCTGGATTTTTCTCCCCCTGCTGCATTAGGTGAGGCTGCCCAGTTATCTGCAAGCTTGGCTTTAACACGGCATCTTCAGCAGCTTTTCCCTGCCCCTTGTCTAAGGGAGTTTTTTTGGGTTGTGGTTGCTTGGACCAGCTCCTACCTCAGCATTTGCAGCTTTTTCTGTCCCTTGGGACTTGGGGGGGCTCCAGGGAACTCCTGGCAGAAACCCCTCCCTGTGAGGAGACCTCTCTGCTGCCTGGGATGTGTTTCCCATTAAGCACCAGATGAATTTTCCATCTTTTCCCTCTAAACTGGGGATTAAAATCCCCAAACTCCCAGCTCCAGAGCCCCATCTGAGCAGACTCACCCAGCTCAAGGAACCCATCCTGGAGTGCAGAGAGCCACAAGTGGGTGGCAGCTGAGTTCCAGTGGCTGCCCCACTTGTTTAAACAATTGCTGCACAGCTGGTTTGGAATTGACAAGTATTTAGGAAGTTTTGAGATTCCCAGACTGGAAATGCTGGTATCTCTTCCACCCTCTGCCTGAGCTGAGGTGCTGTTTCACAGTGATTCAGGTGGGGGAAAAGGTTCCTGCTGTTGTTCTGCTCCTTTGCTGCTTTTTGCCTGGGAGATGAAGAATCCTTTCAGACATGGAGCCTTTCATGCTCTGCTTCAGCCACTTGAACCTTTCCTTCCAGACTTCAGGCATATAAGAAAAAACCCAGATGTCTCAGGAATAAAAAAAAAAAAGCCCCCAAACCCCCAGCTTTACATGCACTTGGATCTTTCATTTTATAAAAACAGTCAAGCCACAACCACAAGATTTCACAGATAAGAGAAAAAATGTGGATTGTACCTAATTCAATATTATAAAGAAATGCTCTTACAGGGAGACTGCAAGCTGAGCCAAAGCCAGACCAAGACTGCTGACTGATCTGAAAAATGTGAATATTATTCACACTGGGACACCACATCTCATAATGCTCCATGTGTGCTATAGCATATAATTATGAAATGTTTGCATTAAGTAACTTGGGTGCCTAAATACAGATGTTCCTTATTGACATTAATTGGACTTGACATATCTTTGGCCTGCTTTATAGCAGTCACCAAAGCATGCATTTCCACTTTACCGTACATATTCTAAAGGAGCTCTGTTCCACATCCAGCTTATTAACAGAGAAAAACATTAGTGCCTCAGCTATCTGTCACAGATTTCAGGTAAAAATGCTGTTTGCTTTGCATTCGAGAGAGTGCTTGCTGGGGACTGACCACAAACATTAATTTCTGCTCTTTTTTATTTTTATTTACAGTGAAAGCTGTCCCCGAGACTGAGAAAGTGATTTTTTTTTCTTTCCAGAGCTGTCAATGCATTGTGGTGCCATTTGCTCTGCTTTTCTTATTGCAGTGGCTCAAATGTCAAGTCTCTGAGGAAGAAAGGAAAGGAAGAAAGAGAGAAAAAGAAGAGAGAAGAGAAGAGAAGAGAAGAGAAGAGAAGAGAAGAGAAGAGAAGAGAAGAGAAGAGAAGAGAAGAGAAGAGAAGAGAAGAGAAGAGAAGAGAAGAGAAGAGAAGAGAAGAGAAGAGAAGAGAAGAGAAGAGAAGAGAAGAGAAGAGAAGAGAAGAGAAGAGAAGAGAAGAGAAGAGAAGAGAGAAGGGAAGGGGAGGGGAGGGGAGGGGAGGAAGGAAGGAAGGAAGGAAGGAAGGAAGGAAGGAAGGAAGGAAGGAAGGAAGGAAGGAAGGAAGGAAGGAAGGAAGGAAGGAAGGAAGGAAGGAAGGAAGGAAGGAAGGAAGGAAGGAAGGAAGGAAGGAAGGAAGGAAGGAAGGAGAAAAAGAGAGAAAGAGAGACAGAAAAAGAAAATGAGAGGAAAAAAAAGAAATAGTTCCTTATTTCCCATATAAAATATGAATGGCTTTTGCACTTGTTAGTTTAAGTGTTTTGCATCACTCTGCAGTGATGTCTCATCCCAGTACCTGGAGAAAAAGCCCAAATATTAAATTAAAACAAGAGTACCAATAGTTATAAACTTCACCTGGCCTCTTACAAACAGGTTCTCCAGAGGAGAACCCAAAAAGGCCACCAGTTTGCTTGGAGATACTCTGCTTTAGATGTGTCCTGCAGTTGAGATCCAGAGCTCAGCTTCTTCAGAATCCCGATGGAACCTTAGGTTTTAAGCAAACCTTTCCAAATGGGCTTTCTTCAAAGGAAAGATCAGCTCGGTTTTGACATTTTCCTCTTAATTTGTAATTTTCATCTGGTTTGTGAATGAGTGGGAGGTGTTCCAGCAGAAGTTTGTGCTTTTAAGTGACTACAGAGATGAAAAGACATTTGAAGTTTGGTCTGGAAATTCAGACATGAAAATTTATTCTCCTGATCTTGAGGAGAAACTTCCTATACATATCACTCCAGGCAGTTCATGGAGCAGGAGAGCTCCCTTATGGAAAATCCTGGTTAAAATTGGGAAGAATGGAAATGAAAGTACCCAGAGCAGAGAGTCTGAGATTGCTCAGAGCCCTCCTTGTAAAATAGAAGAGAATCTTGCCTTTATTGAACCGAACAATGAAGGTACCAATGTTTTCTGACTTAGATTCAACTTTCCCAAAGCACATCAATCTCTAAAGACAAACACCTGCTCTTTCCCTTAATATTTGTAGGAGAAGTTCCTGCATTAGAGGATCTTTTTCCTTCTGAAAAAATGAGTTAAAAGTGATTCAGAGGTTTTGTACAGGCTGAGGGCTTTTGCCTGACTGAAGGAACAACATTACTCTCTTTCTTTAGCAAAATGCCACTTTCCATCCTAAAACTGAGGGTCTAAAAAAAAAAAAGCGCATTTTCTCTTTGATGCCGCCACTGCCAATTATCACAATTCCAAGGATGTCCCGCTTGGGATATGACATTTAAAGGGAGCTTCCCAAGTGAAAACACTGATTATAAAGGGAAAATGGCAAATTTTCCACAGCACAAGTCCTTGTGCTTTGAAATGTGTGTCAAGACTAAGCCTATCTGCTCACATCCAAGGCAGGAACATCCCTGTTCCCAGTCTCTGGGAGCTGTGAGGAATGCAGTCTTCAGATGCAGCTGGGAATTGGTGATGGAATAGTAGAGTCTGAAAGGATCAGTGGATTGTTTTTGAAGTGAAGAAAGATGAAAGTGATGTGATGTTAAACAAAGGCCACGGTCACTTTGAAATGCAGAAAAATAATCCCAGAAATCTCATATCTGCTTGAAGCTGGGTGCTTTGGCACCAAGGAGTTTTGACTTTTCCACTTGTGTTCAGCTGGTGGGATGGTGCTGAGTGTGACAGGAGTACCAAAGCATTCCTTTCCTTTCCCATAGACCAACCCAAATGGACAATAAATACCTGACAAAATAATCTGGAGTTCATCAGGGGTCATCCCAGGAAGTTTTTGTCCAGGCATGTCCATCAATGAACTGAGGATCTGCTGTCATTTATGAATTAAGAAAAAAGAGAGCTTTTTATGTTCAGCCTGCTTTTAACTGAACAAAGTGACAATCAAAACTAGAAATGTGCTAAAACCTCAAAGTCACTCAGCATCTCAATGGCTCAGATAAGCAAATGCTCTGCTCCAAGTTAATTCCAATTTTATTTACTCCAAACCCACCCTTCTCTGTTACTGCCAACAGCAAAATTTCCTTATCTGCAAGCAAACAGTCCCACAAGCTGTTGGTTTTTCAGCAGCGTGTCTCTCTAGAAAAACAAATTTTATTTTCTTCAAGGCTTTTTCCTTTGCTGGAGGTTAATTTTTATTTTCCACCTTGAAGATGGGGACCCCAAGCCAACCAAATGAACAAAAATTCTGTCTGAATGTCTTCGTACAGAGGCAAAGTTAAGATCTGAGAGCATGCAGCTGGTAATTAGTTCTGACCACAAAAGCTGCAGCAGTAAATCCTGTTCATCTCTAACACCATTCCAGCGAGGAATTTTTATACAAATCCATGAAAGCAAAAAGGTTCTTTGAGGCCACAAACAGCACATGAATAAAACAATCCCACTCCTATGTGAGGCTGCAGTAAATGCAATTTATTTCCAGCACTGGGATACCTTGTCAAGAAATATCTGACAAAGGGATTAGGAGATAAAAAACAATCTTTGCTTTCCAACTCACTTAGAGTGAGTGTGCTCACTCTCAGAGCACACCCTGATGTGCCTCGTGCTCAGTTTTGCACTCTGGGAAACCACCACAAATTTGGGTAGAGCAGGCAGAGTGCCCAGAATTCCTTCCAAGTTTGGGGAATGGGCCCAGGAGTCTTTAAGTAATGAATCACCTCGAACTCTCCATAATGGCCCCGGCAGCAGCCAAGACACAGAGTTCACCTCTCCTTGTCCTACAGGAGAGGCACAGACTTGCAGCTCCCAGGTGCCAAGAATCAGGAAAATAACACCTGGGAATCACAGCCAGATGAACTGGACCCATGGCTCTGAGAGTGAAAACTCGAGGTAATTAAAAGATCAAAGGTAATCCAAGTAAATCAACTCTGTTCCAAGGGCCAGGGCCAGGCTTCCTCTCCCAGGATATCAGCAATCCTCCCATCCCTGCCCATCCCAAGCTGGCAGTGCCCCGCAGGAGGGGATGACTCGGCCTCTGGGCCAGGGGATGGGCAGCAGGGCACACAAAAAAGGCTATTTGCTGCTTTTAACCCTGATGATATTCCAGTCTGGCCATGGATTTGTTGTCCCGTGGCCATCGATCCCTCTGAGCACCTCAGGCAGCACAAACCTGCAGGTGGGGGTTTGCCAGAGTGGAGCCAAACACACACAGCAAATGAGGAGAGTTTCAGTCAGCTTCTGGCAGCTGCTCGCCAGGAATATTTGTACCTGTGGATGTTCCTGCTCCCATCGTGTTCCTCAATGCTCTGTTCTGCTGAGAAAGATGGGCTTGAACACAGAAAGTGTCTGTGGAGCAAATAAACCCACAAACCTTCCAGGCAGCAGCACTGAGCTTGCCACGAGCTCCTCTTCCCCCAGGTGATTTCCCAGGTAGATCTGCAGCCCTGATTTGGGGTCTCAGACCACGGCTGAGTTCCACCAGGAGCGCCTGGTGGGAGCACAGATAGGTTGAGATAACACAGACCCTTTGTCTGGAAATGTTCTTCGTGTGTGCATTAAATCCCAGAGACAGGGAGGGTGGAAAGTGTTTGGGCATTTTGGGTTCAAGTAGTTTCAAAATGCAGTAAGAAATCAGTTTATTGCCAGTTTCTCTTACCCCAGATGTATCTTGGGGATCTGTCAGCAAACAAATTACAGCTCTAATGGCATTGCCTACCTTTATTCCTGACAAAACTGGGATCAGAGGGACCTGGGGATGAAGGCAGCGAGCTGAGCTGGTGCTAAAGTGGAGCAGATTTTGTAGGGCACCTTTCAGGTCCTCACAGTTTTAGGACTTTCCTTTCAGGGCTCCCTGTCTTGTGCATTTATTGTCATTCCTGCACCACTGTGGCCAACACTGAACGCTTTTCCCTTTTGCAGGAACTCTGAGGCCATTAAGAAACAACAGCAGTTCCAGGAAGGGACCATTTCTGTTTTGGACAGAGCTTATCCCGAGGAAACAGGTACTGCTGGCCAAGCCTGGAGAGCCCAAATTTCCTGAGGAGATGAATCAGTGCAGCTCTCAGCCTTCTAAATTAGCTCAGGCAGGCACCCAGGAGCTGCAATAAGCTCAGGAGCTGAAATGAGGGCTTCTCATGCTCAGGAAGTAGAAGAGGCAACCCACAAAGGTGTCTGTAGACAGCCTCTCTCCAGGACACCAGCTGGAGCATGACTTGCCCGAATTATTCCTTTTGGGCATTGCTGGGAGTGATTTAGTGCGGACCAACAGAGCCCTGGAGCTCAAAATCCCACCAAAAGGCAGGGCCAGAGGCAGGGCTGGAGGAGGGGTTCAGAGAGTGGGCAGGAGGCTGGGAGGGAAGGTGGGATTCTGGCTCGGCTGCTGCAGAGCTGCCTGCTGCGCTTCCCGCTGAAAAAGCTCCTAAAATCGCTCCGACAGCGGAGACTGCTGTTAGAGCTGGGAACAGACAGCTCCCTTCAGTCCTGCAGCCACTTCTCTCTCAGTGCCAAGGAGGAAAGCAAGCTTGGAGCGCCGCTTTTTTTTTTTTTTTTTCTTTTTAAAGGCAGTATAAACTTTCAAAAAATAAATTAAAAAAAAAGAAGGATTGTGGTGGGAAAAGATGCTTATTTTGTTAGTTGGAAGGAAAAGTCTGGGAGGCAGCAATTTAAAAGGATATTGAAGGTTCTTAGTGTCTGTCTCTGCCTGAATTTTCCTGAATTGTGAAAAAATGAGGCCTTTTTGGAGGAGGCAAAAAGCAATGGTCATCCAGGTTGTCCTACCTATTACCTGCAGGAATGTCTGAAAGGAGCACAAGTCCCTGCCCTGCTCATTGCAGGAGCCTCCAAAGGCTCCTGGGGAAGGCAGAGGTGGAAGGGAAGGGGTGTTATTATTTTTCTGCATTTTGACCCCATCCCACATTCCAGGCACAGGTCAAGTGCAGCAGCTTATCTTCACTCCGGGGAGGAGCCTGAGCTGCTGTCTTTGATCTGTCCCGGGGTGATGAGTCTGACAATGTTTCCATCCGAGAGCACTAAAGCAAGTCAATAAATAGCAAAGCCCAAAATTCTCCCAAAAAACGGGAGAAGGGTAGGAAACTTCCAAGTCCCTGTTATGTGGGATATTTTTCCCTCAAGAAGCAGTGGTGGGAGCATTCAATAGGATTCCCACTTAAAAACTCTCTATCCAAATACTCTTCCTTTTAAGCATCATTATCCTTGATTAAAGGGTAATGATCCTTTATTGATCAAATAAGCACCATTAGCTGAGAAATCTTCTCTTCCAAATGTTTCCTTGAACTTTCTGCTGGAGTTTCAAACTCTGGAGTCAGGGTCTGCACATCAAACCCCAGAGTGAGAGATGAAATCAGGAGTAAGAGTCTGTCTCCAGACTGAATTCCTGATTTCAGGCTCAGTTACAAACCACAGGCAAATCTCTTTAATCCCTGAAGAAAGGGGATGATTTTCCTGGGGCTGCCTCAGGAGCTGATCATGGACAAACTGTGCCTTCCAGAGCCTCTGGTTGGTCCAATTCCAGCAAAAGGAGAAAAGGTGTTTGGAGCAGCTCTTGGATCTTTACATCTCTTAGAGGACAAAGCCACCTTGTCTGCGTTCTGAATTTGTGATAATGGAAACTCAGAGGATTGATCCGTGGAATTCATGGATAATTAGCCCAATAACTCCAAAAAAGCAAGGCAGACCAATAAGACAAGAAATGGCTTCAAGAATACAACCCCAGACAGCAATTTTACAACAGAAACAGGACTCGCTTCCACTTGGGAGAATCTTGTTGTTATCAAATTGCTTTTCTATAAAAAGCTGGACTTATTCTTTGTGAAACTGAGAATCCAAGAGAAGAAGAAGAAAAAAAGAGAAACCAATTTGAGGCAGCTACAGCACCTCCTTCACCCTTATGGAGGCACCCAAACCTCCAGCATTCTGCTGAGCTGTCTCCAGGCAGGCAAATAAAACCTCACAGCAGCACATTTGCACAAAATGGTGCAAAATGGAATAACAGCAGTTTCCTATTGCACAATTTCTTTCTCAGGAAACTCGTTGTTCCCTCCCTTTCTCCTGTCGTTCTGGAGCTCGTGCAGGGGAAGTCTGGACATCATTACTCCAAGTGCCTCTCAGGACTCAGCCTTACAAACATTCTGTGATCCCCTGTAAACAGGAGAACGTGTTGGGCTGTTTGTTTATGCCACACTGTAATTCTCCCTTTGACAGAAACCAGTTCCAAGGGGGTTTTTTCCCCCCCACCACTCTCCTTGTCTGGAAATCCACCATCACCTGCAGGATTTGCTGCATAATGAGATAGCAGGAATAGCAGAATGTTGGCCAGGAGCTGAAGAGTTTTGCTGAGATCGTGGTGGTGATGGAAAGGAAAAGGGCTCTCGGTGTGTGCAGCAACTGCTGCAGCAGATGAACCTCTGGATAAAGATGGGAATCAGCTCTCCTTTATCTCCAAAGTGGCCACTGAGTGGCTGAACCTCGTGGCTGATCAGGATCCTGTACTTACATCTCCTGCTGGTGCTCTTTCCCCTATAATTTCCTTCTGCAGGGCAGCTCTGACTGGAAGGATGGTGCTTGAGTGGAAAAGGCAGAATTATGAGGCTCTTCTGAGTCAGCAAAGGCACCTCAGCAGTAAAAATAACGCTGAGAAGCAACAAGTTGCTTACAAGGGCATTCCCACCTTCCTCCTGTGCTGACTCAGGAAACCGTGAGAATTGGGAGGGAGGGAAAAGCCATGCAAATAATAAATACCCAGCAGTAGTAATGTATTCATGTTTGGGGAATATGGGCCATGTCTGGCCCTAAAACTGGGATTCACAAGGGAATGGAGAGACAGAAAACACCTACAGGTCTAAAGAAGCTGAGAAATGGTCCCTGAGTTACTCAGGGACACCAAAGCAAATTGAACCAGGAACTCTCATGGATTTCAACATCATTCTAGGTGCAAGTAAAACTCCTCTCACAACTTTCCCCAGCTGGAGTTCAGATTATATGGATGAATAATTCACTTAGGGTTTTGTTTTTGCACAAGGAGTAATGAAGCACTTTTCTGTCCTGATAATTAAAGCACTAAAAGATGTTAGCCAACAATAAAAACTTTCTGTTGTGCCCTAGGAAGGCAGGAAAACTTAATTTATCTGCACCTAGATCTCTGTACTGCTCTGTTCCCAATTAAAAATGTATTTTGGAAGAAAAATGTGGGGACTTTTTTCCCACCACCAGATTATTTCTGATTTTAACCGTGCTGTACAATTGTTCTGTTTCTCAGTAATACATTTCTTTTTATTTCTCAAAAGGAAAGTAATGGACAGCTTAAAAACACATCAGTGAAGCAATGTTTATCCCAAGGGCATCATATTAACATTTCTTGGAGCACTGAGTACTTGCAGTTCTCTGATAAACAGTCTTAGTTTTTCCCTTGGCAGCTAAAAAATGGCAGTAAAACCCTCCTTGGGCAATTGGTTGATTGGACCCAGAGCTCTTGCATTTGCCAATGGAAGCAGCAGACAAACCTTGGGGGAAAGAGAGAGGTGATTTGTTCAAAAGGAGTCGATATAGCTGTTGCAGAAGCAGGAGGGCAATGCCGTGGGCTCAGAGGAAAGGTGGGAATTCCTCAGCAGCTTGGAATGAGAGAGGTTGGAATAGGCTGATCCAGGGCCTGAGTTTATCCTGAGTGTGAAAGCATGAGCACTTTCCTAGCTTTACCTGTGGACTCGAATAAAACCAAGCCAGGTTATTCCCAGGCAATGATTGTTTTGGTCTGGAACCCAGAGCAGGGCGAGTTCAGGGCACAGAGACAAACCCAGGTCTGTTCCTCAGCGGGGTCAGGCTGGAGCCTCTCCCTGCTCTGCTGAACAGATCTGGGTGGGATCTGAGTTCCAGCATCTTCCTCCTTCCTTTGATCTCAGGAGACCTCTCTCAGGAGCTGCTGTGCAAAATGCCTGACATTTTTTAAATATAACTTTTATTTTACTGAATCCACAAAGACCTGGGATGAGGGAACAAACTGCCCCAGCTCCAAAGCTCCCTCTGGATTTATTTCCCCACCAAGATATCAGCTCTTCCACCCTCCCCAACACTTGGGCTCGGGTTAGAAAGTAAAACCAGGAAGGTGAACTTTTGTTCCTGCTGTAAATGGGCCTGTCCAGCTTCCAACAGCAAAGGTGAAAGGCTGCTCCATGATATTTTAATCTGGGCTGGCTATGGAGCAACCAATGGCTCTGAATTCTGTTTGTCCATGTGCCCTTTCCAGCATGTGCTTCTGTAAACATATTCAGAGCTCATAAAATGTTAATTAGGAATAAAATAAAATAAATAAGGCAATAATCTGAACCTTCCAGTCCCTTTTGGCCCAGAGGACGTGCCTGCTGTTAACTATTTCCAGGCCGTTCGCAAACAAGCGAAAATTTCCCAGAACAAGAGTTCTCATTCAAGGCTTCTTTTTTTACGATGCAATGAGAAAAAAGAAACACAGCCCAGTAAATCATATAATTAACACAAGCTTGGTGCTTGGCGTGTGAAATTAACCCAGGGAATAAACAAGTGGCTGGGTTAATCCCAGCGAAACTCCCGGCGTGCTCCCGGCAGCGCTGGATGTGCAGGCGCTGGAACGCGGCCTCTCCCATCCTGGGGCAGGGTGGTGTCCACTCTTCCCTCCCCAAAGGGATGGACAGGGCTGAGCTGCAAATCCTGGGAGATTTTTGGGCCCTGCGTGGATGTCTTGGTGTGATCGTGGCATCGGGTTGTGGAGAGACAAGCTGGAGGGGGACAAGGAGCAGGGGGAATTCATGGGTGAGTGCTGTGCAAAAACCTGCGTGAGGGGACTTCTGTCCTGAGGGGTTTGTGGTGGGAATAGACCCAAAGGAGGAAGGAGAAAAAAGAGAATGAGGGAAGGATCATAGAACAGAATCAGAGAATTGTGGAATGGTTTGGGCTGGAAGGGACCTCAAAGTGCCACCCCCTGCCATGGGCAGGGACACCTCCCACTGTCCCAGGCTGCTCCAAGCCCCAATGTCCAACCTGGCCTTGGTCACTGCCAGGGATCCAGGGGCAGCCACAGCTGCTCTGGGCACCCTGTGCCAGGGCCTGCCCACCCTCACAGGGAGAAATTTCTTCCCAATATCCCACCTAACCGTGCCTTCTGACAGTGAACCCATTCCCCCTTGTCCTGTCACTCCATCCCTTGTAAAGAGTCTCCTTTGGAGAGCACCAAACCTTCCAAAAAGCCCATCCATGGTCACACACACACACAGAGACCTCCCCAGCCAGCGAACATCAGCTGCTTCTGAACAAAAATTGAAAAGGCTTTGCACTTTACTGTCAGTAACACAGTGCTGCAAATGAGAATATAGAAGTTAACATCCATATTTAATAGGTATTTTATCAAGGTGCATTCCTGATTTTGGGGGAATTCAGTGTTGCAGTGAAGTGGAAAGTGATTTCTGAACAGCTGGAGGAATTAATGTAAATCAGGGATTTGCAGCTGGACAAGCTAGAATATTTGTGAATCAGCATTCAGGTTTCTGCCTGAATAGGACTGAAAATATATTGAGTTTGTGGCTTGTTTTTCAACCTGTTTGTACAGCAAGGGAAGGCTCACCTCCTACTGGCAATGTTTGGTGGAGGACTTCACTGGTTCTTAAACCCATCTGTAGAACACAAAGGTCTTCTTGGGCGATCTCGACCCATTTTTTGAGCTCAAGCTAATGAAATTCATAAATGCTGAACCTGTTCCTGGTTTTTCAGAACTCATCCAGATGAAAATTTCAGTGCCCGCTGGAAGGATTTGAAACACCTTGAACAACCAGGCTCCTAAACTTCAAATCCTCCCAATTAGACCAATATTTGAGCTGATACAGCAGAAATTTCCAGAGAAAACTGCTCTGAGGGATGCCTGTGGAGTTCTGTGTGACTGGAGCATCAGTGCCTGCTGCCAGCCTCAAGTAATGATGTAAAGTGCCTGCCCAACATAAAGATTTATCAAATGCTTGGACAGGCTGGGCTGCTGATGGCTCAGCTGAAGTTCAGTGGTTTGCTTTTAAAATAGACCCTGTTAGTCAGGCAAAAGGAGTGAGCAGTTGGTCTGTAATTTACCCCACATTAACTGGGTTCTAAAGAAAGACTCCTCCCTCAAACCAGGCTCCTGATGGACACCAATCATTAATCTCAGAAAAAGGCAAAACCAAGGAGTTTTCCAACCAAGGATTGTCTTCTCCTTTCCTGAGAGTCACTTTCCATCTTCTGCAAGGGTGCAGTGAAATCTGAGCTTGGGTCAAACCACAGCAGCAGAAGCAGAGATGTGAAAGAACAGCACTGGGGAAAGTTTATTTTCTCATTACTCACCCTGGTCTTTCTGTGTGGACAAACTGCAGCACCAGCAAGTATTCACCAAAAGGCTTCTGAAGGATGACCACATGTCTGTGATGAAACACAAATACAAAGTGGCTGTTAGAAATAAGGAAGAAAGAGAAGAGAAACCACACATATACACACATAAAATCCATTTCCTGAGTGAGTCAAGAAATTCAAGAAGCAAACTACCTTAATGTAGATATTTGTTTGTTCTCTGGTTCAGTTTCTAATATGAGGGATAAAAAAAAAGTCTTTATAAAGTTCAAGATGGGAGAAGGAGAAAAGCTGGGATCTGAGCTGCATGAGTGCTATCATGTACAATAAGATCATTGAAACTATTTGCAACCAGGTTCCCTCCCATTTTTAGTGCAAAATTTCAGGCATTCAGAGGGAGAAAACAATCCCACCAAGGGAGCAGCCATTCTAAAGAGTTTTCTGCATTGCTGTGGGGCTCAGTGTCCTCCTCAGCACATCCATCACCTTCCTTTGCATCCTTTTTTTGTTCCTTTTCCTCCTAAGCAGCCTGCTCCCAGCTTATCTTCAACAGCCTTCTAAAAACAGAGCCCAGGGGATGTCACAGATCGAGGCAGCAGTCAGCACCTCATGCTCCACGGCCTCTTCAGGCTGGGCCTTCTCCAGGAAAACCCTGGTGGGGGCCAGAACCTTGGGTGTGCTCTGGGAAGTGTATCAGGTGCCACAGGAAAATGGGAAGAGCTTTGGAGAACAGGGAGGTGTCTGCAAAATGAGAAGTGGTCCCCACTCAGAGGCTGCAGAGCTACTCCACAGCACCCACTTGGGCAGCAGGTGAATGTCAGGCATCAAGAGCCATGAGGTGGCTTTTCTTTCCTTCCTAAATTTATATCAGGGAAGGCTGATTGGAAGGACTGACTGCAGTCAGGAAGAATTCAGTGGGGCTTAGTGAAAGCTGCTTTCATCAAGTCTGGCTCAGGCAGGGTGTCAAAGCTGAGCTGCAAAGTTATTCCGCTCCTAAACTCCACTGACAGCTTTTTTCTGGTGCATCCCAATCCTCCTGCACAGCCCTTTGGAGTTCCAGCCTGGTGCTTCCACACAGTTCTGCCTGCTCTTGGCCAGGCCAGGATTAAGGATCACAAAATAGGCAGGAACATGGGGATCCAAGGCTTAAAAAAACCCCCTCCAAACAGATAAAAAGAACACCAAGAAATTCCACTATGCATGCAATGTAAATTGAGACAGATCTGAGAACAGTTTTCCAGCTCTTGAGATGCTTGTGGGTTTGTAAAACTCCAGCTCCTGGAGCCCTGTGATTATTTGAGAATTACAGCTGGCATTAAAAAATAACAATTAAAGAAAAAAAAAATTCAAAGGGGTTTGAAGACGAGTTGTAATGCCCTAATAAAAAATATTCAGGATTCAGAGAGCAACAAAATTAATTCATATTGGGAATTTTGGAACACCCTTGATTTCCATTTTGGGGACTTCTGCCATTGTTTTTTATCACATGGGACAGGTATCCCGTGAATATTTTGCTTGTATAACTCCCTTTCTCCTCCCTAAATTCTCAGGCAAAGCCATTATTCCTGACACAGAGAAGGAATACAGTTGATTGAGATGTATGAATCCCAGCTTGTTTCTAAAAAGGGGGCAAGGCACGATATTGTACCTTTCAGAAGTACAGCCTGCACTTATTTATAAATTAGAACTAATTACAGGTAACCTGTCTTTGGCAGAAGTAAAAAGAAAAACCCAATTTTCCAACCTTGGCAGATGTTTCGGTGTCTTCCCATTATGATCTCAGTTGGCTTTATCAAGTGATACCACATTATAATTAGCTGAGGTAAATGCTACAATTCAAAGGAGGATGCCCAAGAGCAGGAGCTGGAGCTGCAGAAGCCTCAAGCAAAGAAGCTAATAAATGATCCTATTTCAATTAGGCAATTATGTGTGAAAGAGCTGAGAGAGCTGGACTGGAGACAACATTTCTTAATGGGTTGTTCAGCACTCAGGGCTCTTAAGCAAGATGTAACCTAGGAAAAAATGAAAGCATTTTTTGTCCTAGGAAAAGAATTTTCGCTGTATTTGAAACGTGTTTTGAGTCCCCCTTCTCATAAACCACACCAAGTGTATCTGGGTCAACCATCAGAAAAGGTTGCTTCATCTATTCTTACATTTTTACCAAAAAGAAAAAGTTTTCCTAAACTTCTTTTTTTGGAGGCAAGGTCTACATATAAGAATAAACACCCATATTGCTTATTTTAATTGCCTCCTGGCTCAAGAATATTCAGCCTCCCTGACAAAACAGAGACATTTCTGAGGCTACTATAAAATCCCCAAATATGAAACCTTTACTCATTCCACACCACACCTCTGGCCTTTATAGGAACGACTTCTAAGCTTCAGGATTTTAAATGCTTCACGTAAGATTACTGTTATCATAAAACAAATCCAAACAGGCTCTTGGAGAACACTTAAGGGGCTAGAAACAACTCGTTTCTCCCATAAAATACCTGTACAAGTCCCATGTCCACCTGAATAATTGGAACTTGTGGATCCAGGCACAGGCTGGGAAAGCATCAAGAGGAGTGGACACTCCTTCCTGGCTTTTCAGCACGTCTTGGTTGATGTCTTGCATTGATAATATAAGAAATTGCTGAGCTGCCTCTGAAAATTTCAGTTATTTCAGTCCCCATGCAGATTTGATGCATCTCAGTTCTTGAGCTCCTCAGAGTTATTGCTGCTGCCACTCTAATGATTATGGAAATATTAATTATGATGGTGATAGAAATGATAATGAAAATAATGATGTGTACAGGACATGGTCTTCATGGGGGAGTTTCTCTTAGTGGCTACAGCCTTTTAAAGGAGACCTTTTGTTATTTTTATGTTCTTATTCCCATGGGCAGGAGTGTGTCCAGGGGAGGGAATGGAGCTGGGAAGGGGCTGGAGCCCCAGGAGAATCTGAGGGAGCTGGGAAAGGGGCTGAGCCTGGAGCAAAGGAGGCTCAGGGGGGCCCTTGTGGCTCTGCACAAGTCCCTGACAGGAGGGGGCAGCCGGGGGGGTCGGGCTCTGCTCCCAGGGAACAGGGACAGGAGGAGAGGGAACGGCCTCAGGCTGGGCCAGGGGAGGCTCAGGGTGGACAGCAGCAGGAATTTCCCCATGGAAAGGGTGCTCAGGCCTTGGCAGGGGCTGCCCAGGGAGGTTTGGAGTGCCCATCCCTGGAGGTGCCCAAGGAAGGGCTGGAGGTGGCACTCAGTGCTCTGGGCTGGGGACAAGGTGGGCATTGGGCACAGGCTGGACTCAATAATCTTGGAAGTATTTTCCAACCCAAATGATTCTGTGATTTAAAACAAAGTTTATCTGGCCAAATAAATCATTTGCTCCTTTTCATCCAAAGGAAAAGCAGGTGGGAACTGCTGAGCACCCTCAGCAAGAACAGCTGGGGCTGTTTGGCATCCCTGGCACAGCCCTTGGGTGTCCTGGTGCCTGGTGAAGGATGTTTGAGAAAAGCAGGAGGGCTGCTGAGCCTGGGCCAAGCCTGGCCCATTTGCACCTCATTTTTTCGGCCCAAGAAAGAAGAAGGACCCCCAGGTATCATTTCAGGGCCCATTCCAGGAGCCCTGAACCCTCTGGAATCCTCACCTTCACTCTCCTGACAGTGTAAGCAGCAAGTCTGAGTTAAGTACCTAAAGAGAGATGGCAAAAATACTCCCCCTGCATCTCCTTTCAGTGCCCCTGAGCCAAAACGTTCCCTGAGATTTAATCTAAACTGAAATAAAGCCTGGCTGTTTGATGCTATAAAACAAACGTGGCAGCTCTTTGACAAGACTAACAATAGGTCAGGCTTATTTGTAGAGAGGGAATGCTAACATTAGCTGGGGTCTGTAATAAACTGCTTTATAAACAGCTACTTTTCCAAACTGATTGCGTTTGAAATGCTGCACGTTCACTTGACCTCCGTCCTCTTTGGGGTTAAGTACATCCTTGGGCTAGAGTTTAACACAGCACTTTGGGAATGTAAAGACTTAGGGTGCCATTGGCCTTTCTACCAGCCCCATAATCTGCTTACAAGCTCGTCCTGAACTTTGACCCTTTGGAAAAACGTTTGCTCCACTTCAGCAGGGACATTCTGGCTCTGTCCTGTGAGAGCCAGAGCGATGGGAGGACGTGCTGACTTTGGGAATTTAAGGAAACAGAGGAGAGCAGCAAGGTCCTGCCTGGCTGCAGAAGCTCTGGCTCCTCCAACTGCATAGGAAATATTATCAGTGACCCAAAAACCCCACAAAAGGAGGTCAGTGGTTCTGGTCCTGCAGGGCACAGGGGGCCAAGCTCAGTTCTCTGCTTTGATGGGAACCAAAAGCTCACAGTGCAGCCCAAGATAAGGCTGCATTTCCCAGCAGACAGCACATCTGCCTCACCCCTGCCTTTCACCCTGGCATCTCTCTTGTCCTCCACCTGCCTGTACCTGGTATTGCACAGGAAACACACCCCAGGTTTCCCTGCACTGCAGACAGAGGAATTTAGGTGGGCAAGGGAAAACTTCTCTCTGTTTATCTAACACAGCAGTGGTGTTGCTCATCTGTCCTCTCTCCCACATCCACCCATCAGGACCAAGGGCTCGTGCCATGGGCTGGCACTGTGAGCAGCTCCATTTCGCAGGGGAATGGCTTTCACTGCTGGGCTGGTGATGGAAGGTCCTTCTGGATGCTCTCCTAGGACCTGGAGAAGGATAAAGAAGGATTTCTGAGAGGCTGGAGTTAGCATTTATTTTCCACAGGTTTTTTGTTGCCAGGGATTCCCACCCCATTTTCTCAAGCAACGACTACATTTCAACTTGTTACTTGTAATAGACATCCTGAGGTCCTGAAGTTGCCCAGACTGTATTCCCAACTCACACACACTTTTGTATCCAAATACCACCGGAATGACAAAACCCAGAGAGCATTCCTGAGACAGCTTTTGTGCCATGACTACAGGCTGTGCTCAAGAACGTCAGAAACCTGAGCACGGGGCCTGCTGCCTCCTCCATCTGATCTGCCTCCTGTGCAGAGCGTGTCATCTTCGCCACGAGTGATGTGATTGAAGAGAGAAGAGTGTAAAATCACTTTATAATCACCATTATTTATTTTTATTCCTGCATGGCTGGGGAGCACTTATCATGGACACATATTCCACAGAAGGCCTTTGCCCACAAGGCTTTACAAGCTGAGTTGTCCCATTCCATTACTAAAATCCCTCTTGACCCCTGGGCTGAAGAATTTGATACAGATTCTTTTGGGAGATTAAAATTTGGAAAGCCACAGCCCTGTTGTTACAGCTGGAGTTAGCTACAGCTCTACTTCAGACCACTTTTGTTTTCCATAGCATTTGATTTCTCTCCCCTCCTTTCTCTCTATCACAGCCGGGGTAGAGCTCCCCGAGGGCAAACACTGCCTGGATGGAGCTCACTGGGGAAAGCAGTGATCAAAACCCCAGATGATTTCCCCACAGAAAGGCCACAGCAATATTTTAACCACCAGCAAGTGCAGTTCTTATGGCACTTTTTCTCTGCGTTGAGTTTGTGTGGGGAGATTTTGGGATCACTTTGTCTTCCCTGCGAGGGCAATTGCTGAGTGAGCTCTCCCTGGCCTTATCTTGATTTTTTATTATATTTTCTCTCCCCTGCCCAGCTCAGGAGGAGCTTTGGTGACATAGACAAGTGACAGAGCAGCTTTGGTGGACATTGGCATCCAGACAGGGTCAAACACCACACTCCCACTTATTCCTAAATTAACAAATGTCATTTTTGACCCATCCTTTAGGAAAGCTCCATGTTATAACTCCCTCCCATGCAGCCTCTGTGTATAGAAACATATCTGTGATGGTGGTACTGGGAAATTCACACTGGGAGCACCGGGACCTCTGAGTTGTCCAACCCAGCCTTCCTGGCAGGTGAGTCCTTGCATGGATATTGATATGAAAGCTAAAAATATTTGAGATGGTCTGCATCAAAATCCCTCCAGTTCCATCTACCCTGCTCTAAGTCTGTGGACAATCTGCAACACTGTGAACAGGGGCAATATTCATGGAAGCTCCCAGACAGAATTCCATAGTCTATGGTTGGAGGATAGACCTGTCCAGAAGACACAAAATTAGCATTTAAACCCAAGACAAAATCACTCCCACATGGCAAAAAATCGCTATTCCACCTGCAAATTAGCTGCCAGCTCCATCAGATGTTTTGCATCCCTCTCTGCTAAGCACATCTGACAAGACAATATATAAAATAAAATAGAATTAATGTATTCCATAAGCTGCCTGCACCTCCCTCTTTTACAAGAGATAGCCTCCAGGAGTTTGGGTGTGCCCAGGAAAAACAAAGAGAGAAAAATCGTTCATTATTCCATATCAAAAGGGTGTGGGGCACCTTTTTATTTTTCCTCAGGATGGCAGACATACATATAATGTATAATAATTCCTATTTATTCCTCTCCTATGGCAGAACAATTCCATCTCATTGGTATCACAAAAGGCAGCAATGGTTCCCTTCCAAGCCTCAGCCTCTCATTTATCTCATTTGGTGGCTAGTGAAGATAATTTCGAGGCAAAGTCGTGCTGGCCAAACTCAGCAGAGACAACTTTCCACCAGGACCCAAAGGCTAAATATTTCCACTGATTTCTACAAGAAACAGCTCTTTATGAGGCCCAGACCATTCACTTTGCAAGAGCAATGGTGGAAACATTTGGAGTTGCTAAGGATCTGTGCCAGAAGCCCGTGATGGACAGGTCCCAGCAGTGTCTATGGTCTGACTTGGCTTCCTTTGGCTGCCACCAGCCCATTTTCATTTGTCTTCATTTGGGTTTGGCTACAGTGCAAAATTCTACATCTTTTCCAAACCTCCTGCATCTCACAAAATAAGCAGACGTTTTCCTCAAATAGACTCTTGTACAAGGAGAAATGTCAGCATGGTTTTAGAAATGACCCATTAATGTCTTTTCAAGTAAAATCCTCACATTCTTTTCAATTACACTCCCAATCCATCTCATTTGTTCCTTGCAAACCTTTCTATGAGCTGCTGTTGAGTGAAGAATATCTGGGAAATACACCCTGAGAACCTTCTGTGGGTGCTTGAGTAGAGTTCATGCTCTACTGCAGTTTAATTTTGAGATTTCTTTTTCCATTTGCTGTCTACCACTGCTTGATCAGCAATAACTTTATTTTTCATCATGAACAGCAACAATCCAACAGCAGAAACATACATTAGATATAATACTGGTAGAATAATAGTGGAAATATATATTAGATATGATACTAGAAGCAAACCAAAGGAGAAATATTCTGGTCTACAAAATTTCAGCAATTCTGGGAACTGCACACTTTTGTGAAAATCAAGATCTAGGAAATGTTAGTTCACACTCACCAAGACAGGACTAGCAAGGAAATTTTCTGGTATGAACTGGTGAGAAATGCGTTCCTGGATCTCTAAAAGCACTGAAGAAGTCACACCAAAGCTACAGAAATCTCCACTCATAGTCCTTAGTGACTATTTGGTATTTTAAAGAGTGGGTAAATAATTCTGCCCAACCACTGCTGGTGCCACCGTGAGCACTTGGCAGCATGTGAGGTCAGTTTTGCCTTTATTTGCAGCTGTTTTGGTGAAACACAAACCCCCATGAGAAGAATCTTTCCTTGCCAAACCTCAAATCACCCCACAGGGACCACACCACCTCACACCACACCATGTAAGATCCACCATCCCATTCCCAAGGCTGACTACGGGGCCGTGGTGTCTCCTGCCTGGTAAAAATCTAAATTACTGAAACAACTTGGAATATCTCAGACGTAGCGGCTCAGTTAATCTTCCCAGATTGTCAAACCACCCCGTGGCAGAACATCTTTGGCACCAAATTTGTCGAAGTGACAGGGCTTTGTTTCCAAGAGCCAGGAAGGAGAACACGTTAGCAACAACAAAAGGTGAAATATCAAAGGTTCTCTCGAGTTAGCAGCTTTAAAGCTTTCTCATAAAATCGTCCTCTGACCCTCCAGACAAAATGGTGATGTTTCAATCATGTCATTACCTGAGGCAGATTACAATTTTTTTTTAATTATTCTTCCCCTCTGCTTTCAAAAGGTTTGTTTTCAAGTGGGAGGAGAACAGGCTGAATAGTGGGAAGGGCGTGTGCAGCTGTACCATGGAAAGTACATTTCAATACTCATAAATACACCCAAAAGCTTTCTGAACGTTGCAACATCCCAGACATCGCTGCTCCCGAGCCGAGCATGAAAGAAGAACAACCCTAAATCAGATGAATCCCACAGTAAATCAGGCTCAGGAGAGAGGAGAGGGGAACAGACTCTGCTTTAGTCAAGAGCTGGGAGTCAAAAGCAGGGAGTGGGGTGGGAACCAGTTTTCCTGTTCCATGCTGGCACGAAGCTGTCCCTGGAGGGGCCTGCTGGCTTTCACCCTGGGTGGGAAGGGGAGACACATCCAAACCCTCCTGTCTGAGCCTCATTTTCTCCCATTTGTGGTAAAGCTAATTCCTAATAGCAAGAATTATTCCTGGTCAGGCAGGCTGTCCATTTCCATAGAAGTTTTGGGTTCAGGAAACTGGCAGTTTCTCATGAAAAGCATCCCTAAAATCCCCAAGTCAATAAACCTCCAACATCAGTCAGGAAATGCTTCTTTTTCTTCTCTCTCTGGCATTGTGATCTCCAGCAAGTTCATTTAATTGCCCTTGGGTTTCCCCAGTGATAAAAAACAAGTAATAACAACAATAACATTCACTTACTTCTTTGAGATCCTGGAGAAAATTTACTCTGCAAACTAACATAATTTTCCTGACATTTTCTGCTATTAAGGTTGGGTTTTTCCTTGGAGAAAGGTTAACTGGGGCTGCAAGCACAAGCTCTGACCCAAACTCGGCCCAGGCTGCATCATAGCCCCAAGCTGCACCAGGAGAGGGTCATCAGGAGGAATTTTTTAATGAAAGAAGTGTTAAACATTGGAAGGGGCTGCCCAGGAGCCTGGGGCAATCTGGAGGTGTCCAAGGAAGGGCTGGAGGTGGCACTCAGTGCTCTGGGCTGGGTGACAAGGTGGGGATTGGGCACAGGTTGGATTTGATGGGCTTGGAGGTGTTTTCCAAGCTTGAGGATTCTGGGAGCATTATTTGCTGATTAATAAAGCCTTGCCCACATCCCAGGGCACTGCTGGGGGCTGACAGATGCCCAGCATGGAGCAAGGAGCCCAGATTCCCTTCAGAGTTTCTTGCAGTTCTTCTGCCCCCGAAATGAGGTGTTCACCAAACCTCTCAGTGGGGGGAGAGTGGGGGCTTTGTCATATCAGGTAATTCTTTTTAAAAAGAGCAGAGTGCCCTTTTTGTTAACATGGCAACATCATCTTTAAACCCTCACCCACGTGAGTGATGCTGCTGGTCTGCATCACCCCCCTCGGAAGTGCCACCGAGGCTGGGCAGTGCTCACTGCAGGGACAGCACGAGGTATTATCTACCAGGAGCACACAGCCACGAGCTTTAATAGCTCCCAGCTGTCCTCTGAGGGGCAGAAATTACTTTATTCCCAGTTTATTGAAGTATAACAGAGGCCTAAATCCTCAGAGGTATTAGGAGTTAAGGCAGGTTGAACTCGGCTGCAGTCGGGCACGCACACACTGGGTGAGCCAAGCATCACACAGGCACTCAGAGGAGCAGCAGAAAACCAAATTTTTGGCCCTGGTTTTGCCTCTCTTGAGCATTTCTTCTGCTTAGGTGGTGCTTGGTCCTGGGCTTAGGGCTAGGGAACTCCTGAGCCAGCATTCCAGAGGGAAATGCATTTAGATTTCTGCACAGAGCGTAGAGGAGCAAGGAGGAAATTCCTCTTTCCATCACATTTTGAGTTACCCCTTGGAAGTGTCCTTGGTTTGGGTTATCACAGGACTGGGGAGATGCAGAAGAGCTGGAAGAAGAAGAGGGAGGAAAAACATCACAGCAAAGAGCTGAGGGGCTGATTCCTGGGCAAGGAGGGTGAGAAGTGAAGGCAAAGGCTCCAAGGAGGTGCAGTCCTGTGCCCCTGACCATGTCCTGTGCCCAGAGATGGACCTGGGCACTGATCATCAGAAAGGGGACAGGGTGGCTTTGTTTGCCAAAATATGAACAACAGATTAACGAAAAACCAGGGAATTATCTGGGGGAATACAAAGAAATCCACATTTGGCTCTGATGCCTCAGAGGAGCCTTGAGTGTTTTTGACTCTGAAATGCCCTCAGGATGCAGAGGACCTCTGGTGCCAGAGGGGAGAAAGGAGTTTGATGTAAAGTGGCTTGTCCATCTTTATCTGCTGACAATCTGTATCGTGCCCTTCTCAATCCAGGAATGAAAGAAGGAGACAGGATCCCAGGAAACCTCAGGATGGTTATGTTTGAAGTTCAATGGGACTTCTTTTTTCTTTTCTCTTCTTTTTTTTTTTCCTTTTCTTTTTTCTTCTCCCTCTTGGCTTGTGACTTTTTCATGTTGAACTAAGGGGGTCTAATGAATGGAAAACTGAAATTGGAGGATTTTCATTATTTAAGGAAATTAACCTCATTTAAAGGAAATGAGTGTTCAGAGGCAGAAAGGAAAGTCATAATTTAAATTATATCAGAAGCTGGTTTTCCTTATGTAACATATTATTAAACAGTGGGGAAAAGCTTTCACTAGGCAGCCTCAGGGAGCACTCAGCAACTATAAAGAGGGTTCACATGCATGGCTCTAATATGTTAATAAATTATGCTAATTACAAGCAAGGGATTAGAGAAGGGGAAATCAAATAATGATGCAGTAACTGGGCCTCTTTCAACTTAATTTGCAACATTGCCTGTCTGGGCTCCTCGTGGAGTTATGGGGTTTGTTTGCTCCTTTCAAAGACTCTGAACCCCTCTTTTGTCTGTGGGAAGAGCGCTGGTGTCACCCTGCAGAGATAGGGGGTGAAAAAATGAAGTGTGAGAGGAGCAAAAGCGAGAATGGGCCCTGTCCCTGAGGAGATTCCAGGCGCTGGGAAGAGCCTGCACAAATCCCGCTGCTTTTGCACGGTGCCAGCCTGGAAAACTGGGTGAAAAACGCTGGAAAATAGAATGGACTGGATCAGGTTCCTGCCTTCCAGGACCTTTCTGAGCTCCTGGAGCTTCCCCGAGCTGCTGGAGGGGAGTGTGTGCCCTCAGCTGCCAGCCCTGTCCTGCTAACATTTTTCCCTTCGCTTCACAGGAAGAAATTCCCACATTTCACTTGAATTCCCACATTTCACTTCCCCAAGAAGCAACACTTCTTTTCTCATTTGGAATTGGAGCCATTCCTTGCCTGGGGGCTCCTTTATCTCATTGGGAGAAACATTTTGAGTGACTTCTCCGTGGGTTTTGGATCACTGATGTCAATTTTTTGATGGGCACCTTCCCCTGCTGCTGGAGTTTCCCCCCTTTTTTATCCTTCATATGAACACCTCAAGTGGTTTGACAACTCTGTTCACCTTTTCCTTCGTGATTTGCTGAAATTTATGACGGGAGGAATTGGAGCAAATTAGAACAAGTAAAAGTAATGTAAAAATGTGTTTTATTTGTAGCTTTGCAGTTAGTCCAGGGTGCAGAATCCCATTGTCCATCACATTCTGGCTGCAGCTGGATGTCCTTCAGAGAAGGGTGGAGGTCAGAGGGACAAAGAGCTGAGTCTGCTGGGGAAGGATAACATTGGTACAGAGATGGGCAAAGCTCTGTCTCTGCAGTGAGCAAAGTGCTCCCCAACAGCCCAGATCTAACTGGGAAGAGCTAATGGAAATAGACATGAATGAACATTCACAAGCCCCAATTATCTCATTAAAAAATACAGAGAGTTGAAAAAAATAGACCTAACCCGACTGTGTTTACTGCCTCTAATAATACACTGCCTTCTACCCTTAGGAAAAGGACAAGTATTCATTTTCATAAATTCCTTTTTAATGGTTTTTTCCTTCTTTTTCTCCTTTTTTTTTTTTTTTTTTTTTTTTTCATTCGCTTTTTCTCTTCTTCTCTCTCTTTTTCCCCTCCATCAGCAAGGGGGGTGGTGAAAGAAAACAGAGACAAGCCAGATGCCTTTCAGTGCTTTGATCAGGTCCTCTGCAGACAGCCAGGCTGCCTCCTAGCACCTCTTTAACTACAGCTTGCCAGTAAGAAAATGAGCTGTTTTAACTCTGCAATTACAGTGCCTGCTGAATGCCTGTCATCACAGCAATAGGAACCTGATCTGAACTGTATATCCACTGGAGAGAGAATTACAGCAACCAGGGCAGAAAGTTAAATACCCCCTGTGGCGCTGAGACTCATATAAACGAAAAAAGTCCCCATCCCAGGCCTTCTCTGCTGGTGTAAATACATAAAACACTGACAGTCCCACTCAGAGCTGCTCAGGAGAGGCAGAGAAGTGGGAGCTTTAGGGTGATGCCATCCTGTTTTTCACAGATGTTCTTGGGAATGGTGGCTAGGGATGCCTGAAAGAGGCTGGTGAGGGAAGGCAAGGCATAAACGGGGTAAAAAAGAAATATAATAAGGAGAGATGTGTGCAGTGGGTGCTACTCTATTTGTGGCACAAGCAGAAATGCATCTGTGGAGCCGAGTCAGGAGGCAATTTGCCTTTCAACACCATCTCTGCCTTGCTCTGCTATCAGCACACAAACGTGGCTGGGTGGGTGCAATGGGCCCTGTCCCTGTTCCGAGGGTGAGGCGTGAAAATTTGGGTGACTCCACAAATATGTGGCCATTCGGGGGAATAGGGCTGGGATTTCCTCCTCCCTGGAGGCTCAGCTTTAATCACCACATCGGCCTCCCCCGAGGCACCCAGCGACTTGTTTGAACCCCTGAGAATATTGTATAATCCTATTGTGTGCATTCATTTTTGAGCCACCCTCTGCTGAATTATCCAAATCCAAAAAAAACCACCACCTATTTGCATTCATGGGCATTTAATGTGCTGGCATTTCTTTGGGAAATATGCAAACCAATTGCAATCTGGGGCTGATCCAATGCATATTCAATCGGGCAGCCCTGAACCAGGCCTTTGCAAGATTGAATTTTTGCAGCTTGCTTCATTTGCAGCTTGTTTCATTTACCTGGAAAATAAGTGGGTTGCAGGCACTTCTTCAAGGCTTCTTCCATCACAACAAATGATCTGCCCATCAAGAGAATCTGAGGTTAGAATTATACAGCTTTAACTTACTTGAATATGTGGGAAAAGATGGATTATAGGCAGACAACTCAAGCCGGAACGTTATTAATTGGTTAATGGCTGTTTTATAGAAGTATTTTCCCATGGATCATGGCCTGTTAGAGGAATAAAATTAGATAACTACTCTAGTGCACAGGATAAAGGCCTAAGAATTCAATCTCACGGGCTTTGTTTGTAATTCTTTCAACATGTATTTTTATTGGGGTGATTTTAATACCTGCATGCTCAGCTTTCTATCCTGAGACATGCATTCCCGCCCTCGGTTATCTCAGGGCTGAGTTACGAGCACTAATTGCCTCCTGTTATGTTTACAAACACCAGGCCAATGATTTCACACCGAAAGGGCAGCACACAAGTGCCTTGCTCAGCTCCTGGCCACTGCCAGGGGTGGCTTTGAACCACCCTCCGAGGGGCCCTGAGATACAACAGGACTTTGGAGAGAGCTGCTTGGGGAGCTCTGTTTTATTTGCTCTGGGTGAAGCAGAAATCCCTTCATTAGGCCCTACAGGCCAAGGGAGCTGGAGGAATGGTCAGTGCCAGCCTGTGGGCTCCCAGCAGGGTGAACACATCCCTGGCACTCGCTCTGGAGCCCCTCTGATTCCCCAGGACAGAGCTCAGGGTGCAGATCCTTCCTAGAACAACCTTTGGGCACTGCTGTGCCCACCTGCAGTGAGCAAAACTCCTAAAAAATCTGGGTGTTTGCTGATTCCCTGTGCCAGCTCTCTCAGCACAGCTGGCTCCATGGAAACCTCCACGCTCAGCCCCACTTCCCAAGGGGTGGCACTGAGGGTACTTAATCCCATCCCTGGCTCAATTCAGACCTTCAGATATACAAAATCGCTCTGGTTTCACCCTGTGCTGACCTGAGCCAGCCCAGGAGCAGTGCAAAGCCACTTTTTTTCACAGTTTCACCCCCATCTCAGGCTGCTCTTTGGCCTGAGCCCCACGCAGAGCCCCTCTGACGGGGGGCTGTGGGTTGGGTGCATCCAGCACGTGTTGGATTGGCCGATGCTCTTCTGATCCAGAGGGATGAGCGGCTCTTCCGAGCTGTTCCCGGGTGTCAGGATCTCTCTCCTCATTTACCTGCGGATATCCACCGCACTGAGGTGTGCAGAGGAGAACAAGCCCAAGGCGGCAGCTCTTGCTGCAGACTCAAGCTCCCTCTGCTGAGGAGAAGCAGAATTTAATCAGCAGCGGTTGAGTCGGATGTGACTCGTTTCGGTGTCAGATTAAGTGACAACGTAAAACCCTTAATGATCTTCACGGCACAGGAGGAAGGAGAGGGATCCCCTTGTAAAAATGCACTTCAGTTCAATGTCTCCACACCCTCGCAGTCTGGCTGCTGTGGGGTGTAGGGTTTGGGGCTGTTAGTGTAGAACACCACAAGTCCTTTTCTGCCTAATTCTAATGACAAGGGACTGTGCTCATCATCTGCAAAATCACCCATTCAAGAGGACAAGTGGCAAGTCACACACGGATTGCTATCATATGGGATAATGCACAGCCTAAATATTTACAAGGCTCTGCTCTCTTTCAAGAAACCACATGTATTTACAGATGTCACTGAAGGCAAAGTTCAGCCAATAATATCTCATCCTTATATTAGACCATTAAAATGCTGTGGCTGAAGCTGTTTCCTCGCTGAGTTAATGTGTCCTGATGTACTTATCCTGCATATTTCATCTGCTGTGGGGATGCAGAAAAGCGATGCAGAGATTTATTCTTCCAATAGCTGCGGGTTATTGTGGACATCTCAGGCAGAATCCATTTGTCCTGTCATAAACATCTGAGAGTGAGACATTAAAGCTGAACTATTCTCCCTTTGCAGAGGGAGATCTCCACAAAAGAAACTCTGCTTAATATTGCAAAAATGCCTTTTTTTTTTTTTTTTTTTTTTTTAATGATTAAGAGGGTATAGAAGCAGACACTATTGATCAGTCAGTTTAAATATTAGCCTGCTTGGGAATTTGAAATAGGTCAGAGCAGCTGCTTATATTATATGACGTTCTTATCTGACAGCCAGGGTTTTCCTAAGAAAGGAATATCAAAGATATCTATAAAGGCACTGACTCTTCTCTAATTTTCAGCACCCTTTGTCTAATTATTTATGATGTTTGACTTCTGGGTTTAGATTCTTCAGAGGAATCAGACCTCTGAAAAGATCGAACCTGAAAACAGATGTTTGCATGTCTGTTTTCGTTCCGTGCTGGTTTTTGGTGAATAATGGATTAGAAAATAGGAAATGTCATTTCTTTGATTGTACTTCAAGTGTAGCCAGGATGGTTTGGATGGTGGCAACAAGGCTCTGAGAATCTGACAGGGTTTCCACGATTGTAACCATTAGAGTAATTCTATTTTTCTGATTCCTGGCTACTTTTGCTCTATAATTTGCACTTTGCAGCTTCAAGACATGATTTCCCCCGCCTGCATGATATGTGAAAATGAAGGAGCATCTCCATTGCCAGGGGGACAAGTGAGTGTGCTCTGGGTGTGAATGGAAAGAGAAACACCTCTCAGAAATAACTTAGCAGAGAAGAAAATGCTCCATGCAAGGACTCCAAATCCACAATTTGTACCTCTCTTTCAGCATCAAGTTATTTTTTGCACTCCCGATTTGGTTTGAAAATAAACAAACATTCCAAATTAACTTGGGGTGTAAGATGCAGTGAGATAATTCCATTGATTTGCAAAGGGCTGGCATTTGATCTGAATTCCCCCAAACTCAGCTGCTGCTGTCTCGTGGCACATAACCTGTTCTGAATCCAGTCCCTGTGCATGACAGATTAATTTTTTTTCTAGCAGGGGTGCCTGTGGGGACACCCAAGTCATGTGCTCAAGAAGGAGAAGCTTTAAAAGCACCTACCTGCTGTTGGCCTAGTTCTTAACTCCACGAGTCTTTCTCCTTTCTTAAGAGCATCAAAAGCCTCTGGATGTAATTAAACCCTGCATTTCAGTTATGTTCATCCAGTACCACATCACAAACAATACGAAGGGATTAAGGAATCACATAGCAACAATAAATCCACCCTTGTTCAGCAAGGAGTTTACCAGATGGGGCAACTTTCCTTGCAGTGTTGTACAAATTGTGCTGATTGAGTAGAAAAACCGCAGGTGTCTCTGTGTGGGGGCCATGGAAAATTGAATTAGGTTAAAAGGATCAGATGAACATTTTATTTTCCCTTGGATCTACCAGGTCCATGTCATTTTTGTGTGAGGCAATCATAGATAGATCAGTGGCGAGAAAAAACAGCAATTTTGACTAAACATAGGCCAGTGAGACTTTTCTTTTGGATCTTGAGTAATTTAACTGTATTCAAGACCACCAAAATTGTGAGCATCCAAAGGGACAAAGACCATTTACTTGAACTTTACTTTGAGAGAAGAGGTTAAAGAGTAACTCGAATCTTTACAGAAAGCAGAGATATACAGGAAACATTTCTGGGCCTGTGTGACCAAATCATTTTGTAGCTGTTCACAGCTGAAGCCCAATAAATCCAGCTGAGAAATGGGCCAGAATCTCCAATGATACCCTTTTCTAGAGGTGTGAAGGTCTAAAGCCAGGAGAGGGTATTTCTGAAAGGTAGGAATGCTCTTTCTAGTCCAGTTCCATAGTCTGGGCCAGACAGAGGCTCCTCAGGGTGCAGTCCTCCACTTTATATTGAGCCAGCCCAAGAATTCAGATGAGAAAACCAAGAAAGTCCCTTCTCGCCTCAAAAACTGTGTATTTATTATTCATTTCAGTTAATTCCTTTAGTTGTGGGTGCAAAGTTGTACAAAAGTCTCATAAAGTGAGAGATAACTTTGTTTCTGTGCACCCCTGGGTTTGGGGTGTCCCATGTTGGGGACAAGCAGAGCTCAGTTCAGCTGGGAAGTCAAAAAAGCTGAGAAAATTGGTTTGGATTTCTGGAAAAACAGAGATTCCCTGAGCCTGGAGTGTGGAGATGGGCCTGTCAATATTGAATTCTTTTTGAACTCATCAGGGTTGGGTGAGAAAGGCCAGCCCAGTGGATGTGTGGTGTCTCCCGTGCTCACAGCATCCCTCACCAGCAGTGAACAGCCAGGGAGGGCTCCAAGGTCCTGTGTGGTGCAGCTTTAGAGGCTTCAACACCAACCTGCTGAGAGAGAAACTGTGGGCTGGGATTGACACCTGCAAACAGCATGGTTTGAAATCAAACCCCTTTGGGACACCACAGTCTTATGACATTTAATATAATAAGGTTTCACTTTGCTCACTGCCTCACTTTCACCTTGAACAACTCTCGCTCCCCTGCCCCCAAATGGAGCTGATATAGAATAATTTAAAGATGGTGTTTGCTGGGAGAATGCTTTGTTGGGTGTCATTCAGAAAAAAGTGGGTTTGTTCTGCAAGGTACCACCCGTAGTTCTGTGAAAGGATCTCAAATCTCACATGCCATGATTCCCCTGGTGTATCCCACCCTCTCCTCCTACATCTGCTTCCCTTTGCTGTGACTTTCTGAGCTGTTTTGCACAGCATTTCTCTCTGCCCATGCACTTTGCAGCTCTCTTGCAAACCACACTGCTCTTTTGGCTGTCAGCAGCTGAATTCATCAGCTGGCAGAGCAGAAGGACCCAGCAAACCTGTGAGATCTCCTTGTCCAGCTGCTGCCAAACATTTGTCAAAGGACTCAGAGTTGGGGGGCATCACCCTTGGCTGATCCAGAGCATCTCCCCAGACTCAGAAACAAATTCACACAGATCATGATCAAGCTGCCTCCTAATGTTTCCTTGGATAAATGAAGTAATTCCCTTTAATCACATACTCTGAAGTGCTTTCATTTTATCGATCATTTCCTTCCCACCAACTTTGCAATGGGTCTGTTTTCTTCTAGAAATAGGGTCTGTTTTGGTCCATAATCTGTGAAGGTTTCCTCCCAAGGAACCCCCACCACACAGTGGTCAGAAGTCTCCAATGGACAGGCCGTTCCCTGGGGTTTTGCCACAATGCAGAGGAGGAGCAAAGAAAAAGAGCTGAGGACACTGAATGGACATCAGAAAAAGGTGCAGCAGCACCAGCCAAGGGAGAGGACAAGGATCATTGTGGAGAAGCACTCAGTGGTTCGTGTTCTTCAGCTTTTACAGGGTTTTCATGTGTGTCTTGCTTTTATCACTAAACTGGGCTATCACAATGTCCTTTCTTTCACCTGGCCCCCAAAACTGTTGCCCAATGTTTTGGCCAAAGGGATAATGTTAAATATCCAAAGGGATAATATTAAAGAAGGACTTGACACATCATCAGCACTGGTTAATGTTTTATTTTTCTTGGCACGGGGCCTATGTGTGGATTTGCATCTGGATCGGCCTCTGTGTGAGCTGTCAGTCCTGCAGGCCCCTGGGAGCCGTGGCCTGGATCATCCTGCCCAGGGAGGTGCTGGTCTCTGAGCTGGATTAGTGCCTGACTCCCTCTGATTGCTCCAGTGAGTCAGGGTCACCCTTGGCTTGGCCCTGGGTCCAAGGGCTGGGCCTTGGTCTTGCTTGAGCCTTGCCTGCTCCTTGTTTGCCACATGGCACTTGTGGGGTTCCTGAGCATCACTCTGGTTTCCAGTCTCCTCATTCTCCTCCCTTTTTGACTGGAAAAGTCTTTGCCTCCCATTCCTGATCTTTGTTTCCCCCATCACTCTGTCTTCCTCCTCCAGGCTGACCCCAGGCTTAGCTCTGACCACTGACCACAGGTCTCCAGCCTCCCTGAAGGTCCCATAATAAGAAAGGATAAGGAACTGCACTAAGATTTCTCCACCAATGAGTAAAGTCTTCTGAAAATATTCCTCTCACAGGACGTGTGAACATCTCTTTTCCTCCAGATGGGACTGGATACCAAATCACAGCCTCAGTGTCCCTGGGAGTTTTCTTTCAGACCATTCTAAAAGGAAAGAACAAACAGAAATATGTGCATGGATAATATGCAAAATAATCTCTGAAGACAAGGATGAGATAAGGGTCAGAAAGGTCAGAGATCCCCACCATTCCCACTGAAGCTGCACCCAGGCCTGGAGACGAACACAGCCCTCCCCAAACTGGCTGACATGTCATTGATATTAAATTAGTAAATTGTTTAAGTATTCAGTTCAGCCCATTTCTCTTGTTCCTGCTGAGCAGAGACTTCTCCACCAGCCCCACACCATTTCCTCATGACCCATTAAAAGCCTCGTGCTCAGAACCAGCTTTTGCTGACGACTCTGCAGTCACTGGGGCACTAATTACCCCCTCCCAGCGTTTGATGTCATGAAACTCATAGGAGCATCATTACTTTGAGGATTAACACATCCAGAGGAGCTCCCCTCCCTCTGGGGATGTACCTGGGGAGGGTGGGCCCCGAGCTCGAAGGCTCTGGAAGAAGCAGGAGCACCCCATGAGCAGCTCTACCCCTTGTTTGGGGCAAAAAGGGTCAGGGACAGCTGAAGCTGTATTTAGGAGCAAGTTTAGGCCCAACTAAATGCTTTGATTATAAACCCAGCATTTTGCTCAGCTGAACCTTTGTGTCCTCTCTGTCTCCATCTGAATTGTTTTTCCCCTGCCTTGTTTTCCTCACTGTTCCATTCATCTGGGCCCTGCCATCCCACAAACTGTCCCTCTTGCTCTTTGTCCCTGGTCCCCACAGAAAAGTTTCATTTTGTGGCCCCACAGCAGAGTAGGAGCTATTTTGGAACAGACAATATGCAAAGGAAAATGCTTCCACCTCAAATCCGTGTGGAACTTTTGCCCATCTGGAAAACCAAAGAGGTCGTGACTGTGCCAGTACAAGGATAGGGAGAAAATCAAAAGCAAGGCCTAAATCCACTTTCCAGAAAACCCCAAAAATGAATAGTGAGGTTGATTCCCATTGAACTAAATTGAGGTGACATCGGTGGCTTGTGTGCAATAGGGGCAGGCCAGGCTAAGATTATCTCAGATGTCCTGAGAGAGCTTCTGCTGCAGGTTGGGTGAATTTGGCTGCTTGATCTTTCCAGACTCAACAGGTTTTCTTTCCTGACCATGAAACCCATGCTGGAAAAAGAAAACTAATATAAAAAATATAAATATAAATATAAATATAAATATAAATATAAATATAAATATAAATATAAACATAAATATAAATATAAATATAAATATAAATATAAATATAAATCCTGAATATTTGGTGGCCACTCATGCAAGTACAATCTGTGTGGAGTTGTATCAACCCTTGTCTTACAGATCCATATCCCATCTGCAGATGATTCCCACACTTCTGTCACGTCTGGGACAACGACCAGAAAAGAAATGGAAGTTTCAGCACACACTGGCAGCACGTTGATGAAACACAATTTGCTTTTTTTTTTCCCCCCTCCATCTGTCTTGCAGACTACAGGGAGTAATTAGAAGATAATCTCCCTCAATTCCACAATATATAAAGCAATAAAACAGATGCCAGGATTGAACGATGGCTGGAGCCAAGTTACACCACCTAATCTCTTTCAAAAGCTGTGATTTTGCTAGAATGTTGCAAAACCAGGGAGATTATGCTTAGGATGCAACGCAGGAGATTGGGACAAAGGAGCCGTATCAGCTTTCTCCATCCACATGTGGAAGGAACTGGAAGCTTGGCTTTCAAATGGCAACTTGGGAGCAGATCAGCTGGGGACATGGTAATCTTCAACATAATTAGCACACTTATGCCATTTTTAATTAGCACATTTCTGTAGGACTTTTACTCCAGTGTTTTCACAAAAGCTGTGGGGTTTAGGCCCGACAGAAGGCCAAGGAGGGGGAAGTACTTGCCTGAAGTCAACAAAAAGCATCTGGTGCTGAGTGTGTTCCTTCTCTTCTGGACCACTGCTTTCCTGGCATGTGAGGCACCAACTGACTGTGGGTGTAACTTGTCTGTCTGGATAATTGTTTGATAATAAATAACAGATCAAAGGGACATATTTCTCTGCATGCTCAGAGGCTATGTGAGGGCATTAGTGGCAGGAGGTAAACTCAGTTGCAGTATTAAAGAAAACCCCAACCAACCAAAAATAAAACCCCAAAATAAACCCTCAGAAGGTGACAGGCTGAGAAAACTGGATTTATGCAGACAATTCAAATGCAATTTTATCTTCTGCAGTGCTGTGGAGGTGGTGAGATTGCCCAGCTCTGCTAATAGGGCTTGCATGACATCTTACACACTTAGAGTCTATTCCTTAGGCAGCACTGCATAATAAGTGCCTAATTATTATTATGATTACACTTGGCATTTTTAATAACAGCAGTAATTGGGTGATGTTGACGGCCTCATTTCAGGATTCTGGATTTGGCCTGGAGCTGCAGTCATTAAGGGCTGGCTGAGGAAAGAATAACGTATCACAAAATGCATTTCATGTCCCAGATCCCTGCCAGGCTGCAGGGGGAATGCTGACGCTGTCCTCAGTGCTGGGAGGGGTCTGTGCCTTCTGACAGGTTCCCGAGGCCTGGGTGACGCAGGGAGATTTCTCATGGAAGCATGCTCAGGTCACTGGGAAAAGCTAATTAAAGTGGATTTCACTTTGATCAGCTCCTTCCAACCACGTTGTGGCGATAAGATCAAATGAAACTCTGCTCTATCACAATGTGTTTTAAAATGGAGATGGGTGTGGGTGAGTATTACAGAGCAACGTGACCTAATGGTTTTAAGGCCTGGCCTAGGCCTTGCAAGGCGCAGGTCTAAGTCCCAGGAATCAGGCTGGGTATCCAAACAAGCCACGGAGGCTGCGATTTTGGCAGGGAATTTTAGCAGATGCAAAGGTTGCCCTCAGAAAAGCACACACACGAGCAGTTGACTCGAGGCAGATGGGATAGAAGTGGTACTTTGGGGTAAGCATATGCTTTACACGCTCATGAAATGAGAACAGGTTGCCAAACCAAAGCCTAAGAAAGGAGCTGTGGTGGCTCTCTAATCCTTGAAGATTTTTAGTGGAATTAAAAGGCGACTGCTCGTCTCTCTATCTGTGTTTGCAGCAGTTTGTCACTTGCATCTCCCAGTGACTTTTGAATTTTTACAAATGTAACAGAGATGCAAAAAATCTGAGGGAGAGATGACTTCCTATTTGGGAGGTACAAATCAATGTCTAAGAAAAAGAAGAAAAAGGAGAAGGGGAAAGGGAAGGAGAAGGGGAAAGGGAAGGAGAAGGGGAAGGGGAAGGGGAAGGGGAAGGGGAAGCGGAAGGGGAAGGGGAAGGGGAAGGGGAAGGGGAAGGGGAAGGGAAAGGGAAAGGGAAAGGGAAAGGGAAAGGGAAAGGGAAAGGGAAAGGGAAAGGGAAAGGGAAAGGAGGAGAAGGAGAAGGAGAAGGAGAAGGAGAAGGAGAAGGAGAAGGAGAAGGAGAAGGAGAAGGAGAAGGAGAAGGAGAAGGAGAAGGAGAAGGAGAAGGAGAAGGAGAAGGAGAAGGAGAAGGAGAAGGAGAAGGAGAAGGAGGAGGAGGAGGAGGAGGAGGAGGAAGAGAAGGAGGAGGAGAAGGAGGAGAAGAAGAAGAAAAAGAAGAAAAAGAAAAAGAAAAAGAAAAAGAAAAAGAAAAAGAAAAAGAAAAAGAAAAAGAAAAAGAAAAAGAAAAAGAAAAAGAAAAAGAAAAAGAAAAAGAAAAAGAAAAAGAAAAAGAAAAAGAAACCCAAATTGGACTTCTCCACCAGCCAAAATTACTTTTGGAGTATATTAGGAGGAAACAGGGAAGGAGCATTTTCGGGCAGTGTCATCCAGGAATGTCCAGGTGTTTAGGAATGCAGCAGCACTGAACACACACTGAGGCACTGATGCTAAAATTGGGCCAATATTAACGAAAAGCCAAAATCCAAAACCCTAATGCTTCGGGGTGTGTTCCTGAGCTCCAATCCTTAACTATTATCAAGCCCAGATGTCTCCATCCTCCAGCAAATTCCCTCACTTAGGAAAAATTCCACCAGAGGCCACTGTTGTTAAATAGATGTGGGAATTTTAGCCTGTGCAATGCTAAAAAAACCCCATTCCTTGAGGTTTCAGGGCTTTCTTTCCCCACCTGCTCATTTGCAGAAACCAGGTAGATTTCTGAAATCCACATATATTTCTCCCTCTTTTCCACAAGCCAGCAGAAAACAATCGAGATTTTTCAGGAAGCACAGCACACGCTGGAAAACCACTGTCTTTGGCAGAGAAACTTGCAGAAAATACAGAGATGTGAATATAATTAAATAAAGGAGGATAACACACAACTGATGCCTGATTTTTCCACTAATTTAGCAACTCTTATTTGAACTGAATCTCTAAAATAAGAAGGTGTCATACACTGCATAATGTTACTAAAACAGAGCTCTCTTGTTCCCCATCTCCATGATTCAGTCACCATGGGCATTAAAGAAAAAATCTCACAATAATTTGCTTTTGTAAACATCCTGGAGCCTACAGGATGATTCGTGGTCTAGAGATACGATTAAAATAAGAACACCTTCATCATTCATTCATTCATTCATTCATTTTCACCTTTATGGAGAGTAATCTTCCAGGGGTGACTGGGGGGCTTGCAGTTTGTCTGTTAAAATTCACACCTTAAAACGAATGTCATTCACACGGACCTGCTCAGCCTGATGAGGTACCAGGACTTGAGGAAACAAGGTGTCAACGAGATATTTAACTCTTGACTAAAAAGAATATTTTGGACAGAAACCACTTGGGCTGCCATGGGGTTTGCCCAAGCATGAATTTGAGTCTGGAAATGGGAATGGGGGAGAGGAGTAATAATAAATCCAGTTTTCTCAGCCTGTCACCTTCTGAGGGTTTATTTTGGGGTTTTTTTTTTTTGGTTGGTTGGGGTTTTCTTTTTCTGCCTAACATGAGGCAGTTCTGGGGAAAGAAGAAGTTCTGGAAATATTTAGGGTCATGAAAAGCAGTATCAGTGATTAGTTCTACAGCCTAAAAGCAAGTTATTGTTGTTTTCCCCACATGTTTTAAATCTGAAACTTTCTGATGACAATTTAGACACCAAGATTAATTTAAAGAAGAAAGCTGGGTTTGCTCTGGGGTATTAAACAAAGCTCTATAAATGCAGATGGAGAGCTGCGAGTTTGGAAGGGAGGTATTTCATTTAACACGGAGCCTGATAAAGATGTAAAGCCTGTGTGTTTCCATAAGCCAGCAAATTGATATTGACTGGTTTAACACATCGAGGACCTTGGAATTCTCCAAGATGCCGAATGTTTAATGCTGCAAAGAGCTGCCAGCTCCTTTGCCATCCTAACAAAGCGCCTCGGACAGTCTGATGGAACAGTTTGCATTACAGAGCTCAATTTCCCATCTGCTGCTGATGAAATCACTCTCTCCAACTGCTTCCCTGCTATTTGACTCAGGATATTGTTTCTTGGCCAGCCGGCAGCTTCTCTCCAGTCATCAATAAGCATTTTAATTAACAAAATAAAATCTTAAATGTGAATTGAATTTTGTCGGCAGCTCCAACTCCTGCCCGAGCCCGAGATCCCGGCCAGGGTGCAGAGCAGCACTAGAGGGCATTCGAGGCACACAGGCGGCACCAAATATTCCCTCTCCACAGTTCTGGTGTGGGTTTTTCCCTGGGAAAAGGTGAACCACCGAGCAGTGATGTCTGTCTGAGCCCGGTCTCTGCTTGGACAACCAGCAGGGCGGGCAGGTGGGATGGTGGCACTGCTGCCACCGAATGCCTCATCTCCCTCCTTCCTGGGAACAAAGCCGGGGAAGCTGTGGCCTTTCTCACGCAGAAAATCAGAGAAATGGTTTTTTTTTTTAGAGTATTTGCAGCTCAAAGACAGAGAAACTCCCAGTCTGTGTCTGGGTGGATTTATCCCAGTGGTTGGTGCTGCTGGGAGCTCCCCATCCCAGCCTGGTGTGATGGTTTGGGGGCAGCCCTGACCCACCCCATCCCTTCAACTGCAGCCACCCTGTCCAGGGGGTTCCTCAGCGGGGCTGGCTCCAGACACTGCAATAATAAAGATGAATTAGTAATAATAATAATAATAATAATAATAATAATAATAATAGTAATAGTAATAATAATAGGAATAGCAGCAATCAATACATGATCTTCAGGCCCTCCAATCTGTGAATCTCTGATGAGATCTGCATTGTGGTAAATCCTCCTGTAATATTCTCGGGGCCACCTTGTTTAAATATTTGCTTAGTGTAGCAGATAACCCTGGTAAAATGGAGTGATCTGTCAGGAGGAAATAAATGCAATTTTCCCCCTCCTCCAGCCACGCAGCTGCGTGTACTCCAGCACATGCTTTGAGCACAGAAAGTGCTGTGCAGCATTTAGAATTTCTGCATATATTTTGGGTTTAAGCCCTGCCCTGTGGCTGTGAATTCACAGCATCGTCCCCCAATGCACACACACACGAACACAGCCCTGATCTGCATCACATCTGCCTGTCAGAGGGTTTTCTCTGGTAATTGTAGAGAATCCTCCTCTGTTTGGCTCTGCCCAGAATAAAAAGAGGGGCTCTTTGCATTCCCTGGAGTGCTTGTTGTGTGCAAGTGTTCCAGTCAATCCCATCCCCGACAAGCATTTGGGAGGGAACAACACACTGGAATTCCAAATGCCTGAATATTAATGGCAGTTGTGGTGCAATCTAAGAAAGAAGCAGCCAGCCCCAGCACAGATCAGTGCTGCTCACCTGGTGAGAAGTGAGCCCTGCAGCCCAAAATGTGTGAGACCTCCTGCAGCTACAGACTCATTCAAGAGCGAGAATTTAGGAGAACCACTCCCAGGAAAGAGGTTTCACTCTGCTCCAGCACAAGCCAGGGTGCTGGCCACCTGCCTTGCTCCAGGGAATAGTTCCTACAGTCAGAGCTGAGCCAGCACACAGATTTTTCTGTTCATTTCTTACAGTTTTATCAGCACTTGCTTTGAGCTTTCTATACATCCTGCGATCTAATGCGTGATGGCATTTGTGGCTGAGTTTTCCTGTGCCCAGGGCTCTTACAGACGGCCCAGAACTCCCAGAAATTCCGTGAGCTGATCAGATTTGTAGCTCTTTAATGAGCACTCAGCAGATCATGCTGAGCATGAGGCCCGTACCTCATGTAAACTGTGAATTCTTTGCACTCATTAACGTGGTTCAGAGCCCTTGGTACAGAGATCTCATCTCTCTGCAAGAGGTTCTAGCCTTGTCTTTAAATAAGATTGAATGCCTGAATTGCATGACCTACAAATCAAGCTAAACCCAATGTATTTCCAAGTTTGAAGAATCTCATGTCAGCTGAGTATTCTTTTCAGGGCCCTTGTGAAGGAATTGGTGACCAGCACTCTGAAAATAATCCCATTTCCTGTTACACTGCACTAGGAGCACACTTCCAGGCAATTACTGTGTCCCAGCTGAGCACTGGAAATCTGTAGTGATGAGCAGCACCTCTTAAACCCAGACCAACTCCCTCACCTGTGATGATCTGACCATATCCTAAAGTGCCTTGGACAGAAATCAAAAGAAGCCTGGGACACAGGTGTTAAATATTCCTTGGGGATTCTGTCAGTGCCAATGCCCAAGACTACAACTGGTGGAAAAGCCTGGCATGCACAGCCTGTTCATAGCAAGATTTTAGGGTTTCTTCCTCAAAGCAGCAGCAACCAAAGGTCATCAGATACAAAAGGGAGAAATGATGTTCACAGGGAACAGCTGTAGAGATAATTTTTATAAACAACTTAAAATCATGGAAGCACAAAATGCCCTGGGTTGGAAGGAACCTTAAAGATCATCCAGGTCCACCCCCCACCATGGGCAGGGACACCTTCCACTATCCCAGGTTGCTCCAAACCCCATCCAACCTGGCCTTGGGCACTGCCAGGCCTGGCTGCTGCTTTGACCCTGTGGCTTTTCCTGGTCCAAGCTGTTGATTCCCGCATTGGAAACTCCGAGTTTTCCTGATGATTTTAACTTATGCCCCCTGAGGAATTGCAAGAAGTCTCCTCTCTTTGATGAAGTTCTGGATCCTGCTGTGGTGCCTTCAAGAATTGCTGTTAGAAAGAAAACAAGGGCATGCCTGGGCAAAGGAATTCTTTCTGCTGAGCAAAATATCCCATGAAAATCGGTTTCCAACAGAAAACGAAAAGCATTGCAACATTTTCCTCTTTAGTTGAGAAATATGAAATATGAAATCATATTCTGTGGAGAAAGATGGGGTCATGTTTTCCACACCAGCATGGAAATGTCCCATGAGGCTGAAGCACAATTTACACTTGGGAATGCACATTTCCTGTGCTCCTAGTCCTGCTGGGAGATCAGTGCTGGGTTTTGTTCATGGAGGACTTGATGTGGCTTTGCAGGAAAGTGAGGCATGATGGAATCTTGCTGATCAAGGCTGCCCAACATGAACATGTCGTGCCTGGGCATGATCCTGTCCCAGCACAGCCAAGCTGCATCTCCAGGAGATGTCCTGAAGGCTGCATTGCTGAATGTTTCCATCTGCTGGCACAGGAAAGGCTGGATCAGGGCAACCAGTTTGGTTTTGTAACGGGGATTTATGCGTTGTCTTGAGCCATTATTTGTGTCCAGAGTTACAAAACAAAGACATTTTTGTTCCAGCTGATTCCTACAATGGAGAGGGGTTAACTTTAGGGTGGAGGTTGCAGTGGAGATGGCTGGGTTTGAGCACAGCTGCTTCTTGCCCAAGAAAAGACAATGCTCAATATAAATATCCTGACTGGAAGTGTGCTGCAGTGGGCTCCAGAGTCACAGCCCTGCTCAGGCACCTCAGGAGACTCACAAAATAGTTTACACCTTCTTTTTCCCACCATCGTTCCCTGATGTTTTTTCTTTTTTTTCCCCCCTTTTTTCTTTTTTTGCTCCCCCCCATGCTAAATGCTGAGAAAGAACTGCTTGGCTAAATGAGAAATGACCCTTTTCCAGCAGAGGAAACTGGGACAGCCTAATGATGCAGGATGAAAGAGCAGCATCAGTATCAAACAAAACACAGGCCTTTCTTACCCTCAGCTCCTTTGGGAAGTCACTCCCCAGGGCCAGCACAGAGAGACTTCATGGTCCTGCACAGCCTATTTCTGGTGCCAGAAGATGAACACCCCAATAGTTGACATCATTTGCACTCTGGAAGGCAAATTGTGTTGTTCAGAAGCGCAGAACAAGTAAAAATTATCGTCTCTGAGTCAGCTGTGTTAACGAAGCCAAACCCTGTCTGGCAGGTATTTGGAGGAGCACTCATTTTGAAGCGTTTTCCCAGCAGAGCTGCTTCTCCAAACCATGCTGCTGCTCAGGGTTCCCTCTCCCAGATGAAGAAGGGAAGGGAATTGCAGCTCCTTGTGCTTGGGATGGGCTTTGATGTTCTCTGTTGGCACCGTTAAAGGCAGACCTGGTGAGTTCTGGTGCTGGTGGAAGCCATTGATTCCATCGCCCCCTTTTTAATTATTTCTCTGAAGGGTGGGTTTGTCTCCTCCTGCAGGAGTGCAGAGCTCTGAAGTGCAGTCAGGGCAGGAGGAACTGCAGACTTCAGAGACTTCACATCCCCATCAGAGATTCTGTGCGTGCCTTATTAATGTCTATCACCAGGACATATGGAAGAGCAGCTACACCAGTCCTCTTAGATCATCACTCAGAGATTAGAAGTGAGTAAAAAACTGCAAAGCATCCCCCATAAATATTCATTGGGATCGTTTAGAATGCAGTCACTCTGAAGGCAGCCAGGCATCGTGGCTAGAGGTGCTGTATCGATTTTCTCCCACAGATATCAAGATTAAAACTGCTCCGTGAACCAGGCAAGGGATTTCTTTTAGAGAGGAAGTTCATGTGGAGCCAATCAGTCCTGCCTGTGATGAATTGAGCCTTTCAGGAAGTGCTGAATCACAAACCCGAAGGTGTTCCTGGAGATGTGCTTGATTTTATACCTTTATTTTCCTTTGGAGCATTACTCATACCCACTTCGGGATTTCTTATCACACCTGGGGGACACATGCACTTAGAAAGAGCTGGAAACAGGGAGGGTTGGTCATTAGCTCAGGATTTGGGAGAGGACTGAGGTGAAATCAGGTCTTTGTCTGCCCATCTGAATGATTCAGTGATTGGGGCAAGGAGTTGAACAGGAACCCATCCTTGTTTGAACAGTGACTATAACAAATTCTCATTTTTTCCAGCTCTGTTCTCCACATCTCCTCAGACACATCCTTAATTAATTAATTGCAATTAATATTTCTAGAGACAATAGAAAGACTAAAAAGCCACTCTGGTGATGTAAACTGAACCTGTACAGCAGTTTGCTCACTGATCTTACTCCCCATGCAGGAGCTGCCCTGTCCAAAATTCCTTTTAATGCAAGCAGCAGTAGGGCATAGCCTGGGAATAAGGCAATGAAAACAGTGAAAATACCCAAGGACCCCAGAGGATTTTTAACAAGCTGTAACCATTTGATTTGTTCTTTCCCCAGCATCACCTCTAACTCTGGCTGGAGAGGGGATTGGGAAGGGGCTGGGTGTACACCCCAAAGCTCGGTGAGAGGAAGGGTTGGATGGGTGGCACGAGGGCACAGGGGGACAGCTCAGTGCAGTCAGAGCAGGCACCTCTCACCATCTGCTGGTGCTGTCCCCCCCCACCAGGGCTCCCTTCCCCTCCCAGCTCAGCGTCTGTTGTCACCCACCCCCCGGGTGACAGCCGAACTCTGCTTGACAGCAGAGATGTTTTTTCCCCCACCTCCTCCACAAGCCCTTCCCTTTGTCCTCTTTTCAGCAGTTCTGGCTCCTGCCAGCAGATTATGTTGACAATTCCATGTGAAAAGGAAATTAGAAATGCACCAGTGTTCCTCATGCGAGCAGAGCCACGGCTTGAATGGGAGCATTAATTCAGATTAAAACGGAATCACTCAACAATTCATCTTTTTCTCAGTGCGTGTGTGTGTGTGCTTTGTGTACGACAGGGATGTTATTGTCTCAGGTCTCTGATATGACCCACCTGATTAATGGGACGACACAGCCTGCCAATATCATTCCTACAACTAAATCAGTGTCACCTGCAGGTCCCCAAGGAGAGGGAACGTGCTCCAGAAACTCTGAGGAAGCAAGACTGGTTTCCAGGCTCTGCCTCTCAACTCTGTGACAGCTCAGCCTGGCTCCCAAAGTGGCTGTTCCTCAAGTAAGCTCTGCTTCCCAAGCTCCAGGAACATCCTGGAGCATCCCCATCCCAGAAAACCAACAGTAAAGGGCAGGTTTTGCATTGTCTTCGGGGATGTTGCCTTTCCCACTCTCACATCACCTCCAGCTCCCACTGTTTCCCCTCCATAAAGTAGAACTACTGTGAAAGCCATGTAAAGGAATTATAAGGTTTAATTTTGAAAGCTTTGTGTGATTCTGGCATAGGGGAAAAAAAAAAAAAGCCATATGGAAAGAACAGCTGCCAAGTGAAATCTCACCCTGAACGCAGAATATACGAAATTTCCTGGCGTGGGTGAAAATGAAGTGTCAGAGGTTGTCGTTTGGAAAGGCCAGAAGGGAGCAACCATTAAAAAAAGCAGAAAAAATTCTCTTTCTAAATTTTTCTAGAGAGTCAGAGAGTTGCTGGTGGTGAGGGCAGAAGTGCTCTCAGGTTGCCAAGGTTCAAATGACCTGCAATCACCTGCAATGAGAAACAACCCCGCAAGGTCCTCTCCAAGTTTGTGACAGTGCCAGTGCCACCCAGTCAGGAGCAAAAACTGCAAGGAACAACAAAAACAGGCCTTCAAACTGATCAGTCAGAATGACAAAATCCCAACACAAGCTCAGGACTCGCTTCAGATTTTCTGTTCCAAAACGTTGCATTTCCTTTGCTCTTCCATTGGCACCCCGCAGAGTCCCACCAAAGTCAACAGCGACAACAGAAGAATTACACTCAGTGCGCCAGGTTCATTTTAGAAAGCAGCATAATTAGCAATAAATTAAATAAGATCAGCTGGGGAGGCACTTCACGTTGTCCAGGCGTCATTAAGGGGAGCAATCACGTGGTCCTGCAGGCAGCAGCCGGGCAGAGCAAACCAGGGTGATAAGGAGACAAGGACACAACCAGAAAAGGCAGTACCAAGGGGAAACAGCAGACAATCCATCTGTCTGCTGCCTGTTGGAGTCCACCTGGAAGATTGGTTTCTGTAATGTGAGGTTTAGCTTCTTTCTTCCAAGTAAATAAAGTTTCTCTAGCAGAATTCCAGCCTCAATCGGGGCAACATGAAGTCCCCTCTGCCCTGAGTCCTCTTTCTGACCTTTGCTCCTTCCAGATGTGCAAGGGAAAGGTTCAAGGACAGGTTAAATGAAGACTGAGCCATTCCCTAGTCCACCTTCCCAGCTTTCTGAGGCTGTACCCATCCAAGGATTTGTCATTTATCCACAGAACACTTCCCCTGCCCTGATTTATCTCCCGATTTTTAGCATGGCTGAATGTGGCGTCCACAAAATCCTGCAGCGATGAGTTCTGCACTTCAAAGACGTCCTGTGCCAGAAAAAAAAAAATGCCTTCCATTTGTTTCAAAATATTTTGGGCCTGTTTTGTGGGAGGCCTGCAGCTTCCTACATAATGAGAAGGAAGGAAGCCTCATTCCTTGTTCAGCCCCTCGGTGAGGGAGCTGTTTTGGGCTTTCAGACCTCATCACTGCCTTTCTGTGTGTGCTTTTTCATGTTCCTCTCCATCTCAGGGGAACCCGAGCTCTGCACGGCTTTCAAGGAGTCTGAACAGTGCTTAATTACATTTCCTGGTATGTTCTTTTCCCTAATAATTTCTAAAATTCTCTGTACCTTCTGACTCATTCCCAGCAAGCTTTGAGCTAATGTTTCCATAGCGCTGTTCAAAGCAAGCCCCAAATCTCTCCCCTGAATGCTAATAGCTAATCTACAGCTCATCACTGTGGAGGTTGTAATTAATGTTGTTTTTTCACACTGGTCATTATCCTGCATTTGCTAATGTGTGAATTTCGTCTCCTGTTTTATCACCCAGTCTCTCAGAGCCATAAGAAGCTTCTGCAGGTCCTTCATTTTAGCTTTTTCTGCCCTGAACAAGCTCATTTCACCAGGAAATGGAATTGTCCCAGCTCTTGGCGTGTTTTTTGTGAAGTGGGACTGACACAGCCCCAGGCACAGGGCAGGGTGAGAGACCACTGTTCCTAACTTTTACCCACTAAATCACCAAAGGACCTTCTCTCCTATCCCTTCAGCTTATTTTTCTTAAGAACCTTTAGAGAGAGAACTCGTTAAAAGCTTTTGAGAACCCCAGAGTATTGCAGCCACCAAATCACCCTTGTGGACACACTGATTTCTCAGGAAATATTTTGAGGCACAGCTTCTCTCTGCAAAGCCTTGTTCTTTCCTATTTTGCTATCTTTATCCCAGTCTTTTAACGCTGTTCCTTAGGATAGCTTTTGTCCTTTGCACCCTGAAGTCCTGCAGCTTTCCAGACTCCCCATTCAGCCTTTAAAAAATCAGTGCATCAGTTGCAACCTTTGCCTTCTCTGTGCTGAGGGTGATGAAAACCTCAGATTTTCACCCTCTCCATTAACAGCAATTTCATATCTGAGTTCCCTGAGAACCCGTGAGCAAAGCCTGTCTGCTCCTGGCAATTTATTATTATTCATCTCTCTGCTTCATCCCCAGACCTTTCCTACCAGCACTTCAGCTCTTCTGCCTTGTCCCCCGCCACAAAAAGGCTCTGGTGAGGAACCCTGCTTGAACCCCAGAGCTGGGAACACTGGGCTCCATAATTAACCTTCCCCATGGGCCCCACCACCCTTCCCTGACCTCCAGACTCACAGGAAGGCTCCTGATGTGCTCAGGGCAGTTTGTATTATTGCTGTATTATTATTTTAATGCCTTCAGCAAGCTGGTCTTCAAAATCTATCTGAGATTTGCCATGTGCCACGTCTACTTTTTGCTTTCTTGGATGTGGTTGCTCTTTTTCCCCTTTTCCTCACCCACCTTCCAGTTTTCACCCTTCCCTGAGGTAACGTGAACACGCAGAGTGGATTGGGTTCATTTTATACCACAGAAAGGTATAAAATTCAGGTGAATCTGTGAGTTTATCAGGGCTTTAACAAAGTTCACTCTGCTTTAGAAAAGAGATGGGGCTCTCAGAGGTGCTGCTGCTGGTGGGTATCCATGCCTCCAGTGCACCTCTCACCCTTTGGAGCAGGAACCTGGAGTTTAGTGGGTTTGTGGTGTAGGAAAACACCATCCATGAGGTGTGAACACACCCCCCATGCATCTGATTCTCCAGAAAGGGCAGCAGGATGGTGGGAATGAATGCACTGATGGTGGGAGATTTATCTCTGCCTGAACTGCAGCTGGAAACTGCTGGAGACAGGGATGGACAGAGCAAGGGGCTGATGGAAAGCACAGCCAGCCAGGGAATGTGAGGATGAAAAACTGCCAAAGGGGGCTTTCTGCATATCCCCAGGGTGATTAAAAAAAACAAGACTCCCTCTCTCAGCCCCGTTCAAGTCTGCCATTATGCAGAAATCCTTTTATGTACCATTAAAATTCAGCCAGTCCTGCTCAAAGCAGAGCTGCCCTTTAACGGGATCCATCAATACTCCAAAAAGACAGGAGCTGAAATGAATATAATTTCTAACAGAAATCATTACAATTCCAAACAAAGAAATCTTTTAAAGTACAAAAAGATCAGGATAGGGAGAGGGGAGAAAGGAGAAAAATGTAATTATATTCGTAAAAACTCTGCTGTTAGGGAACTAGTACAGCTAGAGTTCATCTTTTGTCCTTGAATTAAAAAGGTGGGCATGGCTAATCCACAAACTAAAGTCTCTTTTACCTTGCAGTTATATAAAATATTCCTTCATATTTCAAGGTGCCCTTTTGATTTGGGGAGGGGGGTGTGTGTGTGTGGCTTAAAAATAAATATGTTTGAATCCTTTCTCAAGGTCTAACCTTTCAGAACATGCCCAAAAGTCAGTGGGGAGAAGGGCACTCTGAAACGGGCATGGAAAACAAGGAGAAAAGAGCAACATGTCACTTAAATGTTGGAATAAAACCTATTCTTTCCAGCCATTTTCTTAAATTAATAGTGGAGGGCTGATGCTGTTGTTTGGAAGAATTAAGGAGTTGGCATTTTGTGAATAATGAGATAGTCCCAGGTGGCAGGAAGGTGTCCTTACACATCTCAGTCTTTACATCCTGTGCTGTCATCCTCCTTTCAAACACTGTGCTCCAGTCCCGGGGCTCTTTTGGGAATACCCAGCTTTGATCCAGGGCCCGTCCTGCCTCCAGAGCTGCTGCTGGCAAAGACTTCCAGAGCAGCTCTGAAGCCACCCAAGGCAGTAGGATTTGAGCACCAGAATTGACTTTGGAGGGGATGTGCCATGAGGGCAGGCCCAGCTCCTCCCTGTGGTCCCGTGGCAGGGAAATCTGGGAATGAGATTTTGTGGCCCACACACAGCCCCAGCTCTGGGTGGGAGGGCAAGATTTCAATATTTCACTCACATGTCTGAATTTAGTTGATTTAAGGCCACCCAAACTCAGCTTTATTCCACTTGTGTGTGCATTATCTGTATGAAAAACACAAAACCCTCCCAAATTCCCCAACCCGCTTTGTGCAGGCAAAGCAACTGCAACACAGAGCAGAGATAATGCATAAATGCCCTCCTGTGACCTGCTGTGAGCGTTTCATATGTCATTAATAAACCTGAGCCTTTGGAAAGGAGACAGAAACTTCCCAAATCTGTTGTGATGCCATGATGATTTTTTGCCTCTTCTTTTATACCCCTGTTATACCCTTTTTACAACTTCTGTCTTCTCAGTGCTTTTTGCCTGCATTCTTGGACTTTTTTGTCAAGCTGAGAGACGAAACATCTTAGAAGCTTCGTAGGCAGGGATCAGTGTGCCCCAGAGCCCAAGGTCCTCTCCAGAACACATTCTGTAAACCAAGATAGAACCATCCAGGGGAAGGTTCCTTGGGGAGGGGGGCTCACTTGAGCCTCTCATTGGGGAATCTTTGATAGATCTGCTAATTAGTAACACCTAGAATGTTATACCTGATCTTTGGTGGGGGTGTGCAGGAGGTGCATTCAACCTGGACGTGTGCACCTAAAGATCCTTAAAATAAATACCAAGGTAAAATCCCTTTTCCCCTTCTAACCGTGTTTGATTCTTGATTTTAAGACCAGGAAAAGGCATCAGTTGGTGTCTTGGGGTGACCTTATGATGTGTATCACCCCAAGACAGTTGGCCAGCCCTTTTTTCCCAAGCCCACCTCAGAGGAACCATTCCTGGCTGTGGTATTTGGCCGTATGAGGAGTGAGATCAGCCTGGCCCATTGTCTCCTCTTCCACCTGAGTTTAGTTGTTATTTACTAAAGCATAAAACAGCCAAATTATGCCATGGCAGAGGAACACAAAATATTTCAGTGATAGGTTTCCTGAAGCTGATTTTATCCAAATAAGAGCTGTGCTGTGGGTGCCTGACCACACTCTCTGCACGGCAGCAGTGCCAGGATCTAAGTGGAGGTTACCCTGTTCCAAGCGAAAACCCATCATCATCCACTCAAAAATGTGATCAGATAATGAGCAGCTCTGAAGTGGATAATTTGACTTTATTCAGAGGTGGCTCAGCACCAGATAATACCTGATCCAGATCTCTCCCTAATTCATCTAAGCCCTACTCCTGGCCTAATTTCACGTGCTCGAGGTGGCCTCTGATGGGCCAGGGGCAGAAGAAATTGGATGAAAGACAGTGTTGCCACTCATTAATTTCAAAATCCTGATTTAAACCTTCATTTTTTCCTTCCATGAGGCTTTTGTGAGCATTTTTCATAAGGAGAGGCTGATTAAAAAAAAAAAATTTAATTGTGTGTGTGTGTGTGAGTAAATGAGGAAAAAAAGGTTTGAACAAAATTTCATAGCACACCTAAAACAGGAAGGAAAAGGAATTCTGGTGCCCGTTGCACACAGATGAAATTTATAAACCAATAAGACTAATTTAATTCACCCCAAAAAATCAATACTGGGAAATGCTACCACAGCACCACTCGTTGGCTTTCCATTTGTTTGTGGACACGTTTCTGGAATAATAATAATGGCAACTCATTACTCAGACACTGCTTGGTGGCTACGGAGGCACTGAAAGCCACGGGCTGCTTTCCTCTGTCAGTAAAAAGGATGTTTCTCACTCAGAAGTTGCCATCAGGATGAGATCCCACTAATAACTGAAAACTTTAGGCCTTCTGGGTGGGATCTGCAAAAAATATCTACTGTGGATGTAACTCAGTCATCATAAAATGAGTGGGAGGTTCAGCAAACACACCAAGGCAGCACAGTCATGTCAGCCCTCAGGGCTGGGCAGGAACCCCGATTTATTTGGTACTTAAATGAAACTTTACAGCATGGAAAAGGCACAGGATCCCTCCAGCATCTCTGACTGTATTGATCTTTCAGGAATATCCCCCAAGGCTCTCTACAGCAGCCAGGCAGAGATGGATCCACAAGTCAGCCTTGGAGGTTTAAGTGGAGCTTGGAAACTCAGCCTAAGACTTGCAAAAAATCCTTTTACTGGGTGCTCAAAATCTACCTGAAAACGTGGGGTGTTTTCATTTCTTTTAAGATGGTTTGATAGCATCCTAGCCCTCATTTAGGGAAACTTTATGAAACCAAACTCAGATTGGTTTTGGTATAATTTTCTCCTTTTTGCTTCGCTCTCTCCTGGGTCCTGTGCCAATGCCATTATCCTGATTTCTGCATTTCCCCAGACATTAAACCCTCTCAGTTTATCACAGCAGCAGTTCTGAATCCTTGCACATAGCTAAAGATTGAGCAAGGTAAACTCTTTGTTATGGACAGCAGGACTTATGACTGGCACATTATTTTTTACCAAAAACCTGCTCAGGTCTTCCACTTCCCAAAAAATAATCTGAGGGAGCAAAAAAAGGCTTTGGGTTGTTACTCAAACATACAAATCTCCATAATAGAAGTTTGTTTCCTCTGTTACACTTTCTTTCACCAAAATTAAAGTCCTAAATGGTGTGCAAGAATCTGAATCGATTCGGTGAAGCACAGGGCCAGGAGCTGGACTGGGTGATCCTTGTGGGTCCCTTCCAACTTGGAATTTTCTGTGATTCTGTGATTGAAGCATGGGTTTGTCTTTAGGAAACGGAACAATTTCTCAGCTCCAGCTGTTATTCCTGACTTCAGCCAGACCAGTCATGGAATCATCCCTCATCCTGGGAGCTCTGTGCCATCCTGACCAGAGGGAGCAACTGCATCCATTATAAAAGAAAATTGGAGTCACATCTTCCACCAGGTTGAGAGGGCTCAGTGATGGGGAATTGCTCCTCTCTAATGGACTGGAGAGGGGATGGGAGCTCTCTGCTCCTGGTGGAGCATTTCCCATGGAACCCACAGAGCCCCGTGTGTGTCTGAGGGCCAGAGGGCGCAGGGGGGACTTGTATTGCTGACAAATAATTGCAATGTGTCTGTGCAGCATTTGCAACACATCAGCAGCAGCGTTTAGAGGGGCAGCCTGGAGGGCTGGAGCTGTCAAGGCAGATAATGGCCCAGCACACTGCTGGCTAATAATAACACTGGGCTCTGCTGCTCCCTGTGCAAGTGCAAACTCCAGAGGGCTTTTTGCCTGTTTTCCCCCCTCTCTGCAGCTGTTGACGTTACATTTTGCAAGGGACATCTCCAGCAGATCCCATCTGTGACCTTCAGAAGGCACAACCCCACTCCTGCAGCAGCCCCTCATCAGAGTTTCACCAGCATGAGGCACAGGGGCACAAAACCACCCCAAAACAGGGCCCAGAGCTGAGCTGGCCACTGTGGGGAGTGGCTGCCCACCCTGGGGGTGACTGTCACACCTCAGGCACAAGCAGAGCTCTGTCCTGGTCCATCATTATGGCCCAACTCTTTCTGTACAAACACTCTGTGATGCAGGGAGATGGTGGAGAAGATATTGGTTGAAGGTACCAAATTTTACCTTTCTTCGAGGTTTTTTTCTCCAGCCAGCTGCAAAAATGGCTTGAGGGTCCTAAAGAGGGGGTGATGGGGCACTGCCCAGGCTCCCCAGGGAATGGGCACAGCCCCGAGGCTGCCAGAGCTCCAGGACAGTTTGGACAGCACTCTCAGGATGGGATTGTGGGGGTGCCTGTACAGGGACAGGAGCTGGACTGGATGATCCTGTGGGTCCAGCTCAGGATATTCCACGATCCTATGAATGCTCAGAAAGAAAGAGTTTGGCATCATCCTGCTGTGCCAGGGGTGAATTATCAGGTGGAGCTTTTCAGTCTGTAAAAAAAAGAGGAGAAAAAAAAGCATCAGGTTCAGCACACAAAGCAAACATCCCAGCCTCTGCTGAGCAGAGTGAAGAAAAAATCTTGTGTGAACAGCTGTCCTACGGCATTATCCAAGCTGCAGCTGACTCAGAGTGGATGTGGCCTCTCTATTTGTATTTGGAGACACCTTCAGTGCTGGAGAAGAAAGAGTGTAAAAGCCATAATGCTCTGTGCCCAATTAAAACCACCTTCAAAACCTCAGCAAAATGTAAACATGCTCAGCACTGTAAATCGAAAGGGGGAAAAAAAATGCTTATTTTTTAAAAACCACTATTTTTAGCTTCACTCACCTTGATCCAAATGCAGCAGGAGGATTTTATTGTGCCTTAACCATGCCTGAAAGCATGGAAGATTACAATTCAGACACCAGTCACATCCTGTAGCTGAAAAAACAGGGAGATGTGGGTGAAGTAGTGAAGAGAACCCAACTGCACAGGGATAAAGGAGATCAATCACCTCAAGGACCTGTGTTCAAACTGCTGTGAAGTAAAATGGGTTTCATCTCTATCTGAATGCTCAGACTATAAAGGTACAGCGAGGAGGGAATAGCAGGACTGAGTGTAAAACATCCCATTCCCTGTAAGAGCACTGAGGGAACAACTGGCTTGGGGGAGCTAAAGGTAAAAACATTCCTCATCATTCACCTGGAAAAGGGCCTGGCCTTGTGCCAGTGCAGTCCAGCTCCAGTTTATAGCAAATTAGGACCTTTCCAGTGTCCACTAAGTCCAAGGGTTTTTTTGTTGGAGAACTGGAGGGTCCAGTGGAAATATAAAGTTTTCCCTCTGGACAGAGCGTGGAGGGAGGGAGGAATAAATGACAGATGCAACAGTGACGTGGGGACACCAGGAGTGTCCTGGGTCAGTTTTCTTCTCCATCTGTTTTTTTCCTAAATACAGATATGATTGAGGTCTCCTGAAAAGGCACAGGGGACTCAGTCAAACTTTTGGAAGTGCCCCCAAAGCTTGGGGATCTGCTACCAAAACCAGCTGGTGTTTTTTCCTATCCATTTCCTAGGAGGCTAAAAGGGAGGATTGGGGTGTGAAGTGTTTCCTGGTTTGCACCAGGGCTCTCCAGCAGCATGGAACTGAAGGAAGCAATACTGACAGATAAGCAAAGAGTTAATGACTAATTAATTGTGGCTCATGATGTCTGTGTCCTCCCACTGCCCAGGCTTTGCCATTTCAGCTGGGAAACCAACATTACTGCTACCACAGGCCCTGCAAATCATACTTTATCTTTCTGATCAAACTAATCTTTCAATTACAAAAGAAAACAAACCCAAACCACCTTTCATCCAAATCCCCAAATACTGCCCATCAATTTAGCTCCTATTCCTGTGTTTTCCCTGATCACAGGACTTAATTTATGCCTAAGACTTCATGTTTGATTTTGATCAAGTCACTTACCCTCTCAGGAGGGAAATCCATCTGCCCTAACTCCAGCTATCTAAAATCAGCTGTCTGGTCCAAGCCTTCTGCAGAGGCTCCCACTGTTGTCAGAGAGAGCCAGAGCTCCCCAGAGGATGCTTCATCTTCTGCTGGCAGAGGGGCCCAGGTCTCTGCCTTGGTGATCATTAATCTTCGATCTGTGCTCTGCTGCTTGCCCAGCAGGACACATCTGATCCAGATCAGGAGTGATTTATGCTGGCCTTGTGCGCAGATAAACTCGGAGCCAGCAGAGCAGGGCAGCTGTGAAATGAAATGAGGAGAACTCTCCCCCTCCTTCATTCTCCTGCCTGGTCTGTACATTTGCATTCAATCCTGCAGATGTTTATCCACGTTTAATTGTGGGCAAGTTCATGAAAATAAGCAAGGCACTGATTTCCTGCAGGACTGGGGCCCAGGATAGCCAACTTTCAGGTGAAGGGCTGTTTCTCAGCAGGTTCTTGCTCAACAAGCACCGTGTGATTCCAGCTGAGCCTTCCAGCCCCAGAGTATTAAATCATTGTCACCAAGCTCAGCACCAGCTGACAGTCAAACCTTCCTGCTGCTGGGATGAAGGAGTAAGTGCTGGTTACAAAGGTGCCCTCAGCTTCCCAAACATTTGCCTCCACACGCTGAAATGAATTCAGCACAGCCTCCCCTCAGTGATCCAAACTTGAAATCAAATCCTCGGTTTTATCAGGGGGCTGCTTGCCAAAGCACACACCAGAACGCCTCTCTGATCCATCCAGAAGGATCAGCCAGATCCAGGGCATGTGGCAAGGAGGAACTTTTCAGAAGCATTTGGACTTGGCAAAGCATCCCCAGGCAATTAAAGCCTGCGTGAACCCAAGTTTTGCTTCTGCTTGTTTGCAGAGTTAAAACATTTCCTTAAAAAGAAAACAAAACCAAATAGGCCTCAGCAGCTTAATGAGGATTTTATTATCCTACCTCTTATTTACTGGTACGGAAATGCTCAGCTCGTGCTGTTAAATAGCAGCCTGCTTCTTTTTCCATTTTCTTGGGCTTTTAGCTAATCAGCTTGAAAATGCCCTCGCCGTTAATCTGATAACCACCATTTCCTTCAGCAGTGCTCAAACCCCGGCGTTCAGGTTAACGTTATTTGAAGATGAGATCTGATTCATTTGTTGCATCTTTTTCATTATGAAAGGCAATTTAGGTATAATTATCCCATTTTCTGAGCTTAAGATGAGTTCGCTGTTCACCCTGGCCAACTCTCAGCCCAGTTCTCTGTACCAATCCCTTCCCAGTTTAGATGATTAAGTGACCAGACTGCTTTGGACTTTCATTTTTCGGTTCCTTCCATGGAAACCCCAGGAGCCTCAAGCGTTTTAATGCCCTGTGTGTACACAAACCTCCACAGGAGAATGGGCTCATCCCAGTGTAAAAACAAGTGTCAGAAATCAGTTTGTTGGCAAAACATTGAGAAGTATCTGCCTGTAACCCTTAAGCACCATCTGAGAGCACTGGTAATTCCCATTAGGATGTTTAGGTGCATTTGGGAACTGCAGTGGAGCTTT